>NW_017732236.1:538452-543732 GCF_001890085.2 Hipposideros armiger
GGAGAAACTGACAAAAACACAATTATAGTAGGGGACCTAAATACATCATTGACAGCTATGGGTCGATCATCCAAAACATAAATCAATAAGGAAATATCAGCCTTAAATGTAACATCACACCAAATGGACATAATCGACATTTACAGAGCCTTTCCTGCCAGAACATCAGGTTATACATTCTCCTCTAGTGCACATGGGACATTCTCAAGGACAGGCCATATGTTGGGATACAAAACTAGCCTCAATAAATTTAAGAAGGCTGAAGTCGTACCAAGCATATTCTGTGAACACAATGCTTTGAAATTAGAGATCAACTGCAAGTAGAAAGTGGGACAAACCACAAATATGTAGAGATTAAACAAAATACCACTAAAGAACATCTACGTCAAATAATAAATAAAATATTGAACAAAAGATACACAAATGAGAATAAAAATGCAACATATCAAAATTTGGGGGATGCAGCCATAGTGGTAAAAAGAGGGAATTACATATTATTACAGGAGTATCTCAAGAAACAAAAATAAATCCCACATAAACAACCTAACATTACAACTTAAAGCACTAGAAAAAGAACAAATAAAACCCAAGGTTAGCAGAAGGAAAGAAATAATAAAAATTAGGGCAAAATTAAATGAAACAGAAAAAGACAATAGAAAAAATTAATGCAACAAAGAGTGGGTTCTTTGAAAAGATTAATAAAATTGACAAACCCCAGGCTAGGCAGACTAAGGAAGAAAGACAAAAATAAACAAAATCAGAAATGAAAGAGAAGTCACGATATATACAACAGAAATACAATCACACAAGAATACTATGAAAGACTGTATGCCACCCAAACAATAACCTAAAAGAAATGGACAAGTTCTTACAAATATATAACCTTCCTAGACTGAATCATAAAGAACTAGAAAATCTAAACAGACCAATCAACAGCAAGGAAATTGAAACAATCATCAAAAACCTCCTAAAGAACAAAAGTCCAGGACATGATGGCTTCACTAGTGAATTCTACCAAACATTCAAAGATGATTTAATACCTGTCCTTCTCAAACTCTTCCAAAAAATTGAAGAAGACATAATACCTCCTAACTCATTTTATGAGACCAACATTACCTTGTTACCAAAACTTGGTAAGGATAACACACACACACACACACACACACACACAAAATACAGACAAATATCTCTGATGCATACAGATGCAAAAATCCTAAACACAATACTAGCAAACTGCATACAACAATACATTAAAAAGATTATACATCATGACCAAGGGGGATTCATTCCAGGAGTGCAAGGATGGTTCAACATATACACATAAATCAATGTGATACACCACATAAACAAAATAAAGGATAAAAATCACATGATCATATTGACAGATGCAGAAAAAGCATCTGACAAGATGCAACATCCATATATGATTAAAACGCTTAATAAAATGGGTATAGAAGAAAAGTACCTCAACATACTAAAGGCCATACACAACAAACCCTCAGCTAATATCATACTTAATGGTGAGAAACTGAAAGCTTTTTCTCCAAGATCAGGAACAAGACAGGGATGCCCCCTATTACCACTTATTCAACATACTATTGGAAGTCCTAGCTAGAGCAATCAGGCAAGAAAAAGAAATAAAAGGCATCCAAATTGGGAATGAAAAAGTCAAATTGTCACTTTTTGCAGATGGCATGATTATTTTTATAGAAAACCCTTTACAGAAAGACTCCACCAAAAAAACTATTAGAAACAATAAACAAAAAAATAAAGTTGCAGGATACAAATCAATATACAAAAATCTGCTGTGCTACTATGTACTAAAAATGAAATTTCAGAAAAAGAAATTTTAAGAAATTCCTTTTTCAATTGCAACAAAAAGAATGAAATACCTAGGAATAAACATGACAAAGGATGTGAAGGACCTATACACTGAAAACTATAAGACATTATTAAAAGAAATTGAAGAAGACAAAGAAATGGAAAGATATTCCATGTTCATGGATTAGAATAATCAACATAGTTCAAATGGCCACATTACCCAAAGTAATATATAGATTTAATGCAATCCCCATCAAAATCCCAATGACATTTTTTTCAAGAAACAGAACAACAAAAAATCATGAGATTTATATAGAACCACAAAAGACCCTGAATAGACAAAGCAATCCTGAGAAAAACGAACAAGGCTGCAGGTATTACACTCCCTACTTCAGTTTATACTACAAAGCTACAATAATCAAAACAGCATGGTATTTTCAGAAAAACAGACACACAGACCAATGGAACAGAATTGAGAACCCAGAAATAAACCCACATATATATGGACACATAATTTTTGACAAAGAAACCAAAAACATACAATGGAGAAAAGACAGCCTCTTCAATAAATGGTGCCAGGAAAATTGGAAAGCCATGTGCCAAAGAGTGAAACTAGACTGCTATCTGTTACCATGTACCAAAATTAACTCCAAATGGATCAAAGTTCTAAACATAAGACTGGAAACAATAAGTTGAATAGAAGAAAGCATAGGTTCTAAAGCTTTGGACCTTGGGTTCAGAGAGGATTTTATTAATTTGATCTCAAAGGCTAGGAAAGTAAAAGCAAAAAATAAATGAATGAAACTATATCAAACTCAAAAGCTTCTGCACAGCAAAAGAAACCATCACCAAAACAAGAGACAACCAACTGAATGGGAGAAGATATTTGCAAAGAACTCCTCCAATAAGGGACTGGTATCAAAAGTATACACATAACTCATACAACTCAACAGCATAAACCCAAACAATTCAAGTAGAAATGGGCAGAGGACAGACACTTTACCCAAAAAGACATATAAGTGGCCAACAGATATATAAAAAGGTGCTCAACTTCAGTAGCTATTAGGGAAATGCAAATCAAAACCACAATGGGATACCACCTCACACTGCTTAGAATGCCTAGTAATGAGAAAGCAATAACAAGTGTTGGAGAGGCTGTGGAGAAAAAAGAACCCTCATACACTGCTCATGGGAATGTAAATGGGTACAGCCGCTATGGAAAACAGTGTGGAAGTTCCTCAAAAAACTAAGAATAGAATTACCATGTGACCCAGCAATCCGTCTCCTGGGTATCTACCCACAAAATCTGAAAACATTTATCTGTAAAGATATATGCGCTCCGATGTTCATTGCAGCTTTATTTATGGTGGCCAAGACATGGAAACAACCAAAGTGTCCTTCGATAGATGATTGGATAAAGAAGATGTGGTATATATACACAATGGAATACTATTCTGCCATAAAAAAGATGAAATAGTGCCATTTGCGGCAACATGGATGGATCTTGAGATTATCATGCTTAAGCAAAATAAGTCAGACAGAAAAAGTCAAGAACCATATGATTTTCCTCATATGTGGGATATAAAACAGGAAGCAACAAATGAACAAACAAAACAAACAAATTCATAGACAAAAATAACAGAATGGTGGTTACCAGAGGAGAACGGGATTGGATGGAGGCTGAAGAGAGTAAAGGGGGTCAAATATATGGGGACGGAGGAAGAATAAACTTTGGATGGTGAGCACACAATGCAGTATACAGTACATGTATTATACATTTGTACACTACAAAGTTATATAATGTTATTAACCAATGTCAACCCAATAAATTTAATTTTATAAAAAGAATAGATTCCAGAGAGAAAATGACACAAGTTTTGTGTCAACACAAAGTAAAATGGAGACTAGGAGTGATGAGTTATATGCAAACAAAGGCTAATGGCCAAGCAGCACCTATACCAGATATGTTGCAGCACCGTTCTTTGGGAAGAACTCAGAGAAAGAATCAGTAGCAGATTTGCAGGTATCCCATTGCCCATTCATCCTGGGGTAGCCCATACAAATCTAACCGGGCTGGATATCAGATTCTGAGCCTAACTAGGGAAGCACAAGCCCCTGTCTAAATATAATCACAGGCCAAAATATAATAATAATGACTTACCAAAACCTTGCCTCCAATTTTATCCTATTAGCTCAGCATTAAAGATTAGAAGAAGTAAAACTGAGGGTCCTGGGCCTGCCAAGTGGCGCGATGGTTAAGAACTGGCTTGGGACGCCAGAGGGCCCCGGTTCGGATCCCACATATGAGGGCCAGTGACACTGCCCTCTACAGCTAAGNGGGCAGTGTATTAGTTAGCTCAGGTTGCCATAATGAAACACCTCACTCTGGGTGGCTTAAACAACCAAAATTCATTTTCTCAGTGTTCTGGGGACTGGAAGCCCAAGGTCAAGGAACTGACAGGGTTAGTTTCCTCTGAGGCCTCTCTCCTTGGCTTGCAGACAGCTACCCTCTCCAGTTGGCTGTCTCCTTGTGTATCATAATCTCTTCTTACAAGGACACCATTCAGATTGCATTATGCCCCAAGCTAATAGTCTCAGTTTAATTTAACCATCCCTTTAAAGACCTGACTTACAAAGGGAAATGGAGATAAGTTCTGTCTGCTGAAGAGACAGAACTACTGTATATATAAAATTTTCTTTTACATAAACTTAATGGTAATCACCCCCAAAAAAATCCAGAACTGAGACACATAACAAGAGAGGAAAGAGAGAAAATGATATCATAGAATACCACCAAACTAAAATAAGACAGAAACAGAGAGGAAAAGAAACAATGGAGAAACTGAGCTACCAGAAAACAAAAGATAAAATAGCTATAGAAAACGCTCATATATCAATAATCACCCTACATGCAAATGGACTAAACTCACCAATAAAATCCCACAGAGTACCAGATTGGATCAAAAAAACAAAACCCAACTATATGCTACCTTCAAGAGACACATTTCAGCTATAAGGAAAAATACAGACTCAAAATGAAAGAGTGGAAATTGATACTTCAAGCAAATGGCATCAAATTGATACTTCAAGCAAAAAGTATCAAATGGAAATTGATACTTCAAGCAAAAAAAAAAAGAGAAAAGTGGTGCAGCCATATTTATATCTGATAAAATAGACTTCAACATAAAAAGGTAATAAGGGCCGGCCGAGTGGTGCATTGGTTAAGAGCTGGCTTGGGATGCCAGAGGGCCCCGGTTCTAATCCCACATATGAGGGCCAGTGACACCACCCTCTACAGCTAAGATGATAAACAACAGCTCAACCTGGAGCTGGGCTGCCGTGAGTCACCAGCAACAGCAGGTGGGTTGCCATGGGCTACCGTGTGTAGCCAGCAGCCAGCAGCTGCTATGAGTGGCCATCCAGAAGCTGGCAACTGATCTGCCTTGCCCAGGAAGAGCA
>NW_017732236.1:548487-589763 GCF_001890085.2 Hipposideros armiger
GGAAGAGCGCAATGATGGTGCCAACTTGGGCCAGTGAAGCAACGTCCTCCACAACTAGACTGAAGAACAAAATCACAGCAACTTGTCTGTTCCCCTTCCCCGATTCCCTAGCGCTGTTCCCATCCCCCCAATTCCCCAATAAAATCTTTAAAAAAAACTGAGGGTCCTCATGATTTTTATTTGATTTGTGACTATAGCTTTAGAAATCATTCTCTCTCTCCCTCTCCCTCTCTCTCCACTTCATAGTCCTAGCCTTTCCCCTTGATAATCATTAACCCCTGAGGAAGCAGAAGACAACAGCCCGGACCTGACTGAGGGTCACAAGGTCTGGACCTCTGTCGGGCTAAAGATAACATTGTGACCAAAGTTATGTTTCAGTGCCTGAGCCCTAAGGTCAAAGGACCCCCTGACTCTTTTTCCATGAAACCAGACAGAGGGACGCTGGAGCAGACCTCTGAACTGCCTTTAAGACCTGAAGAAATGATTTGTTCCCCTTACCTCACCTTTGATAAATCAGCTCCTAACATGACCCTAAACCCCTAACCCACAATGTCCTGTGATTTTGCCCTATATCATCTGTAACCTACATGCCATGGTGGAGTTGGGTCTTTGAGACCATGAGCTCATATGTTCTCCGGGTTGGCCAATCCTTTAATAATCTACTTCCTTTCTTCACTGCACACTCCTGCTTGTTCTTGCATTTCTTTCAGCCAGTGTGCACAGGCAGACGGGCTCAAATATTGGGATTTGATAACAGAAGCACCAGGATCCTCACTAGTTGGGTCAGGGTGTTGGGATTTAGGCCTGTGGTTGCAGCTAAATGACAGAAAACTAGCAGAATTCATTACATCAACCATCACAGTTGTGGCAGCAATTATCACTCTCCTTACGTGGGTGGGGATGCAGGATGGCAGGAATGTAAGCCAGCCTTGCACTTGACCTAGACTGTCATCTGCCCTGGGTAATACCTAATTTCCATAATAACCTCTAATTTCCATAGAGGTTAGCAGACCCTCTCCTTTTTGGGGAGGCTAACTTATCTAAGATAAATTAATCCTTACTTTAAGGAAGGTTTTTAGATGAAAAGCAACATAGGAACAATATTTGGAATTTAATCTTAAGAAAAACAAAGGAATAACATCTTTAGAGTAAAAACGGAAGGCAACTCTAGTAGATTTCATCAATAATGCTAATTCTTCACACCTCCCTGTATCCACACCCTTTGCCATGTGACTTTGCCTTTCGTCTAGTTAAGAGGTGGAGAATATTTCCCTGCCATCTGATTCTTGGTTAAGTCACTTGATTTGTTTTGACATTAGGATGTTTGCAGATGTGACTCTAGTAGACATGTGAAAGTGCTGGGAAAGTAGGTTTGTTCTGGAACTTTTGCATTGTCAAGAAAAGGGTGTTGGAGAGGAAAACTCTTCCCTTCTTTCCTTCTAGGTTCATTGACTAATCTAATAATTCAATTGAGACAGATTAACAGGAGAAAAACAAATTTCATATGTATAGGAGCCCCATAAAACTATGAGGCTCCCTGGCAGTCAGGTAATTGAGGATTATACACCTTCCAGAGCTAAGGAGAAGGGGCTAGAGGTCTGGGGATTGGATTCAAAGGGGAGGAAGACCATTCACAGGGAGATGAGAACAAATGTTTGGTAAACAGATATTTGCCATGCTGTGCAGAAAAAAATTCTGATAAAAAGATTTCTCTCTGATAATAAATCTCTTGCTGGAACAGGCCCCCATCTAATTTCTATCAGGCCATTTAGAGGGAAATAAAAATCTCTTCCTGAGTCTGTTGGGCCTCGATTGTCTTCAGCCTGAAATAATCCACATGCCAAAGTGGCACATTCTGAGGCAGCTGCAAGCTATTCCATTGGTCCAGAAAGAGAAGTAGAGATGTGTGGATCAGAGCACCCAATTACCCCCCAAAAAAGCTCAGTTTGGACTGGCCAAGTCCTAGCCTTGGCCACACACATGTGAGTGAGCCCTACAGAGAACAGCAGAACCACTCAGATGATTCCAGCTCAGACCAGCCAACCTCCAATCTGAACCACAGACTCAAAAGAAATAATAAATGGCTTTTGTGTTAAGCACTGAGTTCTAGGGGTGACAGCAATAGCTAACTGATACAATGTTCAAAACTATCTTGAAATATTTTCACTTTGAGCATAATAAAGAAGGTATGAGAGATGACATTGAAAGGCTAAAGGGAAATTCTTTAGCAATGACATCAATGCATATAAACAAAGGCTATCACAAAAGCAATTAGAGCATCTGAAATGCCCAAAATTCATCAGTATTGCTAATTAGGGGTAATAAAATGTTGTTAGACTAACCTCAAGAGCCTATTCATAATCATATGTACCTTTATGTCATTAACATGCCCAAGATAGGAGTCTTCATTTTGTCCTTACTAAATATTTTTAAGCTAACAAGGTTCTTCACTTCATATTGTAAAATAATATGTCTTTATCTTCCATAAAGATGTATAATCATGATGATAGTATGAAGATGATTTATAAGCTAAAGGGAGTGGCAAAAGACCAAATCTGCCCATGTTTTCATATACTCAGAATTTCCATAAAATTCCTAACAATTCCATCAAGTTGATGGCACTAAATATATATTAGCTGGTGAACATTTTCATAAGGTGGAAAAACAAAATATAATGACAGAACTCCACTTTGAGACATAATTGGTTCATTATTTAGGATATCATCAGTCTCAAGAATTAATTCAACAATTTTTCCATCTGGTACAGACATTCAAAGTTTCTTCTTTTGTTTATCAATGAAATTCTCTATTTTTTCTGGACAAAGCTGTTAATCTTACTACTCCTGTTCACACCATGAGATTAGAAGAATGGAGGTAGATATCTAGAATTAGATCAAGTCAGATCAAATGCACCTGTGTGAGCTCTGTGTTAGAAATGGAAACTACAAAAGAAAGAGAGTTGATTGCTTTCACCTAAGAGTATATAATCCAGTTCTATCATTCAGGTAGATGAGTATACATGGGGTAGAATAGATGGTGTGTGTGTGGGGGGGGAGGTGGCACAATTCTAAATCACATAGCAATTGAGAAGAAAAGGTAATTTTGTGCTAGAGTCATGAGGAAAATCTCCAAGGAGGAAATGGAGCTTCTGATCGAAGACAGGCTGCTGCCTGGCCAGAGGAAGACAAGGGTTCAAAAACCAACAATAACAAAAACAAGAAAACCTAAGAAAAAAATGTGATTGAATGAAGATTAATCAAAACTCATACCATTAGAATGATTCCTCTTAGACCATGCACAAGCATTAATTTCAATCCATCGTGCATCTGAAAATAAATTCCCTTTGGTGATTTATGCTCTCTTATTTTTGAAACCCAATGACTTCTTCATATTAAGTGACAAACGAGGAAATATATGACTTTCCCAAGGTCACCTAACTTCAACCCTCCCTTTTCCTTTTCCCCTAGTACCTATCTCTGCCATACCTCTGACTCCAAGAAAAGCAGGATTGCACATATTGCCTGCCTTTACAAAGTAGAATCATATAAATGAACAGAGTATACCATCTACCAAGAACCATGAATAGAATTTGTAATGAAGTTGACCCTCATATCAATATTAGACTTCATTAGGCACCAAATAATCTGAGATACCCTTTCCTCATTTGAAAAAAATAATAAAGCCAAATCTAAAATAGTTCTAGCTTTGAGCCAGTAGCTTTCCTTTCTCATTTCCTTATCACATACAAAACATCTAAACCTTCGATATTTAGATCCCCCCTCGAACATTTCTGCATTTGAGCATATTATTTTCTACAGAAAGGCTATGGTTGTGATGTCAATAAGGCATCGGCCATAAAGCAAATGTCCCCACCTCTTCTTGTGGCTGCAGGGGTGGGGAGAGGCAGGCAGCATGGGCTAGACAGCAGTGGGGCAGGGCAACAGAAGTACAGGAGGAAATCTGGGACCTTATTTGCCAGAATGTCTCCTCCCTGTGTGAAAATCCCACTCCTGACAGAGGACAGAATTCTGCTTTACAAACTTCTGAAAGCCAAAGCTTTCAATCTAATATTGCTTCAAGGCCCATCATTCTGCCAGAGGTGTCAGTACCTTAATTTGTCATGGTCAAGCAGGCAAATTTCTTTCAAGTCTGCTTATTGTTGTTGTATTCTGCTATCTCTGGACACACCAGCTTGTTGCTACAAGAAGCATACTGGAGATGAACTTCAGGGACACAAGACAGAGCTCATTACTCTGACCGCCTGCTGTGTTAACTGTCCTGGCAAGAGTGATGTGGCTCAGGGACGGATACTTGACAGGGCGCACGCTGTCCAAACATTTCTGTGGTCTTTGCCTTCAGGAGAGGACACTGATGAGCTGATATCTGTTTTCCTGACACTGAACATTGGCTTTAAAACATGAATTCATAATATATGAAATACTTCATCCTTCTTCCTTATTACAGGGCCCAAATCAATCTCTCAGTGCACAGGGAGAACGAAGTCCCAGCACAGAGCATTTCTCTCAGGAAGTATCCAGAGATTTACCTCGTGGTTGCACCAAAGAGCCTCTGTAGAAAATCCCACTTGATCTTCACCTGCATCTAATTCAAGGGGCTCTGGATTCGCTATGACACAAGTGTAGTGAAAAGCGTTAGTTTCAAGCTCTCCCTTTTATGCATATTTTCTGCCGTGTTGTGCAATTCTCTAGCCCCTGCTTCGATTTGAGTTTTTCACCCAAAACAGAAACAGGGCAAGATTTTTGTGCCTTTTCTTGCAAGGCTATGGGGAAAACAATGCTTGACTCTGACACATGATGTAGGAGTGTGCAGTTAAAGGTTGACAGAAGCCAATATTTACAATGTTATTTAGAAATGATAGGACAGTTAGTTATAAAACCTTCCAAAACCTTTATAATAACTCTCTTTCAAGGGCCCTTGCTATGGGATCAGCTTACAGCTGGAAACTGCCTTACCACAAAGACATTCAGTGCTTGCAAAATGGCAGCAAAACAAGCAAAGCATTCAAAACTTCCCCTGCAACCACCCAGAGAGAGAGGCTCCGTGCTGAGGGGAAAAAAACGTCCCTTGAGAATGAGGGTCAGACAAGTGAATATTATCAGGACATTTGGATTCCATAGGAATATTTCATCATTCACATGA
Source organism: Hipposideros armiger (assembly GCF_001890085.2). NCBI lineage: Eukaryota > Metazoa > Chordata > Mammalia > Chiroptera > Hipposideridae > Hipposideros > Hipposideros armiger. The sequence goes on from NW_017732236.1 coordinate 553,648, forward strand.
GGACAAAAGCCAGTCAGATTTGGGTTTTACAGGCACCAATGTTTAAGGTCACTGCAGTGTATTTTGTGCCTGCTATTTTCTTTTCCTTACCACAAATGTCCTCGTTTACACTGTCATCTGCTTTCTCTCCTCACATTTTTATTCCATTCACCTCCTGAGAGTGGACTTTCGGCTTCATTTTCATTCTGATTGACTTCTAAGATACTTCTTTGTCTGTTGACTCTTTCCTTGAAATCCCCCCTCCCTTGGTTTCCTTGATATTACCCTTTCTGGGTTTTCATGATTCTCTTCCCCAAACTACTCCCTCCCAATTCTCCATTGCCCACCCCTAGGGTCGTGCATTGCCTGTCTCCACAGTGCCTACACCACTGGTTCAAACCTGGCTGCCCATCAGAATCACCTGGTGAGATTTAAAATTTCTGATACCCACACTACACCCTAAACCAATTAAATCAGAATCTCGGAGGTGGGATGCAGGTATTTTTTTTCAAAGATAACTTATAATTTACATACCATGAAATGTACAATCTTTTATATCATTTGACAAATGTATACACCTGTGTAACCCACCTCCTTATTACAATATAGAACATTTCTGGCACCCCAGAAAGTCCCCTAAAATTCCTGTACAATTAATCCCCACTGCACTGTCTTCCAACAGTAACCAGTGTTTTGATTTTTACCATCATGGATCAATTTTGCCTCTTGTAGAATTTCATATGAATGCAATCACATAGTACAGACATTTTGTATCTGGCTTTCCTCACTTAACATAGTGTTTTCGAGGCCCATCTATAACGTATCAATATCAGCAGTTTGTTCCTTTTCATTGCTAAGTGGTAATCTCTTGTATTTGAAGTGGTTCAGAACAGGCCTCCCCAAGATGTGCTACCTTGGTATGTAGATTATTTTGAGCTGAAGGCAATCGAAGCCCTGTGGGCTCAAGAGAAACTTTTATCTCTCCTGTAAAGAATTTAAATTGGGGTCTTGCCCATAATAAGAGTTATTAGCAGAAATAACTCTTTTTTTTTTACCCATCTATAGAGCAGGGCAAACTTCTAACACATCTACTCTTCTTATCATCCTGCGTCCTGCAAACAACCTTCCTCTCCTCTGAAGCCTCAGGCCTCTTACCTCATCCTGAGCTCAGAATGCCACATATACCTTTTTACCTTTCTATCTCTGAACCTCTCATGTCTGTGGGGTTTCTAACTCTCTCATGTATGTGGGGTTCTGTATGTATGCATGTAATTAAATTTAGTTACTTTTCTCTTGTTAACCTGTCTCATGTTGATTTAATTATTAGACCAGCCAATAGAACCTAGAAGGATAGAGGAAAATTTCTTCCTCCCCAACATAAGAACACACGTTTATTTGTTAAAGTTATTCTTCTGCTGATGGACAGCTGAATTGTTTCCAGTTTGGGGTGATGAATGAGGGTACTATGAACATTCTTGGACAAGTCTTTTTGTATAGACATACACCTTCATTTTCCTTGGATAAATACATGACAGTTGAATTGCTGGGGCATATGGTAAATGTATATTTATTTAACTTTATAAACAATGATCAAGCAGCTTTCCAAAGTGGGCTGTAGCATTTTTATAGTCTTACCAGCAATTTATGAGAGTTACTGTTACTCCACATTTTTGCCTACATTTGGTATTGTTAGTCTTTTTAATTTTAGTTATTCTAAGTGGTGTGTAGTGTAGACTTCGATATATTTTTTTAAGCTGCCCAGGTGTTTCTAAGATGTAGCTAAGATTGTCTAGGTCTAAACTATTACAATTTGAAGTGTCTGAAGAAAATAGTGGTACAAATCAGGAATGGTACACAGGGAGTGCATCTTAATCTTTAACATCCACACAAATTCCCTGGGGCTCCTGTTAAAATGCAGATTCTAATTCAGTGGGTCTGGGGCAGGGCCTGAGATTCTTCATTTTTAATAGGCTCCAACATGACTTCAATGCTCATGGTCTAGAAACCACACTTGGAGTAGTAAGGGTATAGAGGCAGTTCCTATATTGGGTAAGGCTTTGGAATAAAACTGAGAATGCTTCCTAAGCTATGATTCCAAACTCCAGTGACTTTCACATTCTCCACCCTGATATTTTGCATGGACTGCAGTCTTTGAACATTTTCATTTGGATGCCCAGACATTATATCAATACCATATCCATAAGTAAAATTATATCCCCAAATGGGCTGCCTGTCCAAACCGCCCTGTTTATACTTAACATTAACACTAACCTTGAAACCCTGCTTATCAGAGCTATCATTCTTGTCACAGAGGAACCTTTGAATAGAATTTCTCCTTTCTCCCCCATAACCAGTCATTCTCTCTGGTAACCAGTCATGACCAAGACTTTTCAAATCACTTTTAATTTAACTCAGCCCACATTTACAGCATGCCCACCTGTCTGTGAAAGGCACAACAGGAGGAATTCAAAGGGCTAGGCTCCACCCTGTGGTGGGAGAGCAGATGCAAACAACAATGTAATGCAAGGAGACCCGAAAAGCCCTTTCTATAAGGTTGATCTAGTCTTCACTCCAACTGCTCCCAGCACAGGCCAGGCTGATATGTCCACTACCATAACAGCCTCTTTACAAGGAGGAAATGATATCACATTTTTCGCATCCTAACTACAATACTTGCACACTCCATTTGGGCTTGTCTTCCCCCAGAAGCACTTTCATCATATTATTCATCTGCTCAAAATTCGAAAATATTTTCCCATCCTAATGCTAACCACTTCCTCTCTGAATCCCTCCTCCTGGTTTTCAGGTTTCATTTTAGTCTGTTACCAGTCTGCAGGTAATACAGAACTTCTGGCTCCAGCACTAATTAAATCTCAGCTATTCAGTGAGGCCTTCCCTGACCAGTAATGGCCCCCAGTGACCTCTCCCTCTTCTGGAATCCTCAAGCACCAACAAGTAAATACAAAAAGTAATGCTTTATACTCATTCAGGGTGCTATAACAAAATTCCACAGACTGCATAACTTAAAAACAACAGAAACTTATTTCTTACAGTTCTAGAGACTGGAAGCCTGAGATCATGGTGTTGACATGTGAGGGTGAGGGCCCTCTCTCAGGTCACAGACTTCTGGTTGTGTCCTCACATGGCAAAAGGGGGCAAGAGAGCTCTCTTGGACCTCTTTATAAGGACATTAATCCCACCTATGGGGGTTAGGTTTCAACATATGAATTTTGGGGACACATTTAGACCACAAAAAGTAGTTTAGTACTTAATTGTTTAACGATCTCCTTATGTTTCTTAATTGTCTCATGTGCTCATTTTTTTTCTTATTTAATTAAAAGATACAAGATAGGGTTCTTGTCCTATTCATCCATCAAATCACACAAAGAACTATGTTAGTATTTATTGGAAGAAGAGGGGAGAAAGAAGAGAAAGGAAATGAATATTAATTATAATTGTCCTATTTGTCAAAGACCTTGGGATTTGCTCCATGTACAGCAACTTACTTAATACAGCCATTCCAGGAGGTATTATTATTATTAAACTGACCTGACCTTTATTATTATTACTAAACTGGCAGTGCCTCAACTGGGCACTTGTTAGAAATGCAGATTTTGGGGCCCCACCCTAGACCTACTGAACCAGAAATTCTGGGAATGGAGCCAAGCCGTCTTTGTTTTAACAAGTCCTCCAGGGAATTCTGATACACACACTAAATTTTGACATCACTGAATTAGAGTTTGAATAAATTAACCAAAGTTAACTAACTTGTTAGTGACTAAGCTGGTCAGTCTGAGACCAAAAGTCATTCTCTTAATATGACATCATAGTGTTTTCTTGACCAATTAATATGCCTGTCTGGATAATGCCTAAAGTGACAAACCTGAAGAAATCCCATTTATTTTTCATTTTTAAAATTCTAGAGTGATATTTTTATGAAAAAAGGTGACTTAAAAATATTTAAGCATTTCCCTAAATGACTGTAGCTGTAGAAATTATTACAATACAAGAAGTTCATACTACTTCTGTTGACCTAAATTTGGATTTCCAGGAGGCCAGGAGTGCCCAATGACTAAGAAAATTGGAATTTAATCTCTATTCTAAACCTGTGTGTTACAGGTAGTATGCATAAATTGGCATCAAAATAATATAATGCCAGCATTTTAAAAATAATAAGTACACCTGAAACTAATATAAAATAATATTGAATGTCAACTATAATTTTCAAAAAAAATAGTCACTGGGATATGTAGTACAGCATAGGGAATATAGTCAATATTACTCTAATAACTATGTACAGTGTCACATGGGTAATAGGCTTATTGGAGTTATTACTTTGTGAAGTATATAAATGTCTAATCCATATGTTGTTTTGTACACCTGAAACTAATTAAACAAACAAATACTAAATGAGAACTTTATGTCCATGTTAGTCAAATATTTCACAAAGTAAATGGGAAGACTGCCTCAGCTTTTAATGGGTACAATTATCTCACTTGTCTTAATCATTTGATGAAGGAAAACAATCTATACCCACTAATCAAGTTCTAGGCCTTGGCATTCTCTTAGAGGAAAGAGACTCTATAGGCCCAAAGTTTTCCTCCGAGAGCCCACTGGGAAAGCTTTACTCACAAGCCAGAACTCATGAATCATCTTTCCAACACATGAAAACAGGTAAGGGAGGCAGTGTCTCACAGTCATTTTCATACTTTAAAAAAATCATTGTTTATTTTACAACGATAAGATCAGGTTGATAATTTATTAGAATCTAAAATTGATATTATGCTACAACTAAAAGGCCCATATTTTTATTGTGAAAATTGTTCTATAAGCTTTTGTGTTTACATGTAAAAAACTATGATTACTTTCCATATACATTGCTGCTGTTAAAAATTAATTTAATAATGTTGTAAGTATTTCTTAGGGGGCCAGATGGACCCATGTCCTTTTGGGGAGTCCACTTCATAGTTGATGTAGAGGCCTGACCACCGCATTGTATTTCTGAAACTGATGTTGAATAATACTGTATGTCAACTATAATTATATATACATATAACCTCGGGACATGGAGTAGAGTGCGGGAACGGATTCAATGGAACTGTAATAGATAAGCATGATATCGGGGGTGGGAGGGCAATAGATGGGGGAAGGGGGGTTGTTACTTTGTGAGGGTGAAAAGGGTAACTATTGCATTGTTCTGTACACCTGAAACTAACAATAAAAAATAATAATAATAATAAATAAAAAATTAATTTAAGATCATAGCAGTTGTGTCTGTCATGCTACATGAACCATCCATGCCAGGTAAGCCTTTACAATATTGGCCACTGTAGTCAAGACCTCTGAATATGCTGCCTCTTAATAGACCCAACTGAACACCATAATGGAATGAATGTCAGAGATGGAAGGGGACCTCAAAAATCATTTAGTTAAACTCCCTTATTTTTCAGGTGATGAATTTAAAGCCCTGAAAATGAAGGTGACTTCTTCCTGGACATTATCAATGGCACCAGGACCCAGAATCCAAGTCTCCTGACACTTCCCTAGTTAGCTCACGTTACAATGCACTCTAGAATGTCGGTGCAATTCATTACTTCTTTGCCTGGTTCAGGAGTTTTAAAAAGAAGTCATTCATATGAGCAAAGTAGGGTTAGACAAAGTTTATCAGTTTGACTTATCACTTTATTGGTCAAGACAAATGTATGTAAGGGGTAGAATATTATCCCCTAGTCTCCAAGTTTCTCCAAAGGAAAGAGAATTTTCACTCTGCTTCACAACAGAGAAGAGGAAGGAAGAAATATGCTAAGCTTCTTCCTCCATACTCTGAGCCATGCATGCTTCCCCAAGAGAAGGAGGAAAGGGTTTTTATTGAAGTGACAGGAGTGGGAGATACATATGGGCTTAGATTCTTCCAGGCTTGCTTCTTTCAAAAGTTTCTGTTCTCAGGACACATATAAATATATCATTTTTAACAATTTAAGCAGGTATTTTTACTTCCATTTACATAACTCCATAACTTATCTTTCAGTTAGGAAAGGAGCTGATAATAACTCTCTCAAGCCTCGATAAGAACACGTTTTTTCACCCATTGAAAAGTCTGCTACAACAACAATTACTACTACGACAAAACTTAGTTCCAGCCTCTAGGTATGAAAGACAAAACTTAAAAGCATTTAGATCAGCGGTTCTCAACCTGTGGGTCACGACCCCTTTGGGGGTCGAACGACCCTTTCACAGGGGTAGCCTAAGACCATCGGAAAACAAAAAGATATTTACATTACGATTCATAACAGTAGCAAAATTTCAGTTATAGAGTAGCAATGAAAATAATTTTATGGTTGGGGGTTGCCACAACATGAGGAACTGTATTAAGGGGTCATGGCATTAGGAAGGTTGAGAACCACTGATTTATATGGTAATATCAGAAACTATCTTCATAACATCAGGGTAAGGTGAGATTCTTATAAATAAATCTATAAAATCACAAACAGCACTAACAAAAGAAAATAATTGATTAAAGGCACTACATTAAAATTAAGAACTGCTCATCAAAAGACACAATAAAAAGAGGTAAAAGCCACAAATTTTATAACAAAGGACTGATATCCAGAATACATGTAGAAATAAAACTTCCATGAGTCAGTAAAAAAGAATGCAGCATTATGTAAAGACATAGACTCTTCATAAAATACGAAATCCAAATAGCAAATGAACATAAGAAAGATGTTTAGCTTTGTTACTAATTAGGAAGATGTACATTAAAACCACAATGAGATGCTAGCTAAACTCTCAGCAGACCAGCAAAATTTAGAAATCTAACATTACCAATAGTTAGGAAGAAAAGGGAACAATGGAAACTCTCATTCATTACCAATGAGTGCATAAATTTTAAAGTACAACCACATTGAAAGTGGTCCATCATTATCTAGTAAGGTTGGACGTTGTGTAAAACATGACCACACATTCTTCCTATTCCTGTAGGCATGCTCCCTGGGTAATGTGACTTCACTGTTCTTGCCACCAATAGGTAAAATATTTCTCCACACTCTTTGTCAACGATGGCCTTAGGACATGCTTTAATGAGAATGAGGTAAATGTGATGGTGTGGGAATACTGAGTCCGGACCTCAAGAAGCCAGGAAGCTTCCAATCTTGCCCCATTGCTGCCATCAGACTGATAAGTGAAGAAGCCAGGGTAGTCCTTGGGGAAGACAGACCGCGGGAAGAAAGGGTCTGGTCGACAACCAGCACCAACTGCCAGACATACGTATATGAATGACACAACCTTGGACCATCTCATTCTAGTTGAGCTTCCAGATGACTGCAACCACATGAATGAGCTCAGGAGAAAACAGCAAAAGAACCACTTACCTAAACCCAGCCTACATTGCTGACCCACAGAATTTATAAGCAAATAAAATGGTGGTTGTTTTGAGTCACAATGTTTATGATGGCTTGTTACACAGAAACAGATAACTGTTTCATTGTTCATATCCTTTGACTCAGGAAGTCCGCTCCTAGTTTTGTATCACAGAGAAAATCCCAAGAGAAACACAAATGCCCCAAAAGATATATACAAAAATATTCATAGAAACATTGTTCATAATAGTCCCAAACTGGAAAAAAATTTAAGTGTTCATCAACAGAAGTATAGATCAATAAATTGTGCTATAATCATAACTTAGAATATTCTACAGCTTTATAATTAGCCTTAATTTGTGCATATGTCTTATACACTCTCTTAAGTGTATGATATATTTCACAATTTTTCAGAATGAAAACAGTCATCTTTATATTTGGTGAAATAGGTGAGTAATTTCATTTTCAGGAGCAACCAATATAGCAGAAACACAGATGCCCAAATATCACCAATGCCTTGGGATGGCTCATAAATTAACTTGAGCAAAGACAGATGAGGCTGATTTACCAGAAAAGGGAAAGGTTCTGATTTAATAGAAGTTGTCATCTACTTTAACATCAGGCCAACTAAGGCACCCCCCAGGTTTTTGACCTCTTGCACAATTCTTTTGATCATTAATATACCTGATGGCAGGGATAAGAGTCAGTTTGGCTTACAGAGCAAATGCTCAAAGGCAAAGCAGATGATTCCATCTTGCCTCCTCCCTGCAGGTGAGAACAGAAGGCAAAAATCAGATGCCATGCTTCTTTGCCATCCCCAAGAATCTAATGGAACTAGTCCTCTGAGAATTAAGCTGTGAAGTCAACACAACGGATTGGAGTGCATATCTTCAGAGTTACTATAGTAGATTGGATCATTGTTCCCAGTTCTTCACACCTCCCTCCCTTTTTTTAGCACTTACATCCATGCTCTTTTCAACTTAACTCTGCTTTGAGAAGTGCATACTTCCCCACTCTATTGATGCTGAGTTTGGCCCTGTAATTTTATTTATTTGATAGAGTGTGGGAGAAGTGACAGTGTGACAGCTCCAAGCTGAGGTCTTAATAAATATCACATTTCTGCTTGTTGTTTTTGTGCTTCCATGATTCGCCATTAAAGAGTATTATACTTCAAGCAGCCATGGCTCCAGAAGACAGGAGGAACAGACCTGAACCTTACCAGGAGCCTGGTGTCCATCCTGGCCCAGCAAAGTACAGCCTAGATCAGCCAAATCATGGCTGACCTACAGACCTAGGAGCTAGAAAATAAATGTCTGTTGCTATAACCACTGAGATTTTCAAGTTGTTTGTTTTGCATTAAACTCTCTAATACAGTAATCTTAAAGAAACAATCTCTCCCAGACCAATATCTATCAGAATGGGGGTGGGGAATCAGCCATAGAAACATGGGAAAGAGAAAGCCTGAAAGACAAATGTACCTATCCAAGGTCCACCCAGAGGTGAGGTAAGCCTACCCAAGAACACAACCTCTCTGACCTGTGTGGTGGGCATATATTTAACAGAGATGTTGTTACAAACTTTAAACATTCATATTACACAACCAACTCTTTTTGTTCTGATTCCATACTCATGAAAGAACCCTGTGATTATAATTTGGCTTCATGCATAGCTTGCCTATAGGGACAGACCATGCTGGTTGTTGGAATAATTAGACAAGATGATGTTTAAGGATGTTGAAAGCCTTGAACAGAGCAGAGCTCAATAAGTTTTAGTCTCCTTATGTCCTTCCCAAAGCCCTCTAAGTCCTCTGGCAAATAAAAGCAGTATTTCCCTCTGTACACATCAGGAATTAGTTCTTGCTTAGACTTAACACTTCAGATTCAATCCTTCTCCACATGAGTCCTCTTTGAACAAAGACAGGTCAAATGACTTTACTAGAACCACATCTTTAATGTATGCTTTGTCCCTTAGAAAGAAGACTCTCACAAAGAAACATGGGCATACTTCCAGTATCTGTAACTCCACATTCTAATGAGAATTACGTGAAATATAAACACAGATGGTCCCCGACTTGACTTACAATGGTTTGACTCAAAATTCCTGACTTCACAATGGTATGAATGTTTAGGAGAGGAAAAAAAGTTTTCCTCTACATTCAAGGTTCTTTTGGCTAGTCTTATAATCAAATAGAAATAAGACAGATTAATAAGAGAAAATGACCAAATTTAATTATTGGGTTGTCGGAAAAGCCATGACATATTTTTTCTATGTTTTTCATTGCAAAAATGCATCATGACTTTTCCTATAACCCAATTCATACATATGTATGGAAACCCCACATATGTGAGAGGTTCAAAGACAGAAAGGGAAAGTATGATATATATGGCATTCTGAGCTAAGGATGAAGTAAGACAACTTGAGGCTTCAGAGGGGAAAAGTCATACACAGGATGACAAAAGCAGATGGTCAGCAATTATAAGTTTGCCTTGTCCTATATAGAGATCAAAATGGTTATCTCTGATAATCTATTATTATGGGCAAGACCCTAATTCAAATTCTTCCAGGAAGTTAAGGGGCAGCAGAAGTGTCTATTGAGCCCACAGGGTCTTAGTTGCCTTTAGCTCAAAACAATCTGCATACCACAGAGGCGCATCCTGGGGAGACTTGTTCTGAACATCTACAAAAGCAACATGCATTCAGTAGAAACCATACTTCAAATTTTGAATTTTGGTCTTTTCTGGGTTGGCAATACAAGGTCTGTCAATTAAGTTCGAGAACATGTTGCAATGATGTTGCTAACCTTTTTTGATATCAGAGGGATTAGTCATTATGAATTTGTACCAACTGGACAAACAGTTAACCAAGTTTACTATTTGGAAGTGCTGAAAAGGCTGCATATAAAAGTTAGACGACCTGAAATTTTCACCAAGAATTCATGGCTCTTGCACCATGACAATGCACCAGCTCACACAGCACTGCCTGTGAGGGAGTTTTGAGCCAGTAAACAATTTACTGTATTGGAACACCCTCCCTACTCCCCTGATCTGACCCCCGATGACTTCTTTCTTTACCCAAAGATAAGAAAATATTGAAAGGAAGACATTTTGATGACATTCAGGACATCAAAGTGATCTGACGACAGCTCTGATGGCCATTGCAGAAAAAGAGTTCCAAAATTGCTTTGAAGGGTGGACTAGGCACTGGCGTCAGTGCATAGCTTCCCAAGGGGAGTACTTTGAAGTTGACCGTAGTGATATTCAACAATGTGGTATGTAGCACTTTTTCTAGGATGAGTTCACGAACTTAATTGTCTGACCTTGTATGCAATACTCTCTCATGATGCTGGACAGTAGCAGCGAGATTCAGCAACCAGTCAGCCATGTGATCATGAGGGTAAATAACCGATAATCTACAGTACAGTGTATTCATTGTTTTGGGTGATTTTGCCCAACTTTAGGCTAATGTAAGTTTTCTGAGCACATTTAAGGTAGGAGAGGCTAAGCTATGATGTTTGTTAGATTACATGTGTTGAATGCATTTTCAACTTAAGATATTTTCAACTTAGATTTATTGGTCATAACTGCATCATAAGTCAAGGAGCATCTGTAGATCTGGAATCAAACCCACAGTTTCCCAAATACCTGATGAGATTCTCCCCCTTTTATTTAATGAAATGATTTCATTAAGCCTGGGACTCCGTTCTCAAAGAATGTTAACTTCAACAATATGCATAGGGCTTAAGCTTTTTTCTATCATTCACATTGAATTGTTGTCAAAATAAATGAGTTGTAGAAAGTCATAAAAACTGCAAATTTTTAAGTTCCAAAATATGCAACACTGTAGGTAACAGTTTTATGACCTTATAGTGTCCAAGTGAAAATGTTCCAAGTCATAGTTTTAATTTATATAATTAGTGATTTTCATTTGCAGTATTTTTGGTTAGTCCTCATTATAATTCATTCTGGGAGAGGGCAAATACTCCCATTTTATGTGTGCAGAACCTGCAACCCAGGGAGGGCTAAATGAATCCATCTCTCAGAATTGCCATGATGTCACAGATAAAAACCACAAGTGAGATGCTCTTTAGCATGACTAAATAACTCCTTTGTGCTCTTCTGAAATTTACTTCCTTGGGGATAATATTGTGTAAGAATACTGGTGAGTAACAATTATTAAAGTGAAAGCTCATATTCCATGTGCACTTTATATGTCACTGAAGCGTACTATAATCCAAAGCAGCATATCAATAAGTTCCTGGGAGTGCACAGCAACAAACACATTAACCAGGAGGTGGATGGAGGTTAAAGAAGACAGACCATGAGACAAAGGCCAACGCAGAAACACCAAGTGGAAAGGAGAGGTGCTGTGTTGCCCTGCGTAGGCATTATTAAGAAATAGGTGCTTAAGCTGCTTGCAGTGACTAAGTCACTCTAGTGCCATGAAGCCCTGAGAAGCCATCCAGTCTGTCCTTTTCTTCCCATTCAGAACTCAATCAGAGTACTCCAGATAAACCAAGAATAGTAGGTATTTTCTCAAAAGTGAGATGCCTTTAGGGTTTGCTGTTGAAGGTGAACCAAAGGTCTTGATTGATTTAATGTATAATTTTGATTTAATACGTGGCCCCATCACTCAATTCAGTTTCTTTACAGCATGCCCTGTGAGCCTCGGCCCTTTCCCTTACTGGGCACTGACTCCCTGTGGCAGCAAGAAACAATGGCCAGGCCCTGAGTAATGGTCACAAGGCACAGGTTTCCTTAAGCTGAAGATAACATCGGGCCCTAAGTTGCGTTTCAGCTCCTGAGCCCTAAAGTAGAACGACCTCCTGCCACATCTCCACGAAAGCAGACGGAGGGATGCCGAAGCCGACCTCAAGGCCTGAAGTCATGATGGACCGCCCTTACCTCACTCTTGACCAGTCAGCACCACCCACCAGCCCACACCCCTTATTCCCGATGACTTATTCCTGATGACTGATTCCTGATGACTTTTTGCTCTATAAAACTTCTTGTCTGTAAACCAACAAGGAGTTCAGCTTTTGCTAGCACAAGCGGCCCATTTTCCATCGTGTAATGCTATCCAATAAACGCCACTTTCTTTCACTGCACCTCGGTGTCAGCATAATTGGCTCTCTATAGTACCGGTTAGATGAACTCTTTGCTCAGGTAGAAAGGGAAGCGGAATATGCCAACCCAAAATGTGCCACTTTGGCATGTGGATTATTTTGAGGTGAAGGTAATCAAGACCCAGCAGATTCAAGGAAAAATTTTACCCTTCCCTAACTACCTAAAAGGATTTGGATAGGGGGCCTGGCTCAGGGAGAAAGCTCGTACCAGAGATAACTTTTATCTGAATGACCAGTCTGTATGGCAGGGCAAACATGCAATTACCAAACATCTGTTCTTCTTATTGTCCTGTGAATTACCTCCTCCCCTTTGAATCCCCAGGCCCTTATCCCATTCCTTATCTCAGGATGGCATGTAAGCCTCAAGTGCCCCCTTCTTGCCCCTGGGTCTCATATTTTTATGGGGCTCCCTTACACACAAAATTAAATTGGTTTTTCTCTTATTAATGTCTTATGTCAATTTAATTATTAGGTCAGCCAAAGAACCTAGAAGGGTAGAGTAAAATTTTTTCATCCCCAACATTGTTCACAACAAACAAATAAGGCTGCTAATTCTTCTAGCATATAACAATCAAATGCTCAGAGAAAGTAAAGGAATAGAATATAACTTTTATTAAGCACTGACTAAATACCATGACAGATATTATCTCCGTTTCACAGAGAAAAAAACAGATTTAAAGAGGTTAAATTTTCTAGAGGCATATTACTAACACCTGGCCCCAAAAGCTTTGAACTCAGACTTGTCTGACTCCAAAACTATTGGTATTTTTATCATTATAATGTGCTCAGCATCAAGAATTGCTTAATAGATGATATACTATCTTAGAATTTGAAATTTTGCCTTTCTCTTACATTGCTTGTATTAAGGCAAATTTAGTCATAAACAAATTAATTTGGAGAGTGGGATAATCATTTTGTGGCTGTTGTTAGCACACACTCATATGCTAACTTTGATTCCATTCCTTTCTAAATGAAAGCACCAAAACTTTACATGTAATTTTAACATCTCTGGTGATTATTTCCTATCTGGAAAAGTTTGTTGTTCTTAGAAAGTCACTTTTGACCAACTGGGAAATTCTGGGCCATTCTCTAAGGGTCCTGGGAACAATCAATACATTTTTTTAAACTATTGACTTTCTGAAAGCTTGTGGTACGCCTGAATGGCTTTGGTTGTAATCACAAAAGCCAGGCACTATTTGTCATTATTTTGCCATGCCGATTTTGCTGGCTCTTTCTTTTCTTCGTCAGCATGTCACATCACACCTTCAAGGACAGAAAGCAAGGAGGAGGTTAGGGAACTTTCCCCCTCAGTCTTCCAGGAAACCTTTAACCTTTTGGCAGTGAAAGTGCAGAGCTTCATAAAATGTCCTTAAGAGAAGTCAGCACAAAAAGAAAATTAACTGCTGCCATTTTAAAGGCCTACAGACAACAGCTAACCGCAGAGCTCATCTCCTTTAGTTATACGTACGTTACATCTGTCTCCATTACCCACACGAGGGGATATCTGCCTATATCTGCAGGAGATAGCCAATCATCCAACCCCAGTACAGTGCAGTCATCATCTCTACTGACAGCAAATGTGGGATTCCTCTTTGTTTTGCATATTCTAATCCTAAGTATTTAGTCAATTTTGTTTGCCTTTTGACAAATTAAAAAAAAACAGCTAATCCATTTCTCTTTAGACTTATGGGGCATTAGCAAAAAGCCATATGTTGAAAGATGTTGTGTTTGCTGAGTCAGTATTACAATAAACAATTTTAAAGAGAGGCCTGGGAGAGAAGATAGAGGCCAAAACATGGTAAGGGATGATGTATAGGGGGGTTGGGGAAGCGGAATAGAAAGGGAGAGAGGGAGGGGAAGAAAAGAAAACAAGATGGAGAAAAAAGAGGAGGAGTTGTTGGCAGTGGCTGAGGAGGTGGAAGGGATGGAGGAAGGAGTGAAAAGGGAAAGCCATTGAAAGTGATTAATAGATAGTAGGTAGAAAAGTAGTTTTAGATGAAAGTTCAATTACTTTCCTAGAATTACATCCTTACCGTATGTTTTAGTCCTTGTAAAGAAGACTACCAATTATGCAGCTCTCAAGGAAGCCTTATGTGCCTACAATCAGTTCTTAAGACAAAACGCTTCCCACCTAACCAGAATATGAAAAAAGCAAAATGACTGGGAATGTATCCCCTTCCTTTCACATTTATTTCTACCCTTATCCATGAAATTGCACATTTTACAACTTATTTCCTATTTCAAAACCCCTTAATTTTCTTTCCAACATGATTTTACTTTAAAGATAGATATAATAAAAGAGGAAACAGAAGTCCACAATATCATTTATCCAAACTCTTTTTAAAGGTGCTCTAATGTATGCAAATAAATTGACAGTGTGGACCAGAAAGGGGCCACATGTTAAACCTGATAAGCTCAGAAGACTGAAAATAACCACATAGGATGGCTTGAACATTCCTAAGGTGGGCCATGGTGGGAAATCACATTCTTGGCCTGTAGCTTCCTTGACAAAGGTTAATCTTTACCTGAAGTGAGTCTGTCTACTGTCTTTTTGCATCTAAGAAAACACACCCTTGGGATGTCAGAGTAACCCCTTTCTGGACACCCCAGGGGGCACAACCCACCAACACCAGAGCAGGAATCTACAAAATCCCTCATTGTTATCTTTTGTTCCCCCAGAGATAGTATTGTTCCCCCAATACTATCTCTATGTGCTGTAAAATGCTATTAACTATCCTGTACCCACTGATGTAAAAGAAGTGTATGTCTCATCCTTTTACTTTTTATCCAACCCCAGTATTTTCCCCGCTTTGCTTTCTCCCACCCCCTTAATCTACCACCAATGGATTTCATGTAACCCTCCTCCTTTGATTCTAGGTATAAAATAAATTGCAAAATGGCCACTTTCTGGAGCATTTTCTCAATTCATTGAGATTTTGCTTCCCAGCAATTGTCATCAGTTTGGCTCAAATTAACTCTTATAAGCTTTCTCTTAGGCTGGATGTTTTTCCATTGGCAACAATAGAGAGGAAGGACAAACAAACAAAACCTAACAGCATATAGAAGAATGTAACTTTAAAATGAAAAGAAATTGTTGGTATAATTTTCACACTTATAAATGGCACATTTCTTCTCATTTCTAAAATATTTAAAGACTGTTCTATCCTTTTAGGAGCAAATATTGTGATTTTATAGTCCATAAAGATTCAATATCATCATCTTTTTGAGCACTTTATTAGGCTGGGAGGATTTTATGTTCTATGATGAATTTCCCCAATATGTTAATTTCTTTTAAGCTAAGATATATAGACAGACCTGTACCTCTTCCAGAGTTAGAGAAAGCCAGAGGACAGGTTTTAAATGGTCTCTGAGGATTGAAAGAGTTAAATATTTAAGGAAAAGGAAGTGTAGGGGAGGAAAAAATTATTTATCCTCTATGGGAGGAAAAAATTATCCTCCACCCTTCTAGGTTCCTAGCTGAAATCTCCCTGTAATAAAAGACAGATTAACAGGAGGAAAAATAAGCATAAGTTTAATAACATGGATACCTCCTATATACATGGGAGAGACCCGGGAAAACTGAGTAACTTCCCGTGAAGGCACAAGCCATCGATGTAAATACCATCTCCAGCTAAAGACAAAGAATGGCGTGTGGGGGGGGGCGGGTATGGGGGAGCCAGTTATGGGAGATTATCAGGCAAAGCATAGTAAACAAGGGTATGGTTGTTATACAGATTTAGGCTGCTACCTTTTCCATTGATAAGAGATTTAGTCACCTCCGCTCTTCCCAGTACAGAAAGGGAGACATCCTTACAAATGGATATTTCCTTTATAAGTGTAAATGTGCCTTACAAAAAAAGGAAGCTTCTACTGGGTTTTCATAGCTTCTCCTGTGTATTCTGTTTCTAAAAACTAACAAGATCAAAATAATCCTTTTGCCAAAGAGAGATATTTTTGATGGCATATTTTGCTCCCCTTCAGAAGAAAGAACTCCAAATAAGGCAACATTCTGAATTTAGTCCTCTGGTTGTCTTACAAGGTGTATTGTGATAGATTGCTGGAGTTGTCACTTTCAGATTTCATATCACTGATGCAAAGAAGTCTGGTTCCAAACAAGTCTGGGATAGATATGTAAAATCCAGTGGGGTCTGCGTCTTTCTGTGAACCAGCTCATATGTTGAAGCCTATCAGGGGTGTTCTTTAACACAGAAAAACAATTCAATTTGTCAAATATATATTTTTATTGATACCCTATTTTTAGATGTGGAATTCTCAAAACTTATTTTTAATGCCCCTGGTGCCAAGAAAAACATTTTGGATGCTTATTATATAAAATGTGTTAAGACATATTTCATTTAATTCTTACCACAACCCAATAAGTTACTATTAACCCAGCAAGGTACATATTATATTCCTAAAGTAGATTTGTTAGGTTAGTACAAATGTCTACTTACAAAGGTAAATCAACTAACATTAGCAACAGAAAGCAATAACCTGGTGATGGGAAGCCCATTTCAGCAGTAGCATTGGTGACTGAATGAAATTTCCATTCTGTCTGATCCACTTTAATAGAAATCTATTTCAGCGGGGCAGGCCTGAGTTGCATTTGCTATAGTCATTTGCTGACATTGAGCATAGGGAAGGTTTCGTTCTAGAAAGGATTGCTTCTACTTTAGGTCTACATTTTTACCTTGTATTACAGTTATTTATGACATATGACTTGTATCTTCTATTAAGACAGTGGATCCCTTTAGGCCAGAGTCTATTTTCAATTATCCTCTCACAACGTTTTTCAGGAGAGTTGTTCAACAGATAGTTGTGAAATGAATAAATGAACAGTCTCAAATTATTTAACCATTCAAGTATATATTACAAATTATTGTGAGATTCACATTACATTTGCCTGTGTATACAAGTAGGGCAAGTTCAGTTCTGTTCTTACAGTACTTACATTCTGGTAGGGAGACATGCACACTGATAAACAACTAAATGAGATACTGCTGTGATGGAGGTGTTCACCAAGCACAACAGGGCCTAGAAGATGCTGCCCCTGTCTAAGAGTGAGGATCAGCTGGATGGATTAAAGGAAAAAGGAGAAGATTTGAAATAGGGTTTATCCAACCAAAGCTGAAAAGCTAATAATTACAGCAGGAATGGACCTGGAAAAACAAGTTAACTCAGTGAGTAATAGAATGGGATGGATAGGAACATATAAAATTTTACAATGAAAAGAGCACTCATCTCCGAGTCAAAAGACCTAATTGTAATTCCAACTCTGCTACTGAATTGCCAGGTTATCTGAGGCAAATTGCTTGAACCCCCTAAAGCTGTGTAATATGGCTAGTAAACATGCCCCACAATAAGCATTAATTGTCCAAGTTAGATTAAGTGTGTTTGGGGGAAGGGGAGGGAGATATTAGGCCAAAAATGGATTCACTTATGCTTAGGCCCAAGTTCACCAAACTGAGACTTAATTATAGTTGCAGCTCTCCCAGAAATGGAATCTTAAACCAGTCTATCAGGAATCACCTGATCAGTATTAGTTAGGTAATTGGCCTGATGGACCCCTGCCATCCCCTAAATGAAAGTGACCTTTACACAACCAATCCATTTTTTTTTGCCTAATGTAATTTCTTTGTGCCTGCTCCCTTTTGCCTATAAAAGTCTTTCATTTTGTACAGTTCCTCGAAGTTCCTTTCTACCTGCTAGATTGCATGCTGCCCAATTTGAATATATTTTTGCTCAAAGAAACTCTTAACAATTTTAATATGCCACCATTTATCTTTTAACACCTGATATTGCATTCTCTACTAAAAAAAACCCACCCCATGTCTCCTGGAAAATATCTCTTTCTGTACTCTAATTATCTGGTTCAAATAGAAGTCCCCAATAATTTAGGAATGGCCCTTTTGGCTACTCTTGACTAGCCCAGTATCACCCAGTGATCTAGAACAGGGGTCGGCAAACTGCAGCTTGCAAGCCACATGCGGCTCTTTGGGTACATACATGTGGCTCTGAAGTAAAATAGAAAATTTAAATAAAACTATCATAGTTTTATTTATAAAAATTTTAAAGGATATTATTCACTTATTGGTGATTTCATTTGTTTTATGGCTCTCAAATAATTTCTAAATTGTGAGGGACAGGATTGGCTCTTCCATCTCAAAAGTTTGCCGACCCCTGATCTAGAGCATGGACTCTGGAGTCAGACTTCCTGAGTTTGAGTCCTGGTCCTGCCACTTCCTCATTGTGTGACTGTGGTTAAATTATTTAAGCTCTGCACATCTTAGTCTTCATACATTTAAAGTTTGCATAACAAATAATACATAATCCATGTAAGTTACATGTAAAGCATTCAGCATAGTACCTAGAACATACTAAATAGTTATTGAAAGTCAGTTGTAATTGTTATATCATCATCATCATCATCATCATCGTCATCATTTGAGCCAGGGAGTTTGGGACAGCCACGTTCCTGGCTGTGTGAAAGAAGGCAGTAGAAAAGCAGAGACAGGAAATGGAGAGAGTCCTTGATTCCAATCATCCCTGAATCCCAGCTTGAATTCCAGACTCCCATCCTTTGGCTATGTGATCCAAAAAATTCTTTTTGTTTAACTGGTTTGGATCAGATTTTTGTTACTTGTGATCAGAAGTCCTAACACAGTAAGTATGGAAAGCCTAGAAATTTTAAAGTTTCATGCAAATCAAGATGTAATTACTTTAAAACTTTTTTATCCCAAACTTCCATCCCAATCTTATCATCCCTTGCCCCAACTTTTGCTCCAATCAACCAGGTCCCTTGTTTTGCTTATTCTATTGGTTCCTTTTCTCTGAAATGGTCCATTCTTTTTTTCTGCCTGTTTAAATTATATCCTCCTTTCCACCTGTAGATTATATGTCGCCATCTTTATGAAGCTTTCATTGATAATCTACATCAGAAGTAATTCTTCCTCCCCTGAACTTCTAAGCTTCTTGGTTTGATTCTGTCTTAATTCATCATACTCTGCATTACAGCTACTTGTAACCAAATCATTTTACCTTTCTTAGACTTAGCTTACTCATCTGTAAAATGAAGGGATAGGGTAGCTAGATTTCAGATAACTTGTAAGTGATTTGTCTATTGTAATGAAATCAGATGTTGTATATGGAAAGCGACTATTATTATCACTATTATATTATCATGCTGGTGATAATCTTATCACACTTATAATGCTGTAATATTCTTTTTTATTAAATTATTTTTCTTATGAAATACACATTTTTTAGAATTAGTTTCAGCTGTACAACACAGTGCAATAGTTATACTTTTTACCCCTCAGAGTGACAACCCCCCTCCCCCAATCCGCCGCCCCATTTCCCCCCAATATCATACATATCTATTATAAATCCTGTAATATTCTTGATTGGCAACATCTGGTTGTCCTAAGCATTTTGTATTTTTTTATATTTTGAATTTATTCTTCAAATATTATGACCCTTTTATTTGTCCACTCCAAATCTCCCAAGCTATAGTCAATCCAACTATTCTCTATGCATGAGGAAATTGTGAACATGTACAATTACCTAGGACAAGGGCCAAAGACATATTCCTCAAGCATTTTGATATGTAAGGTGAAAATGTATTTTGGCTTGAATTACTTGGATATTTACCTTGTTTCATGTTTTTCTTATAGATGTGGATTAATTGGCTATGTGACCTGAAGCTATTAGGTAATACGCATTTATTAAGTACCTTTTAGATTTTCAATAACGTTAGGCACTTTGGGCCAAATATTAATAATGCCCTTAACAATAGTAATACTAACTGACATTTATTGGTAATAAATGGTCTGGGCACTGTGCTGAAGGCTTTTACATACTCTATTTTTAAAAATTGAGGTATAATTGACATATTATATTATATTAGTTTTAGGTATACAATATAATGATTTGATATTTGTGTATACTCTTTTGCAAAATGGTCACCACAATAAGTCTAGTTAACATCTGTCACCACACAGTTAAAACAACTTTTCTTCTTGTGATGAGATTTTTTTAAGGTGTCTCTCAGCAACTTTCAAATATACAATATTATTAACTAGTCACCATGCTGTACATTTCATCCCCATGACTTCTTTATTCTATAAGTGGAAGTTTGTACTTTTTGATCCCCTTTATCCATTTCACCCACCTTTACCTCCTAACTCTGGCAACCACCAATCTGTTTATAATCTCAGTTTGGGGTTTTATTTTTAGGTATCACATATAAGTGAGATCATACAGTATTTGTGTTTGTCTGACTTATTTCACTTAGCATAATGTCCTTAAGGTCCATCCATGTTGTTGCAAATGACAAGATTTCATTCTTTTTCATGGCAGAGTAGTATTCTACTGTGTATATATACCACATCGCCTTTATCTATTCATCCATAGATGGACATTTAGGTTGCTTCTATGTCTTGGCTATTGTAAATAGTGCTGCAATGAACACGGGGTACATAACATATTTTGGGGTTAGTACTATCTTTTTCTTCTGATAAATACCCAGAAGTAAAATTGCTTGATATAGTAGTACCATTTTTAATATTTTACATTTTTTAAACTTTAATGTGTTTGGGGCACTATTTACAAACCCCGTATTTCTAAGTACAGTTTAATTTCTTTGCTTTAGTGTCAAAGGAACCATTGTAAATAACTACAATAACTAAAAATAAAGCATCTACTTGCAAACACAGGGTAAGATCTGAATCAATATTGTGACCTCCATATTTTCACTTTTTAAAATATTTTGCCAACACTTGTAAAGTTCAAGCTGCAGAATAAAATATTTTTATGTTAAAATGTCTGTACACTAAAAAATTTATGTTTTTATTATTTCTCAATACAAAGTGAAAAGTCCTTTAAATATGTTGAAAGTGTAAAATGGAATTAAAATAACAAGCCATTTCTACAGGATTCATCGTATGTTAGTGATTCTACCATTTTAACAGGTATCACAATCCCCTGGAGAGATTTCTAAAACAGATTGCTGGGCTCTACCCTGAGATTTTTTGGGTTTTCTGATTCAGTAGATCTAATTGTGGAGGAGGCCAAGGATTTACCTTTCTAACCAATTCTCAAATGATGCCAATGCTGCTGAGTCAGGGACTACATTTTGAGAGCCACTGTCTTAAGTAACTAATTCATATGAAAAATTTAACTTCAGGAAGACCAAGCTAAGAAATCTGTCAGCTTTACATTGTGCCTATAGTTCTTGTTTCAGGAGCGGAAGCACAGATTTAAAAAGATAAGTCTCAAATGCCCTCTGTCCCATAATTTATTTTGCCATTGCCTCCAAAATATATGCCTTTGTTTGTCCCATGATTTCACAGGGATGCTTAAAAACCAGTATTTACTGGTTAAACAGGTGTATTCATTTATTGCTGATGGTAACATAAATTGCTTTTGAAGAACAATAAAACAACACATAAAGATGTTCATATCTTTTAAAATAGTAATTACTCTTCTAGGAATATTAATAGAAGGAAAAAAGTACATACGCAAAGATGTTAAAGTTTTATCTATAGTAGCCATAAATTAGAAACTACATAAATGCCCAACTTTAGGGGAATAATTTAATACATTCTGGTACCACAAAACAGTGTGTTATTATGCAACCATTAACATAATGATTATGAATATAATGTAGAAACATGAAAAATAATTATGATTTAAATATTTAATCATGCAGAATATAAAATAAATGCAGAATAATGCTCAAACCATGCAAAGATGAATTCACATACGGAAGTTAAGCTGCAAAAATTAAAACAGATGTTTTATGGTGGTAGGTGGGCTTTATTTTTATTTTATGTCCTGGATATTAAGACATTGTCTCTGAGTTTCAAACCTATATACACTGGTGTTATGGTGGGGCTGGGACTCTGGGAATCCCATTTCCATTCGGCCATTCTGTTACGCTCTACCAATAGGGGGCGTTAGAAGAGCTTAAGGGTGGAGGAGGACAAAGGACTACCAATGTGCATTTCTTGTT
Organism: Hipposideros armiger; assembly: GCF_001890085.2. Taxonomy (NCBI): domain Eukaryota; kingdom Metazoa; phylum Chordata; class Mammalia; order Chiroptera; family Hipposideridae; genus Hipposideros; species Hipposideros armiger. The sequence continues at coordinate 576,119 of NW_017732236.1, forward strand.
CTTTTGAGTCATCCTAACAATGATTCTTTACCCTAGAAACAGCTTTTAGTTCTATTTTGAAGTTTTTTCACATACACAGAACCAGCCTTGTTGTACCCTCTCAAAGATGCCAGTGTCAGATGTCCCACACCCCATCTTCACAGGTCTGAACCCAGTTCCTCAAGACAACTCCCCCAAGGTCTGTGTTTTCAAATCCCAACCTCCTTTCTTTGTCCCCACAGTCTTGGGAGCATTAATAGTTTCCTGCTGTTACTACCACTGGTATACCTCCATGTCCTCAGTTTGCCTTTTTGGTTCTCTAATACCTAATTAACAATTCTTTTTATTAAATTGTATCAGTTAAAATAGTTGGTGATCTTCTGACTGGACGTTGATTGATAAAATTTTCTTTACTATTACAATATATTGTCTTTTAAATTTAAAAAAAGAGAGAGGAAAGATATCAATTTTCACTAGTAGTAGGTTAATGCATGAAAACCAATTGAAAGAAACAATAAATATTTAACAAAAATGCTTTTATTTTCTGTGAAAAATAAAACGAAAAAATTCTGATACTTGCATAGTCTTGCTTTATGCTAGGTAATAATATCAGGTGCTTTTCATCTTCTCTAGATTGATTTTAGCATTTACATGCACTCTTAAATTAATGCATAGACCTGATCTGGAACTCCATCAAATGATACCTAAACACATTAATCTGCAGCTCTGTTTATTCAACAAATATTTATAGAGCACCTTCTGTGGGCCAAGCTCTATACTATGCAATGGGATAAAAAGCTCTTACCTACAAGAAAACCAGTAGTTAAAAGACCATGGGATAAGTGCAGTGACAGAAATAGGCCCAGGTTGCCATGGGGACAAAAGGCATCTTTTGTATGTTCAGACTACTTTCTCTAGTACCTATTGCTTCAACAACAGTGAGAAGATTTTAGCCAGATGGACGTGGGGCAAAACAGCATTCTAGGAAAGAGATCTTCTGGTAAAGAGCGTGGGAGTGTGAAAAAGTATAGCATACAGTAGTGCCCCCTTATCTGCGGGGTATACATTCCAAGAACCCCCATGGATGTCTGAAACCACAGATAGCACTCAACCCTACATATATTGTTTTTGCCTATACATACATACAATCACATTATGATTTCCTTGGCATAGCCAAATCGTCAGCATCACTACTTTTGCGCTTTGGGGCCATTATTAAATAAATAAGTAAAATAAGGGTGACTTGAACATAAGCACTGTAATACCATGACAGTGAATCTGATAACCAAGATGGTTACCAACTGACTAACAGACAGGGAGTGTATACAGTGTGGGGACACGGGACAAAGGGGTGATTCACGTCCCGGACAGAACAAAGCAGGATGGCTCAAAATTTTATCATGCTTCTCAGAACAGCATGCAATTTAAAACTTATGAATTGTTTATTTCCAGAATTTTCCATTTCATATTTTTAGTCTGTGGTTGACTGGGTAACTGAAACCATGGATAAGGGGGGGACTGCTCTACTTGAAGATCTGTAAATAATGGCACTAACAAAGTTGGCATGCAGCAAAGATATGGCCCTGGTTCAGCCGGTGAAGTAGTTTAGTCATTGACAGGTTTTTAAATAGTATCTTGATACTTTCAGGACACTTCCTGCCTAGCATGGGTTTTGACAATTGGCACATTGAGAGGGTCTATGGCCTTCTGTCAGCATAAGTGGGATATGTCCCTGGTTGGTTCTTAAATTGCCTTTCGTCTACCCACTCCTCCATCCATCTTTGCTTGCTCTGTATTGATTGCTGCTTGATGTCTCCAAATCCTTGTTTACTCTGGCCTTTATACTTTGACATCTCTATTGATTACATTTTCTCTGCCTCAAAACCTTCCTTCTTCTTTCCTCTTGTGGCTTTCTTCCTATTCCATGGTGCTGTGCTTGTTCTAGGCATGACTGCTCACATTTGATCTATTTAATTTGGTCCTGTTAGGCTGTCTTGGTGGTCTACCCCAACAAGCAACCCCGTTGAGTGAGATTCAGTATCCTAGACTCTTTCTGACACTTGACCTTGATTCCAGAGATCTTGCCCTTCAGGAAACTTGTGGCAGAGGGTTAGGTGTGAAAAGGGTATAGGATCAGAAACTAAACAAACCTGAGTTTACATCTCTGCCCCAACATTCACTAGTTTAGTAAAGACACAGCTCAACAAATATTATATTTGCAATCCTATCTTTTCAACCTCCCTTCCAGTTAGATTGGTGTTACATGACTAGTTCTGGCCAATGGGAAAACAGTTAAGAAAAGTATGCCTCATTCCTTACTTCTACCTTTCCTTTCATAGAAACTTGTTTGAGATGATGTAGATACAAGTTGGTAGAGCCTCCATCATCTTGGGTTTCTTAGTAACGACATGGAGCAGAGCCCCCCACAAACCCACACTGGATCTCTAATATGAGTGAGAATAAACACAATAAGTACAATAAAACTTTACTGTGTTAAACTGCTTAGATTTCAGAGTTAATTCTTCCCATAAAATAGCATATACAGTATTAATAAACACATTAATTATGTGGCTTTGGACAAGATATGTAAGTTCTTTAGTTCGCAGTTTTTTCATCAGAAAAATAGGAATGATATTATACCTTGCTATGGACTAAATGTATCCTCCCAAAATTCGTATGCTGAAACCTAATCCCCAGTGTGAGGGTATCTGCAGGTGGGGTCTTTGGGAGGTGATTAGGTCATGAGGGTGGAGCCCTCATGAATTCGAGATTAGTGCCCTTATAAAAAAGACCCCAGAGAGATCCTTTAGCCCTTCTACCATGTGATGACACAGTGAAAAGGCCATCTCTAAACCAGGAAGTGGTTCCTCACCAGACTCCAAATTTGCTGGCAACTTGATCTTGGACTTTCAGCCTCCAGAACTGTGAGAAATAAATTTCTGTTGTTTATAAGTCACCCACTCTCTGGTATTCTGTTATAGCAGACCAAACAGACTAAGCCTCATTGGGCTGGATAAACATTAATGAAATAATAGGTAAATGACCAACTATTCTGTCACATGTGTTTCTGTAGCATGAATCATTTCATAAGCAATTGGTAAACTGGTGAATGGTATATAATATAGAAGTTGGGTCAGTTAATGCACCACTTTTTCCAGCACAGTGTTATTTTATCTACTGAGCAACAGGAGCTAAACACCAAGCGCACTACACCACAGATGAATGCTAGAGCTAGAACTAAGTCTTGGTAAAATTCCTCCTGAGTTGTTGAGACATCCATCTTTCTGGCTTATGACCATTTTTTTCTTCATCTCTCCAAAGTCATTTCCTACCTCTTTGCATTTGATAGCCAATGGTTGAGCTCTCTCAGGTTTCTATTTGTCCTTGACCCCCACTTGGCCTCCCAGGCTCTGGCATAGGGCTTATTTTAGGGTGTTCCTTGGTGACCACATTCTTGTGTCCTGGATCTGGGGCCTGGTGTCTGGATTATATTCTAATATAATATTAGATAAGAAATACATGAAGAACAAGGCAGGGTGTAGGTGGAGTGAAGAGTTATTATATGCAATTCCTAGTGGAGATAGTTGGCTATGTATGTAAGAAGCTCAGGAAAAACATAAGAACTAGAAATATAAATTCAATTTGTAAGACATTAGCTAAAGTAGTTGAAACTATGGGTGAAAAAGCAGCTGACTCTCAGTCGTGAACACACAATGTGATATATAGGTAATGTATTACAGAGTTGTACACCTGAAACCTATGCAACTTTACTAACCATTTGTCACCCCAATGAATTTAATTAAAAAAAAAAGAAAGAAAGGTAGCCTGGAACCAAGGAAGAAACCCTTACCTGTCACCAAGTAATTTGATTTTGGCCTTAGTTTCAAAACTATAGGATGAGAAGCCAAGGAAATGCTGTCCTGAAACTGTCCTTGCTTTTTAAAAAGAGTTCTGGAGCAAGAGCACTCTGTCTCATCTTCTATATGCTTCCTGGGATTGAAAGTCCTGAATACCACTCTGTAAATATCAAGCGACCCCTAAGTGCTGGCTAATAGCAACGCTCAAAACCTGGGCGTACAGAGAGCCCATGAGAAGCTGGCTGCCTAGCACTCCCTGAACCTCTTCACTTGTTTATATCTTCAAGGTCTACTTTAGTCTTGAGCCAATGTTAATATAAAAACTGTCTGGTGACAATACAATGCTTAAAAACTGAGACGGAATCTGTGGATGGAGCAGTCAAAAGGGCATAGGGGTCAGAGAGGCCTTGACTGAAATCTTGGCTCTTAGTAACTGGTCCTTTGGGCAAGTTTCTTCCCTTCTCCAAAATGGGGGTTGATGTCACATTCTTCATAGGGCTGTAGCTATGATTACAGATGGCAACGGACCTTGCCCAGTGCCTGTGTAAGGGACTGTTTTAATGACAGATAATCCCTTCTCCCCCAAGAAACTACTCTATAAGATGATAAATGCACAAAACACAGAGACTTAAAGAGCACCAATATTTAAAGTGGCAGTGTAGCAAGTATGAGGTCACTTTCACATGCTGGAACCCAGAAAGAATAACATTTAGGAAACATTTACCACCCTAAGTGCTACACCCATATTAAAGCAAAGCCCACAACCTCTTTCTTAGATTTTATAATCATTTATATTTTTAATCTTTTGAGATTCTTCTTTTTTGTTCTCATGACAATAGTTGCCTTAGGAAGCTCAAGGAGGAGGGAAATTATCCAATTCTGAATGGAGGCCGAGTTCTAGTTTTCCTGGTCTCCTTGGCTACAAAGCCACTAATGGAAACAAGGCCTCACCCACATTCTTTACAAATAAAAGTGGGGCCTTCTTTGTGAAGACTTCCTTCCCCCACCATCTCCCTTCCCCACTTAAGCCTAACCCTGCCTACTATCTCTGCACCTTCTATACGTATTATACTATAATATTGGGTTGTCGGAAAAGTCATGACACATTTTTGCAATGAAAAACATAGAAAAAATACATCATGACTTTTCCAACAACCCAATACATCATGCCTGTTACTTTTACATGTCTATCTCTCCTAACAAATTGTGAGGCCCCGTAAGGGGGGGGGGGTTCATGTACATCTTTGTGATGTTAACTACGCAGTAATTGGCACAGAGTAAGAGTTCCATAAAGGTTTGTGAAACAGAATTGAATTTAATGTATTATAACAGTGAATATGAATTCCAGATCTTCAAAACCACAAACGAATGGAATATACTATGCTGCTCAGAGCATCTCCAAATGCAAAGGGGTTTTGGGTAATATCTCTGGTGTTGTATGAACTCTGCAGGAAGGAGAACTTCTGGGATATTCCAGAGACTACAACCCTTAACTTTTCTCTTTGTTGGATCACATTTCTATGGTGAGAGGGAGGGAGAAAGAGGAAGTGAGGAGGGGGGAATGGAGACAGAGAGAGAATGGGGGGTGTTTGTGTTTGAGAGGAGGGGTAAACTTCACAATAAACCCTTTAAATCAGAATTCTGTTCCCATTACCGATTTGTCTTAAAATTTTCTTTTCTGATACCTGGGTTTATGGGAAATATGTTGTTTTACTTTGCAAAGGGTATTCTGTGATTAATTCAGGTTTTAAAAGTTTATACACTTAAAACTGAAAGAGAACACTTAAAACTTAAAGAAAAGCATGCAACCATTGAGAATCACCATTTATGGACCCATAAATAGTCAGGACCACAAAACCAAGTCTGCAATGACTGAGGCATGAGAAAAAGGATAAAGAAAAGAAAAGCTAAATCCTTAGGACTGACTTCAAATGAGAATGAGAAAGGAAAACATCTTGATTCCTATGTTACTTCAAACTTTTCCATCAATGAAAACGATCATCAAATTGTTATAGGTAGAACAAACTTCATTAAGAGGGAATTGAAGGCCAAATAAGTCAAGAAGGAAGAGCCACTTTAAAGGAAGTTGTGTCTCTAGGCCCTAAATAATTGAATACAGTATGGGGGAGATGGGAAAGAAGGATGGAAAAGTGGACACACATTTATTAGGCACCTACTTTATTCTAGGATCTCACTACTCCTAAGTGTGGTCCACGACCAGCAGCAGCAGCATCACCTGAAAGCTTTTTAGAAACCGAGAATGAAGTTCAGGCCCCACCCCAGACCTGCTGTTGCAGAATCTGCATTTTATTGAGATTCTCTCTGGGTAACTTTTCATGCACCTTAAATACTGGTCTAAGAACCACGCTGGGAGATTTATATATCATCTCATTTAAACCTTAGAAAAACCCTATGAGGTTGATTTTAATTTCTCATATTAACACATGAAGAAACTCAAGCTCAAATAAAAGGAGTCTAATTTACCCAATGTCAGAGTTAGTAAATAATGCAACCAGGATTCGAACCCTTGTGGAGTCTGGCATTTCCAAATCCATACTACAACCAGGATTTTGGAACATAATGGTTTCTACCATAAATAATTTGTAGATATGAACATACAACCCCCACCCCCAGTTATAATTACTCCTGAGAAATAAGAATAGTCAAAATGCCCCTGAAGGTGCACTTAGGCTTTTAAAGAAGGAAGCAAAGATCAGTTCCCAACAACCGACAGGATGCCAAGTTCAATATGCATTAAGAAGGAGCTAGGAAGGATTATAAAATTTGATGTTCAATTCATTCAATGTTTGTTGATCATGTGCCTGCCAGGCACAAATCTGGGTACTGGGGATACATTGGTGAACAAAACGGAAGAAGATTCCTTCCTCATAGAGTTCATAATTGGGAGAAACAAACAATATATATAATGAATAAGTGAATAAAATAGTAAAGAGTTCAAGGGATACATGGGGGGACTGGGATGGCAAAGAGAAATGAAGTACAGGATACAGGGCAGCAGTGCAGTCTGCAATACTATAAAGGATAGAAAGGGTGGGCCTCATTGAAAGGGTGAGATTAGAGGGTTAGCCAAGGAGCGACCTGGGAGAAGAACATTACAGGCAGAGACAGCTAGAGCAAGGGCCCTAATGGGGAGGTGTGTTCCTGGGACAACAAGGTGGTCAGTGTGGATGTGGGAGGGCTGGCACGGGACACACCAGAAGGGAGAGGCCAGATAAGTAACAGGGGAAGGATCATGTAGGGACTCATGGGCCATGATGAGGAATTTGTGTTGCATTGTATGTGAAGTGAGGAACCACTGACAGGTTCTTTGCAGGAAAATGACATGATCTGACATCAAACTTTTAAAGTTAGCTCTATAAATAAATAAATAAATAAATATATAAATATATAAATAAATAAATACTAAATAAAAAAGTTAGCTCAGCTGCTGGGTTGAAATTAGACAGTAGGAGGCAAGTACAGAAACAAAGGGGATCTAAGTTACATACAGTAGAGTCACATTTTGTGCAGGGTTAGGTTTTAAAGTTAAAAGCTTCCTATCTATTCACTGTTCCATCAAGACAGCAGAGATGGACAAGCTGACTTTTGTTTAAGAATCATGCTGTTATGAAACATTTAAAGAGCTGTTTTGTGAGAGATTCAATTTTCTCATTATGACCCCAAAGGACCAATCAAAGAAGCAACAGGGCAATACAGTTCAGTTCAATACATGGCAGGACTTCACATCCTGTAACATTCTCCTGTCACTGTCTTACACAAATATCGACTTATCTATGTGACAGAGGCTGCTTTTTAAGGGGAATTCAGACATGGGTTTTACAAGTTGCCTTTTCAGATTCCTTCCAACCTTGCAATTGCATCATCCTAATCCAAACCAAACTAACTTCATTTCCAGACTTCTAACCAGGGCAGGGCCATAGGACATTTGTCGTAGAACACCGTGCAATAATTTCAGGGCATTGTTTGAAAGGCACATCCTCCTTAGAAAATGTACCTTCACGCCTAGCTCCATGGTGACAAACTTTTCCCAGGTCCCGGGACAACCATTAAAGATAAATAGAGGGAGAAAGATTCCCAAGATCAAGGACAGAGAGCCTGTAATCCCAGAGGCCCCTTTGTGTGAGAAAGCAGCATCTCTCTTCCTCTCCCCTTTTTGTAATTTTCTTCTCATTCCATCTCTGGGTTTGCTCAGCTACTATCATGATATCCTTATGGCTCAGATAGGGGTTACTGGTATATTAAGTGGGTTCAAAGACTGAACTAATGGGTGGCTGATTAATGGATCCTGTCAACATGAAGTCCCCGATGACATGCCTATGGTTCCTGGATCTGATCATATCTTTTACAATTGCTGAAGTATATACCCTAGTACATTTCAATTTTTGCTTGCTGCCAGGAAAAAAACAACATGTTCATCTTAGGCATACAAGCTCAAATATGAGCCCAAACCAATATATTCAAACTATTCTCTGAACAACTGCAAACATATTCTCTACTTTTCCATCTAAGATGATAGTCATTCATCCAAGAGAGGTGCTTTGGGAACCAAGGTAAAAGTTGTTTGTCAGTTTCAGTCTCCATAGTTCTCAGGGGATGTCCATTTTTCCATGAGTTCTGACACTATCCTATTCAGGTGGCAGTTCTCATCATTCTACATCCATGAAATAAATGATATATTTAACCCTATATACAAGAGTGAATAAAGCTCAGAACAGTATTAAGCTAGCAACAACTACTAAAGTTCAAATATTCCAATGGTAAGTAAGAAAACTAATGCCAAAGCCCCCATTTTTCCATAGCCCATTCAGTGAGCCTCTTGCTTTCAGCCAGCATTGAAGGGGGAGCAGGATGTTTACTAAGAAGGGTGATTCAACTCTACCAAGAGGTTTGAGAAATTGGTAACATCTTTGCTCCTTTCTCTAGAGATGCTACCCAATTTATGTCAGAGTTTCTTTCTGTTTCTGTTACCCTTTATATTGTCAGCTTCTTTCTCCTCTTTTTTTACTTTTGCCAAGTCAACTACAGAACCACCCAGCTAAGCAGCTTTCAGGTTATCAATCCACAGAAACTGTGAGATAAATGTTTTTTGTTTTAAGTTGCTAAATTTGGGGGTAATTTCCTATACAGCAAAATACCTTACAACTTCAGATTACTCACTTAGGTTAAAGTGGAAGGAATCACATAGGAGAATAATAAAGCATTAGGTGAAAAATAAAGGCTGAAGCCATATTGCAGGGTATCATGAATACCGTGCTAAGGGGTCTAACCTTTATCTAAAGAGGCAATGAGGATCCTATGAGTATTTTTGAATAGAGGGGTTTATCAAAGGAGTATGTTAGAAAGACAGGTTTAGCAGACCTGCCTGGGACAGATTAGAAAAAGAAAGTGTGGAGCCAGCCAAGTGTGCCACTCGGTTAAGAGCTGGCTTGGGACGCCAGAGGGCCCCGGTTCGGATCCCACATATGAGGGCCAGTGACACTGCCCTCTACAGCTAAGATGCTGAACAACAGCTCAACCTGGAGCTGGGCTGCCGTGAGTTGCCGGCGACAGCATAGGCTGCAGTCCCTGTGGCAGTGGGTTGCCATGGGCTACCGTGTGTAGCCAGCAGCCAGCGTGAGTGGCCAGCAGCCGCAGTGAGCGGCTGTCCAAAAGCCGGCGACTGATCTGCCTCACCCGGGAAGAGTGCAGTGATGGTGCCAACTTGGGTCAGTGAAGCAACGTCCTCCACAACTAGACTGAAGAACAAAATGACAGCAACTTGTCTGTTCCCCTTCCCCCAATTTCCCAACACTGTTCCCTTCCCCCAATTCCCCAATAAAAAAAAATCTTTAAAAAAAAGAAAAGGAAAGTATGAAGGTAGACAAGATGGATCATTCACATAAATACTCCCTCCTAGTCACATGTCCTGCTTAGTCATATCAAACCCATTCTGCCCTATATATGTCTTTCATACACTGAGTTAACTTGAGATGGATGGCAGGATTCATGGCCAATTCTTTTTTGAATCCTGTGAACCATTTAGTACAGTGCTTTGCACACAGTATTTGGTAATATGTGAATCCTGAATAAAATCTTTCTAAATTGTTCCACTTCCCTGCAGACAGAATACTCTTTCTATCATATTTTGTTCATGTAGCTAATAGACCACTTCTCAAATCTTAGCATTTTATTAGTGATTGTATTTCTTTGTCTCTCCTCTTCAGGGCAGTCAGGACCAGCTACATAATTTGCCAGGCCCCGTTTCAAAAGTATTAGGAATTTCAAGACAATGACTGGGAGTGGAGAGGTACTTCTGAGCTGTAGGCCCTCTGTGCACAGGTCACAACTCAATAATTCCGCCTTATGCATTGTTTTCACCATGGCTCCCACCGTGGGAATGTTTGGTATATGTGGATTAAATGTACTGAGTGGGTGATGAAGGTCAGGAGGGTTATATGGAAAGGGGAGGTGTAGTTGGGAGAAGTTTAACATGAGTAGAGTCTACCCTATAGTTCAAATGGCCTGTTTAAGATTCAGTCAGGAGTGCCAACTGCTGTCATCTCCCGTCTCCTGCCTGAACCACCCACCTTGAGTGTCTGCAGTGCAGAATTTGCTCACACACATCTTCACAGATTCCAAAAGCCCCGTTTTTCCTATGCTGACTCCCACTCCAGGGGACTCTGGCTTCAGTTTGGTGATTTATTAGATTTCCCTTATGTAATGACAATGGCAGTGATTTAATGTATAAGAAGCAAACAGCTGAAGGGATTTTCTAGGCAGAAACAATATATTGACTAATAACATAAGACACTAGGAGCTAATACAAAATAAACAAAACGAGGCTGAGTGATTTAAAAGCATGCTGCAGACAAACCCTAGTTACATTTTTGAAAAATTCAGAAGGGGAGAAAAGTGCATATTGATCACCCTCTCTGAGGAATGGCACAGACCTCGGAGAGGAGCTATAACCATGAAGAATCATTTTCTCGATTAGACACAATTGATTGAGTCCCTTCTTACCACAGGTGAGTATCCTACCCACAAAACACAAATGTTTGTCTTTGTATCCGAACAACGCCTCCCTATGATGCTGGGGAAAAGAAGCTGCTTGAAGGATATTAGTCCTTCCCCCTCATTTTAGGCAAGTTGCAGCCACAGCTTGAGAACTGCAGGCAAAGCTTAGCAATTGTAATGGTGACCCCCAGTGGCAACCGTTTGCAAATGAAAAACTAGCTCCGTTTCTCTGCCAAGGATGTCAATTGTATTCAAGTGCTTTCTTTAAGAAGGATATTGGCAATTTTGTTGAACTGTAATAAAAACTAATTGTATGTTGGTTCCAAAAAATCAATATCCTCTCCTCTACTTTATTGTCACTAGTTAAGCACATGAGTTTTTCTTTCAAAAGAGGCTCCTTTTAAAGTAAGCACAGTGTCTGGAAGGCCTGCTCAACAAGGGTGTAATGGTGCTTTTCCCTTCTCTAAGAAAGAGGTTAAAATAAGGCCTCATATCAAACCTGGGTTCACCTGTATCCCTGGGTGCCCACGGGGTTCTACAAGTCAGCCTTAGTGGGAATTTAATCGGAGCGATTTATGCAAGTCTAGTTGAACTCTGGAAAGAGGATTAATAATTGAACTGAAATCTGGAAGGATATACATCAGTTCCCTCTTATCTGCTGGGGATACGTTCCAAGACCCCCAGTGGATGCCTGAAACTGTGGATAGCACCGAACTTTTTATATACTATGTTTTTTCCTATACACACATATCTATAATAAAGTTTAATTTATAAATAGACACAGTAGATTAACAATAACTAATAATAAAATAATTATAACAATATACTATAATAAACGTTATGTGAATGTGGTGTCTCTCTCAAAATATCCTATTGTACTCTACTCACCTTTCCACTTAAAACAGGCATTTTACTGCTTCTCTTCGGCATGTCCAAATTGCCAGCATCACTACTCTTGTGCTTTGGAGCCATGAGTAAGCAAAATAAGGGTGACTTGAGCACAAGCACTGTAATACCACAACAGTCAAGCTGATAACCAAGATGGCTACTAAGTGATTGACGGGAGGGGAGGATCTACAGCTGGAGACTCAAACCAAAGGGATGATTCACATCCGGGGCAGAACGGGGCAGGGCAGGACCTCACGAGATTTCATCACACTACTCAGTCGAGCAATTTAAAACTTACCAATTATTTATTTCTGGAATTTTCCATTTAATATTTTCAGACCATGGTTGACAGTGGGCAACTGAAAGCACAGAAAGCAGAACTGTGGATACGGGGGAACTACTGTATATGTGCGTTAAATGGTCAACAAAACAAGTTGAAGAAACTAGGCTTGCCCTCTAGAAACTTGCATTCAACACAAGAAATCAGACCAAAGAAAGCAAAAGTGCAGTAACCGAGGTATGAAGACTAAGTAACTCAAAATAATGAACTGTAGGGTTCTGTACCATATTCACTTTTCAGTTTTGTCATTTTATTCTGAAATACATGTTGTGCTTGGGGAAAAGGAATCAAGACTATCAATTTATTAAGTCATTGAGGGCTTTGTTGGATGAACTTCACAAGCAGCTGCCCTTAAAAACATCCATAATATGACTTAAACTATTGAAATTGACTAAACAGGTGTGTGTTTGGTAAGCCAGGCTAAATTGTGGTCCTCAAACTTTGCTACATATCAGAATCACCAGGGATGCTTTTGAAAGTCCTGAAACCCAGGCTACACCACAGACTAATTACAAATAATTGCTAGGGCTAGTTCACAGGCTTCAGTATATTTTGAAGCTCCTTGAGCCCAAGCAATTCCCAGGTGCAGCCAAGGTTGGCTGACTGCCAGTGGAACTGCTGGGTTTTCAGCCTCAGTTTGACCATGGATCTAGGCATATTATTGACCTAACTGACAGTTTACCAATCTTGAAAATGTTTATATGAGTTTTCTGCTAAGAGTCTATTATAATGTCCCCTGGGGAGTGTTCTTTTAAATCCCAATGTCCAGGCTGCACCCCAGATCAATTTCATTAGTATTTCTGAGTATTAGACCCTACCTGGGCATCAAAGGTTTGAAAAGTTCCCCAGGCACAGTTAAGTGTAGACAAGTACAGTTAAGGTTGATAAACACTACACATCCAAATATTGAGAAAGAATGATAAAAAGCCCGAACTTGGAAGAATTAAATCATTTTAAAGTATAGCATTTGCCTATTATTGACTGTTCTTTGAGGATACAGAGAGATATCCCAGAGAACTTGGAAATACAGAAATAGACTGCCTTCTGAAAATAAACACAGAGAGGTGCTACATAGAGGTATAACTTAGTCAACCCTTAGGGAAAAAGATTTGAAAGGTTAAATAACTAGCCTTCTCCAAGGCTGTAGCCCAGTGTTTCCAACCCTGGCTAGCCATTAAAATCCCCTGGGGAGTTATTGAAACTTGCCAATACCTGAGCCCCAATCCCAGGGCTTTTGATTAAATTGATAGATTTAAAGGCTCCTCAGGTGATTCTCATGTGCAGCCAGCATTGAGAACCACTGGCCAGAGGAAAACCAGGAATAAGTCAGTGTGCCAAAACTGTAACACAGACTATGGTACTGAGAGATACAAAGAGAAAGTGGGTATTTACAGAACATTACAATGAAACATAAATAAAAGTGATGAATAGATATGAAATTTCAACACTGGGTACACAGCGCTGTCAAAGAAAGTGTTTGCCAAGGGACCTCAAATATCCTAGTCCCAGTGGTAAAGCAACTCCTTGAGTAGGAAGATTTGTTCATCTTTTTTAAAGATTTTTTTTT
>NW_017732236.1:590803-594054 GCF_001890085.2 Hipposideros armiger
TATATATATATATATATGGCATTTTAGTTTTCAAAATTAAAATTTCCTACCTGCAGATCTGATAATGGTAACTGTCAACCTTTAAAGCAAAAAGGTAAGCAACATAGCCAGCCAAATTGAGTTTATTTGGAAATATCAGAAAAGTTACAGTTCAGCACATGCAAACTATGGTAAACCACAGGCAAGTGCAGAGAACCGAGGAGAGAAACATTCTTCTATAGAGGAAATTAGGAAGCTGGGAGGGGCTGTTTTGAATGACTGTTCATTGGAAGAGAGCAAGAGTACAGAGTCATGATGGGTTTTCATTGGCTGGGTTGTCGCTGGGTAAGAAGAAAATCTTCCTTCTTCCTGCTGAGGTGTGTAAAGTAAATTGGGACAAGTGGTTCCTAAGTGAAAACCGTCCCTTCACTGCTTCCCAATTCCACTTTGAATGAGGTTTCCTTTATTCATTTTCACATAGCTATGTATAGCTTCCCTCTCAAAAGCACAAGTTAGTTGTTCTAAAAACCCTCACCAGAGAGCTCAGTCATACACTCAATGTCATCCAGTTGCTAGTTGGAACAATTCCTAGTGGTAACAGTGTATTTTCATGAGAGTAGGTGGCCGAGTGCGATGGAAGTGAAGTTCATTGAAGTACAGGAGGTCAAGATAGAAAGAGATCTATTTGTTGCATATGTGTTCCTTGTTGAACTCACCACAAAGACAACAGGTTAGAAAATAATACTGTGAGCCAGGTATCAAATATTCAATGGACAATGAGTCCAAGGACAGCAACAAGAAAACTACAGGGTGAGACAGATGACATGAGCTCCAGAGGACTAGTCAGAAAAGAATGCAAAGGTATGAAGAGTATGAAGAGCAGAATTTCCACTGAGGAAGCCAATCCAACACTCAACCCTGAGTGAGTAGGTATTTAGAGAAGATGCATCCACTGGAGAGAGCTGCAGGCAAAGCAATACCTTTGGAGGATTTAGTTAGGACAAGGTAGAAGCTTCAAGCAAGTGCTATCTGTTGCCTATCATCAGGAGTGGAAATCTCAACATTTCTAATCACTGAATCTTGGTATCAGAGTCATCAAGGAAAACAGTACAGAGCCGGACTATACTGTTGGAACAACAGATGGAACATTGCTTTACTCACAGAGAGAAGAGACAGCAAGATCAGCTTCAGTAATGGCTGTCAGTCTCCCATTGCCAGCGGATCCTTCCTGGCCTTCAAGCACACTTCTTGTGCCACAGAATGAAGGGCCCCATTCCCTCCCCACAGAGGACAGATATAGCCGTGGGGTTGGCCAGGTGCCACATGACCCACACATTCAAGCAGAACAAAGGAGAACACATTGAGTCTGAAACAGGGAAAGATATTCCCACACAAGGGGATAAACCCATCACAAACTGTGAGGATACTTTATCTCCTGATAAGGAAGTGTTCCAAGCCTCAGACCCATTTTTATGCAGCCGAGTGGGGGTCAAAGGACTGCATGCTCAAGATTGCCTTTCCCAACAAGAGGGAACATTCTGTGAGGAGGCTCAGGACACCATGAAGTGGTGTTCAGAGGGCCAAGTGGAAAGGTTTAGATTGACTAGAAGTGATGAGAGCCAAGTGGGAAGAAAGCATCATGGAAATTAGAATAGAGGAAAGGATGCAGCAGAGCAAAAGGAAATATTTTTGCAGCAGTGTCAGCTTTCCCGAAACAGTCATTCCCAGCATTCCTCTGATGAAAAATGGATTCAAATACCTACAGGGAGAGTCGGTGGTGACCTTGATTCTGTTTCTGAGGCAGCTCACTTCCCCAGACTTTTGATTTTTATTCCTCTTACTAAGGCTTATTTGTAATATGTCTTTAATGGTAAGCCTTTTTCAAATTCTTTTTGGAATTCTTGTATAAATTTTTCTTTAAAAAAAGAATAAAAACTTTAGTAAAATAAAACTTTAGGTAGCTTAAAATTGGGCTTGTTTTATAAGATGATTGAGTATTAATAATAAGAATAGCTGGCGCTTATTGAAGCAGGCATTGGACTTAGTATGACCTTTTTTACTTCTGACAACTGTATGAGATAGCTTCCTTTTCTGAAAACAAGCGTTAAAATACTAAGATGTAAGAAAGTTATCTAACACTTATGGAAAGCAGTACCCAGTGTAAAACGTAATTAAGGGCACTGTGGGGACTTTACAAGGACAAAAGAGAACAGAATAATAAGTTCAAAGTGGAGTGGGTAACTTTGAGAACAGAGAAGGCTGCTGAAATAATGACAGCAAATTGGGTAAGTAGTTAAGAATTTTGACCTATCCTCGGAATAACACTTTAAAGAATGATAATCACGGCAACTATTAAACTAACCATGAAAAGTTAGGTTTATGTGTCTTCCACAGAGCTTAAATTCTTGAAAACGAATCTTTTCTCTGAAGTCCACACTACAAAGTTATGTATCTTATGGATGACTGTTT
This sequence comes from Hipposideros armiger, assembly GCF_001890085.2. Lineage (NCBI taxonomy): Eukaryota > Metazoa > Chordata > Mammalia > Chiroptera > Hipposideridae > Hipposideros > Hipposideros armiger. Next base: position 593,252 of record NW_017732236.1, read on the forward strand.
TGAGAGTGGTGGTGTGTCTCCTTGCTTCACAGTCAGAAATGTAAAGCATAGAGAATTTATATTACTTCATCTATTTTTAGGCAGCAAAAATGAGGTCTTCTAAGCCAGTACCATGTCTGGGTAAAAGATTTGGCTCAACGGACAAAGGAGCAAATAGCAGCCATATTGCTGATTTACAGGGGCTTCTCAAATCCTCCAAAGCTGTGTTTGTTCATTTTTCTAACGAATACTTTCTTCCTTACTCCTCAGCTATTTCAAGGAACAATAAAAATGAAGACCAAGACATTTTTTTAATAAACCAGGTGATATAAAATAAAAACAATATTTGTAGCAGCATGCTCTCCTCTCATCTTCCCCTACAGCTCATGGGTGTGCTGTCTAACAGGATCTGAGTTGGGAGTTTCCACAGAACCATAAAAAGAATGGCCTTTAAAGACAAAGCTATCTGGGGCTTGACTCTCAGTTGTGCAGCCATCTAGATCTTTGATCCCGGGGAATTTTCTTCAACTTTCTTGAGTCTTGGTTTCTTCATCTATGAAATATGAGGCCAAAAAAAAGTACTTCAGAAGTTGAAGGATATAAGAGGGTCTGGAACAGAGGAGGCATCCCAGGAAGGTAATAACCCTTCTTCAAGTTCCCAAGTGATTTTTTTTAAAGATTTTTATTGGGGAATTGGGGGGATGGGAACAGTGCTGGGGAGTTGGGGGAAGGGGAACAGACAAGTTACTGTCGTTTTGTTCTTCAATCTAGTTGTGGAGGATGTCGCTTCACTGGCCCAAGTTGGCACCATCATTGCGCTCTTC
>NW_017732236.1:594189-621080 GCF_001890085.2 Hipposideros armiger
TACGGTAGCCCATGGCAACCCACTGCCACAGGGGCTGCAGCCTATGCCGTCGCCGGCGACTCCCGGCAGCCCAGCTCCAGGCTGAGCTGTTGTTCAGCATCTTAGCTGTGGAGGGCAGTATCACTGGTCCTCACATGTGGGATCCGAACCGGGGCCCTCTGGCATCCCAAGCGAGTTCTTAACCATCGCGCTACTCGGCCGGCCCCCAAGTGATTTTTGAATAATAAAAATTATTGTTCATAGTTGATTCAAACATACCTTTTTGTGTTTGTTTTGGATTTGGTTTTAGTAGTAGTTTTACCCACCTCCCTGTCTCAAATATGTATTATTATATCATATTATATAATTATATGTGTGGCTACTCCAGAAGCTTTGCAAATGTAGCTTCTGTCTTCGTCTAATTCATTCAGAGCAGTTTGACATGGATCATTCCTTGCACATCGTGGCATTAAATAATTATTGACAGCTTGACAGCATGTATTTACTTTAACCCATCATTCTTTTTCTACTGGCAAATAATTAACACGATTTCTTCCAAAGAGTAGCCTACATTTTGAAGCTTAAATGTCAAATAGGCAAGACTTGTCATCTAAGGAGCAAGGATGATGTATTCTGCAATAAAACCAGTGTAATATCAAGGCTCAGGCTGGACAATGTGGCTTCTGAATCCGGAAGTCTTAGGATTATCAGCTTCAGTAAATGCTGTTCTTCATTCTGAGAGTTCCCATCACTCAGTTTTAATGTACAGGCTGGACAGCTGAAACGTGTCTGAAACATTCACTCATATTTAGCATATTGGGCAGGATTCTCCCCAACAATCTGAGATTTATTCATTCAGACATGCCAATATATTCCCTGGATTCACAGTAAAGCTCATGTATCTCCTGAAAAGCAAAAATGGCATCAAGTCTTTATTCCCCCAAATGTAAAAACATTAAATGTGCTCAATCTGAAGAAAGCTCTTTTAAAGCTCAATTTTTACTTTTGTTTATTGTTGTTTTAATAAAAATAAAAAAAACATGTTGATATAGTACATATTCATACATCACCCCAGATCTATTCTTCTCTTCCAGGGAGTGACCTCCATTCCTCCATCTACAAGGGTCAAAGGGGAGCCCAGAATGCCCATACTTCTAGAAATTTCCCCTCCTACCTAATCTCCTAACCTTTTCACCATTTTTTATTTCAAGATCATTAACTCTAATCCCATTGTACCCTCTACTTCAGTTTGTGTAGTTACCAACCCAGGTCTCTTGGTTTATCCTCAATGCTCTAATCATTTGTCACTGTAAAGCTCTGCACATCTCATTTCTGATTCCATCCCCCACTCACCCACAACTTCTGAACCCTTTCCTCTATATCCACTAAAAATAGTTTCAAAATTTTTTTGTCACAGGACACTGTAAACCCTTAAAAATAATTGAGGACTGGGCCGGCCGAGTGGCGCGATGGTTAAGAACTCGCTTGGGATGCCAGAGGGCCCCGGTTCGGATCCCACATGTGAGGACCAGTGATACTGCCCTCCACAGCTAAGATGCTGAACAACAGCTCAACCTGGAGCTGGGCTGCCGGGAGTCGCCGGCGACGGCGTAGGCTGCAGCCCCTGTGGCAGTGGGTTGCCATGGGCTACCGTATGTAGCCAGCAGCCAGCGTGAGCGGCCAGCAGCCGCAGTGAGCGGCCGTCCAGAAGCCGGCGACTGATCTGCCTCGCCAGAGAAGAGTGCAATGATGGTGCCAACTTGGGCCAGTGAAGCAACGTCCTCCACAACTAGACTGAAGAACAAAACGACAGCAACTTGTCTGTTCCCCTTCCCCCAATTCCCCAGCACTGTTCCCATTCCCCCAATCCCCCCAATGAAAAAAAATCTTTAAAAAAAAATAATTGAGGACTTCCAAAGAGTTTTTATTTATGTAGGTCATAGTTATTAATATTTGCTATATTCAAAATTTAAAAGAAACTTAAAAATATTCAGTTATTAATTCATTTAAAAATAACAAACCCATTTCATGTTAACATATATTCCATATTTTTATGAAAAAAATCTAATTTTTACAACGGAAAAAATAGTGAAAAGAGTGGAACTATTTTACATTTTTGCAAGTCTCTTTTTGCCTAGCTTAATAGGAGACAGCTGGACTCTTACGTCTGCTTCTGCATTCAATTTGTTGTAATATGCTATTTTAGTTGAAGTATATGAAGAAAATCCGGCCTCACCCAGATATGTGGCTAGAAAAGGGAGGAATATTTTAGAATCTTTTCAGATAATTATGGATATTATTCTTCGACACTATATCAGCTCAACAAATGATAGTTTCTTAAGTTAGTTACAATGTGGAATTTAAACCATATTAATAAACTTATTTTTACTCTGTGACATTAAAAATCCATTAGTGTATCTTGCACTTTGAATGAATATTTTACCCATTTATGATTTTGTAACATCATGCATCACTCATCTGAAAAACATTGCTTCACTGAGTTACACAGATGTTCCAAATGTTGACACATTTTATTATACAATATTAAAAATTACATTTGTTAATATCACCACTAATCTCATCAAGAGTCTTTAATTATTGGGAAGCTTTACCTTGGTGGATTCAAGTTTTCCAAAATTTGACTTAAAAGCTCAAGTTTTATCACTGGCAACAAATATTGTCAGTTGTTTTTTGGTTTTTTTTTGTTGTTTTTTGTTTTTTTGGTTTTTTTTGCAGTAACAGGTTCACTCTATTCACTTAGGAGAAATCGCCAAATACCCAAGTCTGGGTAGCCATCATTTTTTTTTCTGTCAGTCTTTCTTTTGAGTAAGAAAGGCTTTCAGGGGGGAAAGTGGTTTGTTCAGCTGGCAGCTCAACCAGTTACATGTGTGCTTCTCTTCAAGACGATTGCTCCTCAGTATGTAGAAAAAGTGTTTTATGCATACTTCCTATTTAATCACAGCCTATTGAATAGACACGCAATCAAGGGTTGAGACTGAATAAACTGTTATTCTACAACTCATAATCAATCATCAGCAAAAGCCCCTGAATGTTGTTTGTCCTCTAAGAGGGTATAAGTGTCACACAAAGGGAGTTAGAATTGTTACAACATACTGACTCACATCGTCTTATAATGTCTTGATAAACCTTTTTGTAAACTTCAAGAAATGAGCTTTCTCATCTTGTACTTACACTTTATCCTTTAGGATACCAATTAAGATGTCTGACTGCAGATAACAATAAACCTTACTCAAAATGACTTAGATAAACAGGAAAACTTGTCATCTCTCAAAATGAGAAATCCCAAAGATAGGGCATCTTTAGGGTTGATAGTTCAGGGCTCATGGTACCAAGGTGGGTCTCACATTTCCAAGTGACACATAAATATGTGACATGTCTAGCGCAAAATGTAATGCTGCCTTTTCCTATGAGTCGCTCTAAGAATGAGGAATCCTTTCCCAGAGGCCCTCTAGCAACCCTCATGTGACATCTCAGGCCACATTGCAACACATGTCCACACCTATACCAAAAAGCAAGCACAACGAATAGAATCTCCATGAATGGCTAAGATTAATCCAGATATACCCCCTTGAGCTTTAGGTAAGGTCACCTTACCTAAGAGATGAATACCTGAATAAAATAAGGTTTCAAGAAAGGAGGAAGTGGGAAGGGGTGTTGGGATGAATGCTGTCGGTCTTGCCCACAGCTACTCTGCTCTCACCCCTGCACATTATAAGCTGCTGACTGCAAACTCCTATGACTCATGGCTTGAGTGCTTTCTACTGGGCATTCAGCTATAAGCTGTGTATAGGGTGAGCCAAAAGTGCCAGAGAATCAATAGCCCAGAAGCGGCCCTCAACCAATGATAGAGGGGAATTGGCAGATAAATATCCAGCTTCCTGGGTCCTCATTTGAAATAACTTTGAGATGTGTTGTACATTTCCCAGAATCAACCAGTGGAATAAGCCATGGTAATAACCACTTAAGAATGCACTTTTTATTGGCTGCTTTTCTTGGGCTGTCTCATTTCTTCACTTTCCTCACCAGTGTTCCTGTTATCTTCCAAATAAACTATTTTCAATAGCATCCTTGTCTCAGGGTCTGCTGCTGGGGGAACTTAAACCAGAAAAACAGCCCCTCGCTCAAAAAAAATCCACTACAATCAGAAACTCAGAAGTCTTTCTTCAATTCTTTGTTTTCAGAGAGGCTTTATTATCATCCTTCTCCTATAAGAGCTCCTGTTTTCTACCAAAGAGAGCAAAGTAAATATAGGAGGACTCATTCTTGTTTAAGCATGCACACAAAGATTTTCATTAAGTGCATAAAGCTAGTCACATTGCCTGCTATAACCAAGGCTCCTTCTCTCAGAACCCACCTCCCATCAGCCCCTACTCAAAGGGCAGCCATGTGTGGCCACATTTTGACCCAAGGGGTAGCCAGCCAATCCTTTGGCTGATGGTATCCACATAGTATCAAAAGATAAGCAAAAATAATCCAATGTCCTCTCTTGAAAATTTATATTAGGAAACACCAATACCAAGAGAAAGAGGAATTTCGCTGTGGGAGGAGGAGCTGGAGTTATGAGCAATGTTTCAGAGCCATAAGGCAGTAAACAGAAATTATCATGAACCAGAAACTATGAGACAACCAAAATTATGATGTACAAAGAAATGGTACATGAAGCAGAGGAAAACAATAAGCAGATGGTATCAGTTCAAAAGGAAGCAGGCAGACTAGGAGCACTCAAGTTTTATTAATAGGGTAGCTGTGGAATGGAGACTCAGGAAGCTGAGGGTTCAGGAGCTGTTTCTGTTCCGACCTCTCCTTCCAATGACAATCTCCCTGAGGCTTGGCACTGTTTTAGCCACTGAACCGAATCTGCATAAGATTGTATCTCCTTGTTGGCCATATACATCCTGATACCAGTTCCCTTTATATGAAAAAGCTTGATTAAATGTTTAACAACCAATATCATAATCAAAATGTTTTTAAAAACACATAATCATAGAAAGAGCTGGATTTTTTTCAATATACAATGAGATGTTTAAAATGTGGTTCCATGTTTCACAACAATGTGAATATACTTAACACTGCTGAATTATACACTCAAAAATGGTTAAGAGGGTAAATTTACATTATGTGCTTTTTACCACAAATTTATAGATATATAGATAGATGATAGATAGATAGATAGATTAGATAGATATTTCTATGAGATAGTTCAAAGGAAATAAGGAAAGAATGGGACATGGTGCAGAATTACAAATGAGTTTAGAAGAATGCTTCTTGTCTTGTGATATACCCATATAATAATGATATTTTCCAGAATAATAGAATGTTACCCCTTAGATAAGAATCAAAGAAAAATAACCTGCTAGTCCACTCTTAACCCCACACCCAAATTGAAGATATAAAAGGATTAAAAGTAGTTGGGATATTAGAAGAGGAATTTTGGAAAAATAAGTTGATTTGCTGTGACCGCTTTCCCTAAACACAGGAAAGGAGTATAATAAGACCACCAGAAAAATTCCATATATTTCTCTCTCAGGTTGAGAAACACACTGGATGAAATTAGTGAGACTCATCTGTAAGTAACGTAAGGGTCCCAAATCTGGCTAGCGTGCTACTTTAAAACAGGAGTGAAAGAATGATCTCTTCATTGGGGGTCATGTGCAGTCCTAGAATAACTTGAGAGAAACATGTAATCTACACATGAGCGAGTTAATGTAGCTTCAGCTCAGGTCTTGTCCAAAAGAGTCCACTGAAGGGACAAACAGAAAGGTGAAAGTGGCACCAGATGACTAGGTACTAAAGAAGGAGTTAGTACCCAGCCATCCAGCCAACGGCAATTAGAGATACATTTGCCCTATCAAAGGAACTAAAAGTGAGTGTTAGAAATCCCCAACAATGAGAAGAAGAGAGGCAAAGGGCCACAGGGTCTCTGATGTATCCACAAAGGTGCCCCAAAAGACTCAGCTGTAGACTACCAGGTCTAAGAGCGCTGATGCTAGATCACCAAACAATGGCAGGCAAGCAAGTTATTCTTGTCTTCTTTACCTTCTGTCTCCCCCAGCTCTAAACCTAGGGTGGTCTGCAATTGCTTTCGGGGAGGATGACTAACTACAGGACGAAAAAGAACCAATCAACCAGAATCCCCACCCACTAGCAACCACCCTACAGCGAGCTGACTAAATGAGGAGAGAAGCTTTACCTTTAAATGAAATTTAGTTTGTTTATTTTAAATTGGGGAATTGGGGAGGGGAACACTGTTGGGGAACTGGGGAAGGGGAACAGACAAGTTGTTGTCCTTCTATCTTAGTTGTGGAAGGGGCAGCAAGCTCAGCTCCAAGTCCAGTCATGCTGCTCAGCTCAAGGTGCTGTGTTCAATTAGTTGTGGGTGGGTATAGCCACCATCCCATGTGGGAGTCAAACCAACAGCCTTGTTGTTAAGAGCATGTACTCTATCCCCTGAGCCACCCTGGTGGCAGCTCAGCTCAAGGTGCCAAGTTCAGTCTTTAGTTGCGGGTGGGCGGGCATAGCCCACCATGTCAAGCTGGCAACCTTGTTGTTAGGAGCATGTGCTCTCACCAGCTGAGCCTTCCTGCCACCTGTTGGCAGCTCAGTGGCACTCAGCTCGGGCACAGTTCACTGACCCATGTGGGAATCGAACCAGCGACCCTGTTGCTCAGAGCTTACACTCTTGAGCAAGTTCTTAACAAACTGAGCCACTTGGCCGGCCCTGAAATTTAGTATTTTGACAGGACTATTAATTACTGACTAAATGAATTACTGGCTAAAAGTTTTTTGGATTTGTTTGTTTGTTTGTTTGTTTGATTGTTTTTTACCTAAAAGTGACCCATCAAAATGATGGGACTTTCTTTAAATTTCATCAAAGGCCAACAAAAGAAGCAGCTCCACAGAGTAAATTCAAGGAGGTATTAGGAAACAAATATAAAGTTGCTTTATAATTATAGCTCACAAACCCTGTTTATTCAATGAAAAGTTTGCAGATATTTAATTTTAGGAAACAGTTCGACTAGATAAAAGTAAAAAAGTCTCAATCTGATCATATAAAGTTTACATTTTAAAAATAACCAAGGAAGATGCCATTTAGATAGGAACCCTTATTAGTAAAGTTAAATAGGTTTCTGGTGTACGATTCTGTAATACATCATCTATATATCACGTTGTGTCTTACCACCCAGAGTCAGTTCTCCTTCCATCACCATTCTCTGGTAACCACTAAAGTATTGTCGGTGTCTATGAGTTTTTGCTTCTTCATTTGTTTGCCCTGTTCCTATGTTGTTCTCATTTTTATATACCACACATCAGTGAAATAATATGGTTTTCTACTTTTTCTGTCTGACTTATTTCACTTAGCATAATAACCTCAAGATCCTAAGAAAAAAGAACAATGCTGGAGGTATCACACTCCCTGACTTCAGCTTGTACTACAGGACAACAATAATCAAAACAGCATGGTACTGGAAGAAAAACTGACACACAGATCAATGGAATAGAATTGAGAACCCAGAAATAAACCCACACAAATATGGACAGATAATTTTTGACAAAAAAGCCAAAAACATACAATGGAGAAAAGACAGCCTCTTCAATAAATGGTGCTGGGAGAATTGGAAAGCCACGTGCAAATGAACAATATTCTTGACTAGCAAAGGTACTAGTAAAATAAAACAATCAAAGCATGACAAAATATCTTGAGGTTATGTCTAGGTACCTAAAGGAACTGGAGGGTATTAGAACATCATGAATTTTCCATGTAGAAAATGTTGTAAATTCCATTTTCCCAATTGCGAACCCATTATTTTGCAATCAATACCATCAAAATTCTAGGACTAGGCCTGTTCTCCTCTCAATATTCAAGTTTGGGTTTCTCTTTCTAACATGTATAGTGAATCAGATACAGATATTAAGCATAACAATAATAATATTAGTAAGAATAATTGTAATTTACTGAGCATTCACTTTGTCAGGCTTGGTGCTGTAAGACTGACATACATCATCTTGTTTGTCCTTCAAAGTGCTACTGTAGGTATGTAGTTGCTATTGTTATTGCCATTTTTGCAGATAAAGACACTGAGGCAGAGAAAAGTCAAGGAATTTGCTCAGGACCATGCAAATAATAACTGCCCAAGCCAAACCCAGGACGTTCCCTGCTTTGGTGTGTTTTACTTTCCTGAGAAAACATTTGGAACAATGAAAGATGTTTATTGATCTATCGCCACGCTTGGATTTCTGAACTTGCAGGGGTCCCAGGCTCCTTTAACACCTATGCCATTGGGACAGTCCCAGCGGGCATGTTGTCTCCTGACATAAATTCTCACTTACGGGCCGGCCGAGTGGCGCGATGGTTAAGAACTCGCTTGGGATGCCAGAGGGCCCCGGTTCGGATCCCACATATGAGGGCCAGTGACACTGCCCTCTACAGCTAAGATGCTGAACAACAGCTCAACCTGGAGCTGGGTTGCCGTGAGTCGCTGGCGACGGCGTAGGCTGCAGTCCCTGTGGCAGTGGGTTGCCATGGGCTACCGTGTGTAGCCAGCAGCCAGCAGCCAGCGTGAGCGGCCAGCAGCCGCAGTGAGCGGCCGTCCAGAAGCCGGCGACTGATCTGCCTCGCCAGGGAAGAACGCAATGATGGTGCCAACTTGGGCCAGTGAAGCAGTGTCCTCCACAACTAGATTGAAGAACAAAACGACAGCAACTTGTCTGTTCCCCTTCCCCTAATTCCCCAGTACTGTTCCCATCCCCCCAATTACCCAATAAAAATCTTTAAATAAATAAATAAATAAATAAATTCTCACTTACATATTGAACTCACCAGAAGTAATTAATCCTCTTGGCCCCCAGCTATCAGCAGTAGCTTTAATAAGTCCTAAAATGATTAAAATAAATCATTTTTATAATTCCCATTAGCGACAAAATTATGAACAAGTAAAAATGATTTCCATACGTTTCTGACTTGCCTGGAGACAAAACTCAGGAATCTATTAAAATAACTTCTGGCCATCAAGCAGAGAAACAAATGTGCTTTCTATAATTCCTTCTCCATAGCATTGGGCCAGTTCACCAAACAACATGACCTGCAAACAACTACAGTTATCCCCCGAGGCAGCATGCTGGCATTTTTCAATCTGCGAAAAAAAAATTTTAAAAGCACCTTCCTTATGACAACTTGATGCTTTCTACATTGGTAGATTCTCATATTTTGTTCATAAATTATCCCTCATACCTGTGGAAATTGTGCTACTTGATAAATAAATAATATATTCCTCTTCACAGCGAGAAAATAATTCACCAAAGCCATGTAATCACTCCTATACACATATTATCTTCAGAATAACATTTTTGCTTCAGCTGAGATTTTGGTCAGAAAATCCAATTGGGTAATGTGATCGGCTGCATCCCAATGCACTGGGGGCCACAGGGAGAAGATGTTACTCTTCCCCCATGCTTCTCAGTCCTGTGTTTGTTTCCGTATCATCACCTTTCCCTGCTTCTCTTCATTTCCGTGTCCTCATTAACTTCATTGTTCTCATCAGATGACTCGGAGTGATCACGAAGAGATGATTGGTAAATGAATTGCATTAGCAATCAGTTTACTTGAGGCTGACCCTACCTCCTTGTATGTGTGAATTAGGGAATTACAGAATCAAGGAAATGAGAGATGGGAGAAGGAGAGAGAAGGAAGGAAGGAAGGAAGGAAGGAAGGAAGGAAGGAAGGAAGGAAGGAAGGAAGGAAGGAAAGAAGGAAGGAAGGAAGGAAGGAAGGGAAGGAGGAAGGGAGGGAAGGAGGGAGGGAGGGAGGGAGGAAGGAAGGAAGGAAGGAAAGAAGGGAGAGAGGGAGGGAATGAGACATCTCAGGTATTTGTAGCAATGCATCTAGATATGATAAAGAGGTTATGTTGTGCCATTCTCATATGGTAATAGATCTTTAAAATATATATATTACATATATTATATATAAAATATTACATTTATACACACAAACACATATTTGGATGAAAGCCTGGAAGAGTTTTACAAAGAAAATCTGGTGTTTCTCCTTGATTCTTCTACTCATAATCTTTTTTTCTCCCAAGTAATTTTATCTCACTTGGTTGAGATGGGGTGGAGAGTGGAAGGTGGAAAAAGTAACATATCTGGCCTTTATTCAGTGTGGGTGTAGATTTGAAATCCAGGCAGTCTGTCCAATAGAACTGGATTACCTAGCAAATGTGTTGAAACATCTGAAACACTTTTTTTAAATCCCCAAGGCACTTGTGGCTTGCCAACCATATGTTGAACCACAAATATTTACACTGATGTGATTCAGAAAAATATGATTCAAAACAGAGATTTTTCTCTAAAAAGTAGCCTAAAGATTCTTGTACCATGTTGATGAAAGATATGTGCTATGGGCTGAACTGTGTTCCCCCAAAATTCACATGTTGAAGTCCTAATCCCTAGTACCTTAGAATGGCTATATTTCATGAAAGAGCCCTTAAAGAGGTGATTAAGGTAAAACGAAGTCATATGGGTAATATGACTGGTGTCTTTATAAGAAGAGAATATTACAGCACAGGCAAATACAGAGGAACATCAAGTGAAGACACAGTGAGAAGCTGGCCATCTACAAACCAAGGAGAGAGGCCTCAGAAGAAATGAACCCGCCGACACCTTGATCTCTGACTTCCAGCCTCCAGAACTGTGAGAAAGTGCATTTCTGTTGTTTAAGCCTTAGAGTCGGTGATACTTTGATACGGCAGCCTTAGCAGATTAACACAGTGTGCCATATATTGGGTTGTTGGAAATGTCATGACGCATTTTTGCAATGAAAAACAGAAAATATACATCACGACTTTTCTGACAACCCAATAGATCCCAGTTCTCATCCAAGCTCTCAAAGATCAGGGGTCAGATTGAAACGATTTAACCTTAGATACAGTAAGTATATGAAAGGAACTCCAAAGTTATAATAGATAAATAGGAGAAAATGGTCAATTAATGCAAAATATTCATACTTTACTATTTCCTATCAACTTGCAAAATAGGCTGTGAGTAATAGGTTGGGGTCAACAATATTATGAATACCAGAGGCTTAGAGAAACAAAAAGGATAGCCTTTTGGTAATTTTCATCTATTTTTCTAGAACACAGAACATGAGCTCTGGTAGTCCTTTGGGATTTGGGGGACAGGAAGGATAAAACATAAAAATGTCTGTAGGCAAATAAAACTTCCTGGTCTTATGCCATAGTCTTCCTGTGTCACACTGAATAGATGCCTTCATAAAGAGCAAACATCTTTCCTGATATTCCACTGAAAATTGAGAGGAAATTAGGAACAAAAATTTCATAAAAGCATCTGCACTTCTGTCAAAGAAAGTATGATCCATTATCTCCCAAATTATATGAGGATGTTTTAATATTAATACTTTTACATTTTCCATTTGGATATAGGAAGCATTATACTTAAGAATCAGCTTTACCCATTACAACCAGCTTCATTTTTTACTACTCACATTAACACATTTTACTGAATTTGTTATACTCATAAATTGATATGTGTTTCATCACATAAGTCTAAGGTGTGCGTAGAGGAGGGGAGAGGAAGAGAGGGGAGGCATAGAGGGGAGGGGAGGGGAGAGGAGACGGAGTGATTGTGCCTGTTAAAGTGGAAAAGCAAGATACCCACAGGAGTTTAGACATTGTGCATAATAAAAATTATTTATTTGAAGGAATTTTTAAATGTCTCTTAATAAGATTTTAGGTTTTTTCAACAGGGAACAAAGACAAAATAGCCATCTGAAACACTGTTTGTGGTTTCTTGGTGTTTTTTATTACTTTTCTTCCCCCCCCCCCCAATGCTGCTTATCTCTTTTGAGCTCTTAGCTTCCATTGATCTTTACAAATTCGTAACCTTCTGTAACTCCACATTACTTTCCAAAGGCAGATTTGTCTACATGCCTCATTTCTGATTCCGATGTTATTAGCCTAATAAGTATTCTCCCTCACACTTGCTGCAATGTGCTTTTCTAACAGCACAAAAAAACAAATGAATACATAAAAAATGTGACTTCATTTGCTGCACACAAGATTTGTACTTAAAAATAAGCTGCAGTTTTTATTTTCTATGCTCATAAGAAATTTGCAAATCAAAATAACCAGTACATGTAAAATGCCTATTACCACCAATTTTATTTTTAAGAGATATTTGAGTAGTTGGAAGAATTGTCAATCTATACTTTTTCCTTTGATTATAGAGGAGACAGCCTGCCATTATACCAGAAATAGTTAATATTACAGAAGTAGGCTGCCCAGAAACACATAACTCCTTCTGTTTTCCAATTTGTATTTATTTGAAAAATGTCAAATATATATTAGGCAGTCTATTATATGCCAAACTTTTTAAGAAGGCTTGTAGCCTACCTTTTATTAGAATCTCAGATTAAGATATTAATAATTATAAGATTTCTTTTTCTCTAGGAAATGTTTCTTATGTGACATCTACAAATATATTACTTAGGCTTTTATTGGTACCTAATATATGCATATGTGCTCACCACTGTCATAGGACATGCAGGCAATATTTGAAAATGTAAAATATGGTCTCCATATTAAGTTTCTCACAATTTAGCTGAAGAGAAAAGATTAAGGGACATAAACAAACAAGACCAAATTCAACTAAATCTTAAGATAAAGTTACTCCTAGATGAGTTCTGTAGAGTGAAATTTCAGTGAGAATGGAAATAGACAATGAAAAGCTCAGAGAGGAAGTTAAAACAATCTTTCGAGTGATCAATTGACTTATTGGCTCCATTCTTCACCCCAACCCTATCTACAGGCTTTGACATGTGACTTTGCAGTTCCTCCATCAAAGACTGAGTGTATTTCCCTGCATCTTAACTTTGGGAATGACCTTGTGACTTGCTTTGACCAAGAGAAGATTAGCAAGCAAAGGCATGAAATGTGCTTCCACGGTAGAGCACGCCTCTTTGCATTTCTGACACCCCTACCTGGGAGAAGAGCATCTCCCAGGTACCTGCTGCTTCCTCAGCATGGGCCCCAGAATGAACACAGGTGGAGCAGACTCGAGCCCACCTTTCTGTGAGGAACCAAATTCATCTGGACTTGCAGTTTGACGTAGAGCATCCAGCTGAACTGAGCCTAGATTAGGCAGCTCACAGACATGTGGGGAAAAATTAGCCATTGAATTTTATTACATAACAATAGCTGATTGATACACTCAGAGACAGGTTATAACTTGACTAGGTAAAGGGTAAAACAATAAGAAGGTATTTGTGTCTGGTACAACATGCTTTGCCAGCTTTGAATATGAATGTTTCATGGTTCTTTCATTTCTCCAAATATCCACTACTCCACTCGTCCATATTAGAAGGAATTCTGGTATCTCCTGTTAAAAACCAGCACCATCCCCCTCATTTGCACAATAACTATGGTCACTGACTCAGTTCAAATTAGGCTACAAGAGATCAAGAATTCAGCCCAGCAGGAGGCCCAAGTTTCCATTTTCCTTTGCCCTCATCACTATTACGTATATGATGTTATTGTGAAAATTCGTCCAGAGAAATGGCTACCTTTCTCCACTACTACAGTGAGAGCCATACTAGTTTAGATGTTTGTACAGGACTCAAGGGTACATCACCAGAACTTGTTATAGCAATGTTATAGCCTTTTGAAGTGTTTACATGCATGCATACCTTTTGTCCTCAAAGCAGAATTTTTGGGTCAAAGCAGCTACAACTACAAGCTGTATGAGACCCAGGCCTCCCCTGATACCTCTAGACACTAGTGGAAAAGGAACACTTTCTCTTTTCTTGAGCTGAGCTTCCCTTTGGAACTGTTTCTTCCAGTAGACCCAAGCTACCAACATCTAATCAATCACAGGGTCTAGTATGGTTCAGTCTCATCAAAAAAGGGCCAGGTGTCAATGCCTTTATTCCCATGGAGCTCCTTGCTATCATGCAGTGATACAGCTTTCCCCCAGTGAACAACTATGCGTACCAAGGAACATCAAGAGATGCAACTTTTATTAGTTCAAAAGAAATATATAGGTGCCTATCTACCTCCCTTTGTGTACCAAAAATGCCATTTAAGGGTATAAGGGGGATTCAGAGAATCTCAGTTCCTAAGCTATGCTCTTGTTCACCTTGGAGAAGCAGTTTCCAGTTTCTTTTGCTACAATGATTTTTAGATTCTGTCTTACCAAGCATCCCACCACAAACACAAAACTGTAAAGATAACAATGAGCTTGAGATATTTATAGACTATGCATGCCTTTAAGAAATATTTATTGAGGGCCAAGTGGGTCCAGGCATACTACTGGGTGCTAGGGATACTTAGATAAGCAAGATATGTTTTAGGACTTCAAGTAGCTCTCTATCTAATGGAAGAGCCAAAAGGGAGTTATAATTAATTAAACTGCAAAGAGATACTATGCTTGATAGAGAAATATTAAAAATAATGTTCAAGGGCCGGCCAAGTGGCTGAGTTGGTTAAGAGAGCACTCAACAGTTTGAACTCTGAGCAACAGCGGTTTGATTCCCAGCCCGAGCTGAGCAGCTGCTGAGCTGCCAACAGGTGGCAGGATGGCTCAGCTGAAAAAAAAAAAATAATGTTCAGCAACAGTGTATTGGTTAAATAAATTTTATACAACCATATAACTATTTTACATCCAAGAAAAGAAAGTTGTAGAATATTTATTGACATGAAATTATATTTTTTATGTTATCAAAAGAACAGGCAGTTATGTGCAATATTACAGCTAAAACATACCTGTTATATGTAAATTACACATATATATGCATATTATACAAAAATATAATGTATTGGCTAAAATGTTAATTACAGTTACCTTTTGGTAGTGGAATAAATTTTTTTCTTTTTGCTTATTTGTACTTCTAATGTGTCTACAAGGAACATGTATTATTTGTATAATAAAGAAAAATTAAAGGTAATTTTAAGAAAGTGTTAACATACATGAAGGCCAATGCTCCAAGCAAAGTATGATTGTTCACAGTCAGGAAAATTAGAAATAGTGAGGCAATGCAAACTCCTCTTTGCTGTAAGACTCTAGTATTATGTTCTCATGCTACTTGGTTCTATAGCTGGGCCTAAAATGGGACCAATCTCTCTCCCCATGAAGCTCGCTTCTTAAAGAAATTTTTGCAAATAATTTTAAATGAAATGCATTAGGATTTAAAGTCTTATGTAAAATCTCTTCCCACATCATCAAAAGTAAGGATTCACTTACTTGAGCGTATGACTTATTTTCTGTTATTTGCATAAAGACTTAAGCACAAGATTGGTAACTGTTTATGCTAAAATGCTGCATGTGATGACAAACTGCTTCTCATCTATGCATCAAGAGGCAAAGCAGATATTTATGGACATATTGTAAAAATCTGTTAACCTTTTTCTTTCCCTCAGAGGACCTTACAATTCACATTTTCTGAATTCATCTTCTGTCATTCTCAATATTAGCTCTGAAATATCCAGCCATGCTTTCATTATTGGAACTACATGAAGTTTGAATAAAATAATTTATTGAGCATGTACTATGTGTCAGGTATTGTATTAAATCTTTTATACAGCTTTTCTCATTTACTCCTCAAAACAATTCTGCAAGTATTGTTATATTGCCATCCCATTTTATAAATTGAAAAAATTGGTACTTAAACAGGAGTAATTCCTCACTAAAAGGAACCAGGGATCTTGGGAGAAATGGCTGCTCCAGGGCTGAGGAAGGTAAAGTAGAAGGTGAACCTGGAATGTTTTGGGGGACAAGAAAATAAGGAATCACTCAAAAATTAAAAAAACAAAAACAAACAAACAAAAACCAAAACCAACCAAACAAAAAAACAAGGAAACTAGATTAAGTGAGCTCCTACTAACAAAACTGGGACAATTTGGCCATCAAAACAATGATAGTAATGGCTTACAATACAACTAAATTTTTTAATAAAAGAATCCATGAGTTTATATAGAGACAAGTAATAGGTAAATAGGTAGATACATGCATACATACATATATACACATAAACACACATATCTACATACATAGAAAGGGTGAAGAGAAAGCTCTTCTTTATAGCAGAACGCCAAACAATATAAAAGTAATAATTAGAAAATCACCATTTTACAACATCTATAGAAATAATTTATTCAGATGAGGATTATTAATGGGTGGGAAATCATCGAGTGAAAGTTTGTTGGGGGAAAAGGATATTTACATAATATTTCTCCATAGACAGCTTGTTAATTACAAAGGAAAATGGGTACCTTCACAGTGGAGAAATCTGCTATATGATCCAAGTTAACATCACCAAAATGAAGCAAACTGGCCAGTGTCTCCAGATGCATGCACTGAGCAGGACACATCACTTATGTAGTATTTTGGTCAATAATTCATGCCTTGAATGAAATCGTTAAAAAACTTTAATCGAAATTGGGCAACATTCTATAAAAGCCTAGGCTTTTCAAAAATAACAATGACATAAACAAACAAACAAGCAAATAAAACAAGGCTAAGGTCAAGAGACTCTCTGTTGTAGGTCAAAAGACTAATGAGACATGAAAACTAAAGCAATAGAACATCCAATATATCCTGGGTTGGATCCTGCACCAGAAAAACAAAATGGTTATAAAGAACATTTTGGGAGGAAATTGGTTATATTTAAATTGAGATTTTATATTATTGGGTTGTCAGGAAAGTCATGACATATTTTTCTATGTTTTTCAATACAAAAATGTGTCATGACATTCCCAATGACCCAATAGATGATTATATCAATATCAAATGATCTGAATTTGATAACTATGTAGAAGATTAGTTTTATTCCTAGACAGTACATGATGAAATAGTTAGGGATGAAGTGTCATTATGTCAAAAACTCACTCTTAAATGGTTAATGTAATAACAACAATACAGATAATATGTACTTAGAGTATGAAATAAAGCAAATCAGCAAAATATTAACAGTTGCCCAATCTAGGTGAAGGATATAAGTGTGCTTATTGTACTTTGCTTTCACCTTTTCTCTACATTTAACATTTTTTCAAAACAAAAAGTTGGGATAAAAAGGAGTTTAAGCAAACTTGCCAGAGACACACAGGGAGTGGAGGGAGGTGCTAGGACTGAAACCCAGACATTCTGTTTGCAAAGCCAGCAAGGGTTCTTGACTACACCTCATTATGCCAGCAGCCAGAGTGATCTCTTCAAAATGACATTCTGCTCAAGCCTTCCCATGTCTACCCTTCTCACTCAAGTGAAAGCTAACATCTTTATCTACAATAGCTTACATGGGCCTGCACCACTTCTAATCAGAGTGTGGTCTGCAGACCTGGACAAGGTTAGAAATGCAGAACCCCAGACCCCACCCCAGATGCACTGAATACAAACCCACACTTCAATAACATCTCCAAGGTATTCATGAGTGCATTAAAGCTTGAGAAAGGCTACCTCCATAACTTGGCCTCATTACTAACTCTGACTTCATCTCCTACCAGTCTCCCTCATTCTCACTCTGTTCCAGCCACATTGGCCTCCTTGTATTTCTGGAGCATTCCACACACATGATAACACCTCAGGGCCTTTGCACTTGCTATGTCTTCTGCTTGCAGTGAACCTGCTAACAATACCTACCTGGCTCAGTTGCCCTAATTCCTCCATAACTCTTCTCAAATATCATATAATCGATGAGGCTTTCCTGATATAAAGTCTCAACAACTCTTCATTCCCCCATGAATTCATATCTCATTCACTCTGCTTTCTTTTTCTCCAGAGCCCTTATCAACCCCCTGGCATACTATGTCTTTGCTAGTTCACCTGTTCATTGTCTTTTTTCCACTACACACCTATAAACTCCATGAAAGCTGGACACTTTATCTGTTTTATTCTTTGCTTCATCCTTAGTGCCTAGAACTGTTCCTGATCCATGGTACTTCATACATACTCATTACATGAATGCATGAGTATATTATCTGTAATTCTCACACCAGCCTTCTAACTGTCCATATTTTAGAGAAAAAGGGGTTCGGACATGTCAAAGGACCTGCCAAGGTCACACAGCTTAAATCTGATATCTGAGTCCAAATTCTAGACTCTCTGCAACTGTTTTATCATTGGTCTAAAGAACATCTCAACCTATAGAGTCACTGCACTGCCCTGAGGAGGAAGATGAAGCCTTACCATTACATGGCCCTTAACAGATAGAAAGGATTTTCTTTTTTGTTCTTACTTTATCTCACAACAGAGTCAAGATGATATCGCTTCATCTGAAGCTCTCAGCACCGATGTGTAGCAGGTTAGTATAGAATGCTTAGTGTGTTGGCCAGATGATTCTCTTTTTTATTAAGGGACAGGGAGTTGAATGGCAGTGACTATCTTACACCTGATGTAATGGCATCATTAAGTCACTGATCCTTCTTAAATGTGTTTCTGCAGCTGTGACCTGGGCACTAGCTTTCTTTGGATCAGTATCTGTGCTGCATCAGGCAGTAGCTACATCTGTGTACCTCACCCTAGTTCTCTTTATGTTCTTACTGTTCTATCACCCAGAAATGTATTTCATTTTATTTTAAACTCAATGACCCAAACTCTAGAAATGCATTTTGGTTAATGACTTCATTTAAAGCATCTGACAGAAATGCACGCATACAAATCAAGGCATTCATCCTCTCCCAAAAGGTTGGTGGATATCGAAACTCATTGAATTTTGGAAGCATTGGGGGAGTATTGAAAAAAATATACTGATGCCTGGGCCCCAGCATAGAGGTTCTTATTCAAATGGTTTGGGGTAAGTCCAAAGCATCTGTATTTTGTAAAAAACCTGAAGGAATTGTAATGATTAGCCAGTTTTAAGAACCATTCTAGGACATCAAGAAAACAGACATCCTGTGTACATGTATGCATGCACACACATGCACACAAACACACACACACATACACACATACACACACAGAGTAACATCTCAGTCTGTAGCAGCTGTGGCTCTAATAGACAGAACTACCAAGCAGAAGATAAAAGGAAAAACAAGTCACTGAACTGACCCTCAACAATTAGTGTGGATCTGACTAAATGACCAGTGAAAGTCAATGAGGTGCTGAGTCCATTTACACTACTGATTTAACTGCTCACTGAGCTATATTTCTTTATATGCTTTCAGTCCTTTTTAAGTATCAGGCAGGTCCCACAGAGAGGTATCTAGCAACTTTGGATACATCAACAAGCTTGATTCACCTTCAAGGAATACGATTTATAAGATGCTATAAAGTCCACTTATGATACATGGGGCCCAGCAACCCAAATTATCTACTTCACTGTAAAAGAAATGGTGTAGATTTCAACAATGGGTACTTATTACATTATGTCCCTCTTATTTGTCAATACTGAATGAAGTTACATTTGTTTTCAATAGTTAAAACATCATAAAAATATAAAATTAACACTGTGGAAGCTAGAGTTTTCTTCATGTGGTAAGCTGCTCTCTAGTAGGAAAGGAAGCCTCTCGTACTAAATAACACAGAAAGAGATTATTCCTGCAAGAAAAAACCTCACCCTACTTCCGAATGCTTTAGGTGTGTATTTTCATCATGCCAAAAGCAAAATCAATTTTTGAAAAATTTATTCAACTTCATGGCATGAAGAAGAAAGGAAGGCAATG
Organism: Hipposideros armiger; assembly: GCF_001890085.2. NCBI lineage: Eukaryota > Metazoa > Chordata > Mammalia > Chiroptera > Hipposideridae > Hipposideros > Hipposideros armiger. The sequence continues at coordinate 613,851 of NW_017732236.1, forward strand.
AAAAGTACTTGACATGTCACTGCTCCCCATCACTCCTGCTTTTTACCACAAACCCCACCAGACTCTCATCACTTAATTCTTACTTTCTTCCAGTTCAAATCTCATTTCCTTCAAGAAGCTATCCTGAGCACTGTGATTCGTAAGCAACCTGTCTTTCTTCTTTATCACTTCATGATTCATTTGTACCCGGGTATGATGTATCATTAGTTATCTTTTTATAGGCTTATACCTTTACACAGTAACTAAACACTGCTCATCTTGAGGATAAAAGTTGTATCTTATATTACTTCATTTTTTTCTCATAGAGCTTGCTCACAATATACACAGCACCTATTATGTTTTTGCTCAATAAACATAAGATGATTTGTTAGTAAAATTCTTATCCAATTTATGAAAATTAATTGACAAACATGGCAATGTGAGGGGTCCCCTTGATTTGATTTCACCCCTTGATGTTACAAGTTGAATGGCTATAATTTAACAAAGGATTCCTTGCACAACACACAAACATATCTGAGAGATCAGCGCATCGAAACATCTTAAGGAGGGTGAATCAGGGCAAATAGGGGAGGACGGAAGGGAGAAGTGCAGACACAGGGCCAGGGATGCAGCCTAGAGCTCACTGTTCATCCTGGGAGAGGAGAGGATTCAGGCTTCAGGTGCACTCTCTGTGGCCCAAACATTCCTGCCTGAGTGATCAGCAAATAATATGGCTGAACCCAGGATCTGGGCAGAGACCTGGGGCAGAGACCGAATACAGAAATGTGACAGCTGTGATCTAGCAGCTGCTACTGCCAGGAAGAAAACAAAGCCACGGAGCCTGGCTGCCTGCCCCATCCTCTCAGAGCTCACCTCCCTGCACACTCCCAGAGCTAGCAGAGGACCCCAGGAGAAACTGTAGCACTGAATGTTGGGTTAAAGAGCGGAATATCCTCAGCCCTGAGAACTGGAAAGACAGATCCTGAGTGGCAGCTGCACACTGGCTAATCCCAGTGACAAAGGTGGAGATACAGAAGCAAGGCAACTGAGGTCTGGCAGTCACCATTACTGGGAAGAAAAGAAAGCCAAAAACACACCAGCAGCCTCCCCCATCCAACCCTTCACAGCTGATCCCAGCAGAGATACCTGGGACACCTCAAGCAGCACAGCACTGTGATTTCAGGGGCTCAGAACCCCATCGTCCACCCATTCTCCCATGGAGGTGGTTCCCTGAGATCAAGGAGACTTGGTAACAGAGGAGATGCCCCCTTCCCAAGGGAATACAAGGCATCTTCCACCACTAGAAGCCAGAATGGAGTGATAGTAAATAAAATGCTCTAATGCCACCTACTGGAAAACAAAAGAAAGACCTTCCTATCAATCTGCTGCAGAGCTCATTACCATAAATCCCTAGGCAGAGAAATCATCCATCAAATTCTCTGAATGACCAAGATAACAGGGCAGTTCAGAAAGAAACAAAAAAATCTCCAGAAAATAGACTTAAAGTTATGGAAATGTGCTACTTAAATGACAGAGAATTCAACATTGCAGTCCTGAAAATACTCCACAAGACTCAAGAAAACTTACATTGGCAATTTAATGAACTCAGCAATAAACTCGACAACAACAACAAAAATGAATACTTTACTAAAGAGATTGAAAAGTTTTAAAAGAACCAAATAGACATTCTGGAGCTGAAGGACTCAATAAAAGAGATGAAGAATGAAATAGTGAGCTTAGTAAATACAGCTCACCATGGAGGAAAAAATTAGTGACACTGATAATGCAAATCTGGAAATGATGCAGATGGAAGACAGACAATTGAGAGCTAAAAGAAATGAAAAAGCTCTATAAGAACTATCTGACACAATCAGAAATAGTAATAGATATAAAAGAATAATGGCTATACCAGAAAGAGAAGAGAGGGAGAAGGGAACAGAGGGCCTTCTCAAAGAGGCAAAGAGAACTTCCCAAACCTATGGAAACAACTGGATCCTCAAATACAAAAAGCAAACAGAACACCTAATCACCTCAATCCAAAAAGGCCTTCTCCAAGGCACATTATATTAAAACTGTCAAAAATTAATGTCAAAGAAAGAATTCTCAAGGTAGCCAGGGGAAAGAACATGGTAACGAACAAAGGAAAGCCCATTAGATTATCATAAGATTTTCCACAAGAAACTCTGAAAGCTAGGAGGCAGTGGGAACAAATATTCAAACTAGTAAATTACCAGTCAATGATAACATATCCAGGAAGTTATCCTTTAGATATGAGAGAGTAACAAAGACCTTTACAGACAAAGTCTGAGGGAATTTTCCACCACAAGGCCTGCACTGTAGGAAATATTGAAGGGTACAAATCTATGAGTAAGATGACTAACAGACAGACAGAAGCAGGAAATGGCAATACCTATTCAGAATAGGGTACTATATAATTAAACATAACATAAGAATTAAAGGAGGTAAAAACATAAGAAAAGAAAAAGAGAAAACAATTTGCTGCTACAATTTGGAAATGAACTCACAGCATAAATAGGGATAATTTGTGACAACAGAAACATAGAGGAGAGGGTAAATGTCTGAATTTGCAAAGGAGAATGGAGATAACATGCATTCAGAAGAATAAAAGAACTACCATATATATGAAACATTGCTTTGTCTAAACCTAATGGCAACCACATACAAAAAACCTAGAACTGAGACACAACATAAAGAAAGATGAAACACAGAAAAAAATCATATAATACCAACGAACTAAAATAACAGAAACAAAAGGGGAAAGGAAACAACAGAGACACAGAACTACCACAAAACAAAAGGTAAAATGGCTACAGGAAATCCTTACATATCAATAATCACCCTAAATGTAAGTGGATTGAACTCAACAATAAAAGAGCAGGGAGTACTAGACGTGATTAAAAAACAAAACCCAACCATATGCTGCCTTCAAGGGACATAAAATGATGATATAAAAGTAAAGGCTGTTTAATTTCTAGTTAGCCTTATTCTTTGTGCTCTTTGCTTCTAAAATTAAATAATATATACATGGATTGGCTTAGTTCCATCAAACTGTATGAGAAATTAAATCATAATTAGACTTCTTACTCATTTTTTCCTTTTTCCTCTAGCAGTAACTGACCATCTGCTCTTTGGAGGACTCTCTGTTAGTACCCATAATAGTAAAAACAATGAGACCGAGCCAACCTCATAGAATTTGAGCGTCTAGCCACAGTATCACTCATTTAATGAAGATGGTGACACACACTCTAAGAAATAAGTAAATCACAAGTAAAAAAAGGAATGTGGAAGAAAGGTTACAGATTACAGAAATTTCTGTAAATCATGTGATCAACGCAGTGTTGGGCCTTGGGAAATGGCCAGTCCTGGGGTGAGGGGATGGTGGTGGCGAGGCCATTTTAAGCCAGGATGCATGGTGGGCTGGATGAAGCTGAGGGCGTGGTAGGCAGGGGCCAGACCCCCAGATAATGGGTCTCAGAGTTGAGAGACTAAGCCTGGAATGGAAAGGTCATCTTCACAGTTACTTCGGGATGTGGGAGAACCAGAGAGGAACCTCCACCTGGGGCCAGACTGGGTGGGGACCTCCTCTGTGCTTGCCCCGGAGCAGGTGATCACGGTGCACAAAACAGATGTTTTAGCCATCGTATGTCAAGAGAGTCTAGAAAGAAAATTTCAATAAACCTCAAAAGCCCGGAGACTCACAAAATCATTTGGCCCAGCCCCTTCCCTGTAGAAAGCGAATCTATTAGAAGCCAAGTCAGATAAGGGGCCAAGTCTGGCCAGTGACGAGAAGGAAGAGATCAGCGTGTTTTCTCTGAGAGCACACCACCTGTCCTGGGCCCTCCTCTGCCTGTGCTGCAGCTTCCCCACCTCACGTCCCTCCTGGGGCTCAACCCATTCTCTGCTGGGTTTGCAGTAGGGAGACAAATCAGGAGCTTTCAAGGATGTAGCATTTCCCAGGAAGCCTTTCAGAGAAGAGACAGGAGTCCGGAGGAAGACCCTGATGAATAAGGACTGATGAGACACGTCACGTGATAACTGGAGGGAGACTGGTTTCTGTCAGCTCTCTGACCCAGAAGGCCCAGGCAGGGCTGTCAGGCTGAGCATCCCCTCATTTATTTTCAGGGTTCTCAGGGACGTGAGAGCTTTCGTGCATGTAGGTGACCTTAAGCTGAGAGAAAGAGGAGTCCCAGGGCCTGCCAGGAGTCAAGGTAAGGCTCCCGAGTGAGCGCTGAGGGCACAGCCCTACCCTGAACAGAGAGGCCCCAAGGAGCCTGAATCCTGATGTCATCCCTGAAAAAGCACAGGCAGGACAGCCTCATGTGGCATTCCCCGTCTTTCCCTCTCTGGCTCCTCAGGAAATGAGCACCGAGGTCTGCGGCTGTGAGACCCAGGACTCACCAGGGCGGCATTCTGGGCCCTGCCAGGAATCAAGGGCAGAGGCCTGAGTGACAACTGAAGGTACTGCAGGCCCCAGAGCAGTGAGGTGGCACAGAGACTGACTCTGTAAGAAGGGTGGCACGTTTGAGGGCCTTGGTCTGAGGGGAGGGTCCTCGAGTAAGCCAAGGAAGAAATTCCAGGCCCTGCCAGGAGTCAAGGTGAGGACCCTGAGTCAGGTCATAGGGAGCCCTCCACCCTCAGAACTCTGAGGACCACCCAGAACCCCGCCCTTGATGGTTGCCCTGGGATACCTGGGCACTGTTGACAGGATGTGACATACTCACTTCCTGCTATGCTGTCACAAAGGGGTGAGGGAGGTAGTCTAAGGGGTATGGCCTAAGGCCAGCAGTGGGAGGGTTTCGAGACTGTCCAGTGGAAGCCCAGAATCTCATAGTATCTCACGGCAGTGGAAACACCACAGAACACTTTTTCTTACTTGGCCTCAGGAGACCAAGACAGGTATGGCCAGAGGAGGAGATCCTCACTTCCTACTAGAGGGCTCAGGGTGGAACTGGCCTTAGTGGGAGGGGTAGGCCTAAGGGCCAGGGAGGATTCTAGGCCATTATTGGGGTGGAAGCAATGACTGAGGGACCATCGCCACTAAATAGTAGGGATGACAAAGAATCTGGCCCCACCCATGGTTTCAGATGTTGAAGACCCATGACAGGGTGATCCCCCTGAAGCTCCCCCCACACTTATTTACATCAGGTCTATGGGAGGTGAAATCCAAAGTTTGAAGGTGGAGCCAGAATTCAACTCAACGGGTGGGTATACCAGGCCCTATGTGGAGCCAAAGTAAGGGCCCTTAATGAGGACTGAGGACACCAAAGTGACAAGAACAGAAAGTTCCCCACTGAGCAGTCAGTACTGGGGTCACTTGGGCAGAGGTGATAACCTGAGGATCCCCTTCACTTTCTTCTTGTGGGGTCCATGACTTGCACCAATTGAATGATGCTCTTGAACATGAAATAAGAGACTTGTCAAACCAAAAGTCTGACAGTCACTGTCTCCTCAGTATGCTTGAGTCAGAGCACACAGGACGCACCCTAAAGGGGACAGGCTGAAGAGAATAGGAGTCCTGTGGGTTTTTGGAGCAGTGCCCTTGAGGAAAACTGCAAATGGAACCTTCCTTATAAGCAAGGTGTTGTTTCAATGCCAAAAATGACCCATTTCAGCAGTGTGAGGGAGTTGCAGGCTTGGATGTGAGGGGTCAGCCACAGGTAGACACATGGGAGGCGCACCAGCACCCACAAGGAGTCAAGGGAAGACGGGGCAAGAGGACTGCGGGGAGCACTCACTGCCGTCAGGCTTGGGAGGCCCCACACATGGCTGCTCGGCCCAGACCCCGAATATTTCCTACTGGCAACAAGGAGAAGTCCCAGGACCTGCTAAGAGCCGATGCCAGGCCCCTGTGTGGGCCAGCCCTGGGGGACTCTGCCCCTACCTCAGCCACCCCAGGCCCCTCCCCCTTACACCTGCCCTGACCCCACCCAGACCTACGCACCGGAAGTGGCCCCGCCCAACTGCCCCGGAGCCAAGCTGCCCAGACAGAGGCCTTGTCCCAGGGCTGTGGTGTAGGGTGAGCAGAAGGAGGAGTCCCTGGTCTCGTCGGCATCCAGGTACGAGGTGTCCTCAGGTAGGAGTGCGGGGACATGCCCCGACAACTCCAGACCCCTTTCCCCCACTCCCCCGAGAAGAGGCAGCCACACAGGGCCCCGCCCCGCCCCCACTGGCACTTTCTGCCCGGAGGCCCCAGCATGGCGCTTAGGCCCCAAGTCCTTCCGCTTCCCGCGCGCGCGTGCTCACCGTCTCAGGGAATCCAGGCCACGGCCCGAGGCTGGTGGATTCTGGCTCCGCTCAGCACAGGGAGAGATCTACACAGTGAGGATGGGACCCTCGTGAGGAGTGACGGGACCCCATACCTGAGAACTGGGGCCACGCAGATCGCCGCCCGCCATTGCATGGGAGTGCCCTGCAGGCGTAAAGCCCAACGTGCTTTCTCACTTTACGTCGGGAGGTCGTAGGGGTGGGGGCCCGGGCCTAAGGGTCTGGCAGCAGGTCGACCCCGGGGACATTGCCATGGGACGGTCCCGGCAGGTGTGAAGCCCGACATGCTTTCTCTCACGTTGTGGCCGGAGATCATGGGGGTGGGAGCTGGGCCTCAGTGGCTGGCGTCACGTCAGCAGAGGGGACATTGTCATGAAAGAGTCTCGGCAGGTGCGAAGCCCGAGGTGCTTTCTCCTTTTGCTTTGGGAGTTCATGGGGGTGGGGACTGGGCCTGAAGGGCTGGCTGTAAACAGTTCAGCAGAGGGGACATTGGCATGGGAGTGTCCCCGCAGGTGTAAAGCCCGAGGTGCTTTCTCACATTGTCCCCGGAGTTCGTGGGGGTGGGGGCTGGGCCTAAGGTGTTGGCTGGCCGCAGGTCAGCAGAGGGGACATTGGCATGGGAAGGCCCTGGCAGGTGTAAAGCCCAACGTGCATTCTCACTTTCTGTCCGGAGGTAATGGGCGTGGGGGCTTGGGACTGACGGGCTGGCAGGAGGTCCGCAGAGAGGACATTCGCATGGAAGGGTCCTGGCAGGTGTAAAGCCTGAGGTGCTTTCTCACTTTGCTTTTGGAGATTGTGTGGGTGTGACCCCGGGCCGAAGGGGCTAACAACAGGTCAGCAGAGGGAGCATTTCAGTGTCATTGGTGTCAGGGTGAGGAGCAAGACCACTGCGCGGACCTCTAACCCCAAACACAGAGGACACCTCAGAATCCTTAACTACTGTCACTGAAAGAGGCCCAGACATTT
>NW_017732236.1:624199-625342 GCF_001890085.2 Hipposideros armiger
CACATGGTTACTAAATGGCTGTCTAGCTCATCTCTACAGTGTCCAGTGTTGTGTGTGTGGACACCCCATAACCACAGTGTGGAAATCCCTCACTTCATGGGGTAAACAGAGGGCTAGAAGACACACTCTTAGGAATTACACTAGGATGGTAGATAATCCAGAAAGAAATCTCTACCTGGGGCAGTGTATTAGTTAGCTCAGGTTGCCATAACGAAACACCTCACTCTGGGTGGCTTAAACAACCAAAATTCATTTTCTCAGTGTTCTGGGGACTGGAAGCCCAAGGTCAAGGAACTGACAGGGTTAGTTTCCTCTGAGGCCTCTCTCCTTGGCTTGCAGACAGCTACCCTCTTCACTTGGCTGTCTCATTGGGTGGGTATATCTCTGGTGTCTCCTTGTGTGTCATAATCTCTTTTCATAAGGACACCATTTAGACTGCATTATGGCCCACCCTAATGGCCTTATTTTAACTTAACCATCCTTTAAAGACCCTTATCTCCAACTACAGTGACATTTTGAGGTACTGGGGCTTATGACTTCAACAAGAATTTGGGGGGACTCAATGGAGCCCCCTAAAAGGCAAGAATCACGGATTTTCAGTCAAGATGGTAGAGTAGGTCAACATGTGCTTGCCTCCTGTCATGCACATCTAAATTACCAGTACACTACACAACAACCATCATGGAGAATTGTGTGAAGTCTAGTTGAACCAAAGCCATACAACTAAGGACATACAGAAGAAGTGACCTTGAGACTGGTAGGAGGGGCCTAGACACAGAACGGGCTGGTCCCACACTCACATGTGACCACTAAAAATCAGGAGGGATATCTTAGTCACAGATGTGACCTCCAGAGGAGCAAGTGGTCCCAGGCCCATGCCAGGCTCCCAGTGCAGGGTTCCAGCACTGGGGGGAGAAGTCCCCATATCTTCTGGCTCTGAAATCCAGTGCAGATGTTGGCTGGGCGATATGGAGGCCGGCTGCAGTCCTAGGTGCTCCTCTTAAAGGGTCTGTGCATGGACTTACTTGTTGATCAACTATATTCTTTGAAAAATGTTTCTATGTCATTTTATTATAACTTTTCTCTTCCCCTTATGATACTACTTGATTTACTCATAATAGAGCTATGTCTCTTTTGTCCCAG
>NW_017732236.1:627929-629036 GCF_001890085.2 Hipposideros armiger
TTTAAAGAAATTATTTTTTGTTCAATTAAAAAAAGGAATGTAGAAGAGATTAAATGTTAATATATTAGACACTATGTTCATTGGCTCATTCATTCCCTAAACATTAAAGATCTGCTTATTGGAACACACCATGCGATTTCCGGGATGCTAGGATTTCTGTGATAGAAGTAGCTAGAAGTTGGTGGGATATTTAAAAGAAGAAGGTAGAAAGTGGGACTGCAAGAAAGAACAATTAAGTGTAAATACCGTGAGACAAATGTGTTTAGGACCTGGGGATCTGCAGTTCTTCGGTGGTACTGAAGTGCAAGTTTAGACCTGTTAGCGGTGAGGTAAGTCTGTGGGAGTGGAAACTGGCACCAAAGTCTCAAATGGTGTGTCTCAGAGTTGAGAGACTACAACCTACAATGCAAAATGGCTCTCAGCAGCTATTCTTCAATCTGTATGAACTAGGGAGAATGTTTCTACTGGAGTAGGTGTTAACGGTTATTTGTCCCACTGCACTTGGTGACTCTTCACAAAGTAATTATTTTACGTTCTCATCTGTAAACACAGGCTGACTTATATTTAAAATAACAAGAAAATAAGGATAAGTTAAGGATAAGCTGGGACCAGGAATCTACAGGATGAAGCTGTTAGCCAGGAGAATTATTCTCAGGCTTTGAAATCGAATCAAGGGACTGACAACTTTTGCTCACTGGGATTTCATAACTACTACTCTCTAGCTGCTCTTTAATACCTCTCCTTATGCCTGTTTTGACACAGGCATGTCTAGTTGTTACCCTATCCCCATCTCACCACTGTACATTGGTTGTGTTGGGACAGATGAGTTGTCTCTTTTGTTTCATAGACCCACACATAAAGATGTAATGTGCCCAGTTGCTATACTTAACAACTACACACCTGGAGACTCAGCATCATTTCCAGGTGGACCGTATATAGACGACGAGGTCAGAATTTTGAGGGGATGCTGTAATTGAATCAAGCATTTAAGGACCTTGGGAGGGGACATGTTTTGCATGAGGTAGGGACATGAAACAATGGGACATAGAGTGCAGACTGTGGTAGACAGAACTGTACTGGGCACACATGATTCTTACCTACTGGCGA
>NW_017732237.1:0-1399 GCF_001890085.2 Hipposideros armiger
TGGGATTCCAGCCTCAGCCTGCAGGATGCTCTACTGCCTCATTATCACGTCACATGCCTCATTATAATGCCCCTCAATTCTTCAGTTGATTTCACGTCATGTATATAAGTCCCAGTGCCACCACCTTTTGCATTTTTCTGTCACTGCTACTTTCCATCTAAGTCACTTCTGTTGCTATAATCTCCCACAGATACAATCATTTTTTGACAAAGTAATGTGTTCAAAGTAATGTGCTAATACTGCCTCTAACAGCCCCTACCTTCACCTCTCACTAGAAACACACTCAGATACACACACAAACACACACACACACACACACATTTTGTTCATAGGAGCTTGCATCAGATGAACTACTCAACATGTTAACTAAACAGTGTCCAGAAAAGTCAGACTATAGTTGCTTTTTGCTTTTCAAGGCACATATATGCAAATTCAAAGCAATTTTCAACTGCAACTGCATTAGCCATATTGCCTCTAAATCAGTCTTCTTTTATGGTGCCTCATAATCTTTGGTGATGTGACACAGCTTAGACACATCTTTCCAAATCATTTCAATCATTCCTGTAAATGTGTCCTAACCATATGCTGGCTCCAGCGAAGTGATAAATCTCCCCTCTACTGTAAACTGTATGCTCAGACTTGTGGGAGTATCTGTCTGAGGAATACATGGGCCACAGGAAAAAGCTCTCTCTTTATATACTATGAGTTCTTAGAAGAGAATTAAAATATTTCAACATATCTTAATTAAACAAGTCATGCAGATACCTTAGGGTCCTTTCCTTGGAATGCAATTGGTGGACAACCTGTCCAGGTGTCAATACAGTTACTCTGATGCATGACATAGGGCAAGTTGCTCAATCCTTTTGTAAGCGCAAGTTTACTTCTTTGTGGAGTGGGGATAATATCTTTAGTGAGTTGAAAACCTGGCTAACAATTCTGTGACATGCCTTGTTTCCCCAAAAATAAGGCCTAATTGGAAAATAAGCTCTAGCATGATTTTTCAGGATGCTCGCACTAGAAGTCCTATCCCAAACATAAGCCCCAGTTTAGATCATCAGCCAGACATGGCTGTTAGAATAAATGTAGATTTTTGTACATGAACAAAAGGATAAATGTAGATTGTTGTAACAAAAATTTATATAAGACCCAGTCTTATTTTGGGGAAAACACAGTACTTCCCATCAACAGGTTGGGCCTATGTCCTGTCTCCTTAAAATTGGTGGGCTTGTGACTGTTTGACCAATAGAATACAGTGAGATGACACTATGTGACTTCTGAGGCTAGGTCATAAAGGTCAGGCAGCTGCCCTCTCTCATAGGAACACTTGCTCTTGGAGTCCTGTGCCTCCATGTAAAAGCCTTATTACCCTGTGCATCATGTACTGTGGTTGACAGTCTTA
>NW_017732237.1:4624-7180 GCF_001890085.2 Hipposideros armiger
CACAGCTCTCTTTCCAACTTTCTTTTGAGAGGACACCATCTTACCTATATGGTTGTGGTCAGGCAGTGGTGGCAGCAGGTGTCGAAAGGTTGACTTAGGCAGGAATGAGGAGCAAGCAGCCGGGGGAGCCAGGCTGCAAGAAGCCAGGTATCAACGGGTGGAGAACAGTCTAGGTAAGTGAAGGCCATAGAGCCCACAAAGGTCCCAACCAGCAGCAGGTTGTCCTGACTATGCAGAGGCTGGGCCTGCCCGAAGTGACACTTGGGAGGTAGGCGGAGACTGTGGTGTCCATATTCTCCTGTCCTCTCTGGGACTGCCCTCTTGCCGCTTCTCTTTTTCTGTTGAACGTCTGTGTCCTTTCTAAGCCTGCAGAGTTCTCATTACCTCACCGAGGCTTGGATTCTTCTGGTCCCTTCTTGCCCTACAGAACTTTCCTGCTCAGGGTTCTGAACCTTGAGAGATTTGGTCTAGGTGATCTGGGGACCAATATATAATATACCAAGGGTTCAGTAGGTGGTATGGCGTAATATCACCCAAATTAAGTCTGTGAAACTTACATTGACTCATCCAGCAGATCAGAAAGGAGACAATTTGGGGGAGTAATTTAACCTTTGACGCCTCCAAAAATCTATCTCATAAGAGGTCTTTCTAAAGCGTCTGGCATTCAGAGCAGAAATTTACTTTTGAATTGTAGGATTTTAGAGCTAACGAGGGATTCTCTCTCACTGATTGCTAATCTCCTAATGGCTTCCAGTACTTGTTCTCCACAAGGGGTGCTCACATAGTGCTTCATGATAAAGAACATTAGCAGAGAAATAAAAATGNAGTAGTAAACATTGTAATTGCTGTAAGAGTTCAAAGAAAGGAGAGGAAAGTCATTATGAAGATGGTGGTTCTGGAGCTGCATCTGAGACCCCCATTTTTAGGGAGAAGAAGGGAATAATTGTCAACCAGAAACTGTGCAAGATAGTTTATCTGATTTGGGGAAGGAATTCCCATTTTATAGATTAAGAGACAAGAGGGAATGATGCATTATTTTGATCACTTCCTACTGACCCTGTTGATGAGGGAGGGATTCTGGCTCTAGGGTTATGGCGATGGTTGAACACAAGACACCCGACAGTGGATAAATGAGATCAATAGCAGTTCATTTGTCACATATATTCACAGTGAGGGGAGGAGGACACTGCATGCTATGCAGAGCCACATGGGCTTGCTCTCAGGGACAGAGTGAACAGCCAGGGGCTCTAGGGAGGCAGCCTTTATAGAATCAGGACAGTGGGGTGACCAAACCAAATTCACAGGAGGATTTGGTTTGGCTGGTTTGAATAACTGATGGTTTGCAGGGCTCTTAAACCAGGTACCCAGAGATCAGGAATTGTGCCTGATCCCTTTGATAAGGAGGGTTGTTTGGCCAGGAGATCTTATACACCCGGGCAGAGTGGGGAGAGAAACTTGCTGTTAGGCCATTTGAAATCCCCCTGATTTTACTAGATACATAAATTAAAAAAAGCAGCGCATGATATTAAGCCTTAATTTTGGCCTTATGTCACAGCATAACTTGCTCAAGTTGTCAAAGGCAATGAAAAGTGAGGCCCAAGGTTGTACATTGTGGGCCTGGCTTTGGAGATTGTCTCTGTAGGGCAGCAAGGTGGTTGATCTTGCCATCTACACTAACACTTCTATTTCTCACCCACCTCGTGTCCTCACGTCCCTCCATATCAAACCTAATTCTAAGGCAATTATTAAAATCACTCTCTTGTACACACTTCCAATTCCTTGTCTCTTGCCAGTTTTTTTGGGGGGAGGTGGAGTGAGGTATTTATTCGCTAAACCACAACCCTGGTTCAAAACCCAACTCTGCCTCTGCTGTGTCTTTACCTGGAGACCTGGGTCTTGCTGGATAAAAGTAACAGCCAGCCTGACTGATGATATTTTAAACTTAAACTTATTATCCTGGCTCTCTAGTGATCCCCTAGTGTTTGTTACCTGGTGACATAGAATGAAATGTTTGTGTAGCTCCCACTCCCAAATTCATATGTCCTGAAGGTCCTTCCATGTTGTTATATATGGTAGAATTTTCTTCCTTTAAAAAAATTAAATAGTATTTCATTGTATGTATATACCACATTTAGAAATTGATATTTTTACAACCATCCATGCCCATGTACCCACTGAGAAATGATTCCCTACTCTCAGGGCTGTGATACACCAGGCTGATGACTGCTCTTAGAGGGTAGGCTCTGTGAAGGCTACCATGGCCACTGCTATGTCTCCTGAACTTATCATAATAGTACTGATAATAAGTACTCAAAAACCAGTCACTGGATGAATTAATGAGATGGGCCCATTTGCTGTTACTCTTGCTTCAACTCTCTATCTTGGATGATTAAAAGCCACCTGCACTATCTTATTTTAATCCAATATGCTATTTCTTTGTCAAATCCTGTCATACAGGGAGAAATAGGGACTCCTTTTGGGCTTACCATTATATTGAGTTTCCCTATATCTAAACAAAAATGATAGAACACCCTTGGTCTTAATTAATGGTCTAAA
>NW_017732237.1:9422-278354 GCF_001890085.2 Hipposideros armiger
TTGGTTGGTAGGTGAAGCATTTTTACAGCAGGGTCTATCTATGAATGGCAGATGTAAATCAACTACTAAAGGGATTTAAAGGCTGCTGGAAAAGCTCTCTGCCATCTGGTCCCTAAAATAACTCCTTTGCTTTCTGTGGCCTGAAATTCCACAAACAGGGCTCTGGGTTGTTCCTTTTGTTTCCTTTTGCCATGAAAATACAATAACAAACTTTTTTTTTTTTTACCTGGGGAGATATTAGAAAAATCCCCATGTTTGGACGGAACTCCCAGAACATTTGCTTTCATTAGCCTGGTTCATTGGCCCAGGTATTGGTATTCTTAAAATAGTCTCCAGATAATTTTAATGTGCAGTCAATGTTGATAAACACGACAGTGAAGTGTATTCATTTGCACCTAAGATATCTGAGTGTGGGCATTTTGCTTTTCTTTTAAATCAAATATCTGTCTGAAAAACAGATTTTTAGAAGGGGGAAGGACGATAAAGGAAGAGAACTCTGGACTCTAATGGAGATCGAATGATGAAACCAAAGAGACTCAGAGTGGACAACATGGGGATTCCAAAACCAAGCGCTGTTCATTTCTATGGGACAGTCCACAGTGAAGCGAATGAATGAGTGCTCGAAGGCTAGGCTTGTTGGTATTAATGACCAACAGGGAGAAAACGACAAGCCATGGCATGTTTGCCTCCCTTCCCCTCCCTTTGGCATGTAAGGAGCTGCCCACATGTGGGTCGCAGGCTCCGCGAAATGGCATGCGGACTGATCTATGGGCAGCACAAGTTCAAAGATGCCATCAGCACAGTTGCTGCTGCTCTGTAAACCCATTAGGGAGAGGTATTGTCTCTTCTTCGATCTGAAGTTCCGGATTAATGGGCCTGAAAATTGAATGAGCTCAGTGACTACTCAAAGATCCATGGTGAAATGAAAACACTTCAGAATGGAAACAAACATGTAGCTAGTGGCTACAGAAACATTTCAGCTTAGATTTTTCAGGCTTAACGTGCATGTGAGATGGTCATACAACATGGGCAAATTCAAAGTTGGAGTTATAGCTAAAATGTTAAAAAATACTCTTCAAGGGTCACAATGTCATAGAATGAACAACCAATATATTGACACCTTGTCTTCCCAGTTATAAATCCTTTGCTCTTCTTTGCCTAGATGCTTCTTAAGTTTTTTAAAGGAACAAGACTGGTCAAAAAAAAAAAAAAGTAAGTTGAAAGTGAGGTGAAGGTAGTCTTTATACAGTTAGCTTGCCCTATTAAATTGCTTGAGAATCCTAGAAATATTTTCTTCATTACAAACAAAAGTTGAGAGATCTGATTAAATTGGCTCCCTGACGTTGCTGCGGTATGGGTCTCTTCGGAGATGGATTTCCTGTGAAGCTAATGAAGCTGAAGCTTTGGGGTCCCTCACCTGCACTCACCCCCATCTCAGGCCCTGGGAGGAGGGGCCTGAGCAATAAGTTCTCATGGTCATAGATTTTGTAAAATTTGGGGGGGGGGAAAGGTATTTTGACAGCAATCAGTTAAGACTACCTTTTCCACTCCAAATTTTCCTTTGACATACTTCCTCTCAGGTGTGTGGCGTTGGAGGGACTGGATGTACTTTGGGGATCTGGCTAAGGTATTTGTCAGATAACTTGTGTAGCTCTCAGTCATTTTAGTGTATACCTACGTTATTTCTAGTTATTCTAGTGGGACACCTTACAAGAAAACTGCTCACTGTATGCTCATCTGGCATCTTCACCTAAAGGTACAGTGTCATGATATTGTAGGAGAGCAATACTTGTCACCCCAAAATATATCACTTTGGCATATTGATTGTTCTGAATTAAAGTTACTTGAAAACAGCTGGTGCAAGGACACTTTGACCCTCCTCCCTGACCCTCTCAAAGCAGGAAATAAATCTTTCATGTGAAAGGTACCCTTTTTTGCACCAGGGGATAGAAAGGCATATTTATTGCCAGAGATAGTACATTCAGGGCCAAGAAAGCTGTGTAAATAAACTCTGCTTATTTTCTTCACTCGTAATTGTTCTTGTCAGTTCTTCACAGCTTTATTGTTTCTTTGTCTAAAAAGTATAAAAACTGCATGCTTTGGTCATTTCTTTAGGCCCCATATCTATGAGAGCTCTGTATGTACAAATTAATTTTTTATTCTCCTGTTAATCTGTCTTATGTCAATTTAATTATTAGACTAACCGAAAGAACCTAGAGGGGTAGAGGAAAAAATTTTCTCCCCTACAATATAAAGTAGTTCCAGAAGTATATTGGTAGGAAAAGGAATAAAATGAAACTCAGAAAAATCCTTGCGACTGTCAGACATGTAAAATTATAAGTGGAAGATTCAGTTTGTACTCATACCTAATTAAAGCAGAAGTTTTTTACTAGTCAGCAGCACTCCATCTTTTTTTTTTTTTGAAGGTAATTACTTGAAATAGAATTTATCAGAATTCCTCTGTTTATAAGACAAAAATCTACAGCAGTAGGACAAACTGGTAAAGTTGCATATTTTATGCATTCCAGCACAGCAGGTGGCACCTTAGAGTATTTGATATATCTTGCCAAAATGAAATGTGGCAGTTCTGTACCAAATGACAGGTAAAATTGCCTTCAATAGAGTGAAACAATCAACAATGCTAAAGAAAAGACTGGCCAATTCTTCTAGTGTCTGTATTTGGGAAATGTTTCAAAGTTATTCTATGAAAAGGTGGTCAAAAAACAGCAAAAAAATGTAGGACAAATATTATTGAGGTGTTTTGGATAGTTGATTAATAAATATGCTATATTATTTTTCTGGATTATAAAATGTTTTCATTTTTAGTCAGCCTTTTAAAATTTATAACATGTGACTTCTCTCATTCTAAATAAATAGCATCTTTATATCTAATCTTATATTCTCAATTTTGTATTATTTTCTTAAAGAGGCAGCTTTCAAATTATATTAAATGTCAGGCTGCCTCAAACCTGGATCTGCCTTTATCACTCTGCAGGAGGAATTTTCACATTATGAGCAAGCCAAGAAATATAAATATAGAGTAGAATTGGGGCCCTTGAGCTGATACTTTCCTACTTGCTCAGGAGTAAGGAAATTTGGTTCTCTTCGGAACACTGCCATTTATTGGCTAAGTGGTTAAACCCAGATCTCTGAGGGAGAGAAAAAAGAAAGGGAGAGAAATGCTATTTATTGGAGATCCAGTAGTAAAATGCCAGGATCATACCAGCACGTTATATGCATCATCTAACTTAATCCTCACAACTGGTTTATGAGACTGGAGGAAGCAAAGATGAATAGATGAAGAACCTACATCAAGTGAAGGCACCCGAATTGGAAGCTACATCTGTCTGGCTATATGGACTATGGCTTTTGCCATGACTTACAGATTCAAGCATCTTAAGATTTCTCAGCTGGAAAATGAGGACAATTATGTCTTATTCATCTGCTTCCCAGGAGTTGTCAGACATCAGATGAGGGAGCCTGTGAAGAAGGACTTTACATATTATTCTATAAATATGAAATAATGTTTGTGGTCTACAGCTCTGTATGCAGCCATGTGATTTGGGGAAATTAACTTATGTAACAGTAACAGCTCTGAGATATTGCAGCAAATGGGCTACTTAAATATACTTCATAGGTAGTGGCATTTTCTGTGCTCATTGGTGTAAGTTGTTTCCTGCTTGGACCCCAATAAAGATGTCTCTTCTTACCACACCAGTTCTTGAGTCCATTCAGAGCAGACAACAAAGGTATAGAAAAATAATCACCATGGTAAAAAGAGACAAGAGCTTAGAGCTGAGGTTGGAGAAAGAAATGACTCTAATGCACAGTATGTTGGAGGAAGTCATCATCTACCAAAAGCAATTATTAACGATTTGGTCATTCCAGCAAACCTTGTGCTTTTGCAGAGCCTCAGAATAATATGTTATAATAAAATTATTACAAGCTCAAGTAACAAGGTTATTGGCAAAATTTGGAAAAAGATAAATTGAAACTGGACCAAAACAATTTATTTTTTTTTACCAGGCTGGATAAAAAAGATTAATTTTTTTATTGAGAAAGAATTTTTGGTTAATATCAGGATGGCATTGGAGAATTACTTAGAGAAAGTTGTGTGTATTAATGTTCAAGTTAAATGTATATTAATATGTATAAATTCTTCATTTCTACTATATGATTAATAGCTCTCAAATAATTTTTTCTTTAAGTTATATGAATTTACAAATTAGTATAGATATTTTCATAGATAGGTAATTAAACTAGGCAAATGATACATAATTACTGTAGTCAAGGTTTTGGACTCCGGAAAAGGTAAAACTGGGTTAGAAGAACTGCTTTAACAGGTTTATTACTGAATGTGCTACATGGAAGGCCAGCCAAATACAGAACTATTGGGTTGTCGGAAAAGTCATGATGTATTTTTTTCTACATTTTTTGTTGCAAAAATGCGTCATGACTTTTCTGACAACCCAATAGATAAGCAAGTTAAAAAGCTTGATGCCTTTTCAGATGGACGTTTAAAAAATATATTTTAAAACTTTTATGTAGTGGAGGTGGGGAAAAATATTTTTTCCAAAAAGTTATAGCAAAGAGAATCACATATACATGAATACTATCCAAACTATTTGTCAAACTATTTCCTATTTTTCCTAGTTCTTATATTTCCATTTTTCTTCTATAATTTTCTATCATATAGATTATAGAATTATAGAGTTCCAAGACAACTTCTTTGAAGACATAGTACCTGATTTTAAATTTAGTTAACTACATTACTTATTCTCTATAAGCAGACCAGTATCTGACTTTATTTGGTTTTAGAACCTCAGCTCACTTTGCTGATAGCTAACTCATTAAAATTATATATGGATAGTGAAAAAGTACTTAAAAGATAAAATAGAGGTGTTTTGAATTTTGACTTCATTCTATCTACTTTAATAGGAGGGAAACCAATTTTTATTGTATTGCTTTATTATCCACTAGAAATCTGTGTCCCAGGCAAACTCATTAATCTAGCTGTAGATAAAAGTTACTTATTTTATTTTTTTCCTTGTCAAGATATCCTCTTCTAAATTATGTTTTGCTCTCTCCTCGTATTTTAATCTCTGTTTACTTTTTGCTGTTTTATTGCATGTGCTCTGCTGTAAGTCATATTAAATCTTTTGTGGAAAGTGATAAGACATAAAAAAAATAATATTGGCTGTTTTAATCTATATTGACTGTCTTCTTTGTTTTTATCTTTTCCATCTGCTTCAAAGTTATCGGAATTCTGATGATACCATGGCCTGCCACATCCTTATTGCCCTGACATCCACTCCCAACTCTAATCCAGCCAGCAACTGTTTTTCCACAGAAATACTCAGACTAGAGGGTGTATGTGAAGACTCTGTTCCCTGACAGGAACTGGAGGTTTAGGATGCTTTCACTTCTGGGCCTGGCAGTTGATCTGGGCTAAAAACCTGAAATTTTTTTGAAAATCTGAAGAGAGATTGTACCTTTGGGATCTGTGCATCCCCAAGAGGAAAAGCTGTGCCAGCCTACACATGTTGTTCTAGAACAGCGGTTCTCAACCTTCCTAATGCCGCGATCCCTTAATACAGTTCCTCATGTTGTGGTGACCTCCGACCATAAAATTATTTTCGTTGCTACTCTATAACTGTAATTTTGCTACTGTTATGAATCCTAATGTAAATATCTTTTTGTTTTCCAATGGTCTTACGTGACCCCTGTGAAAGGGTCGTTTGACCCCCAAAGGGGTCACAGCCCACAGGTTGAGAACCGCTGTTCTAGAAGAAACTGCTAATGGAGTTTTCTGAGGGGCACTCTGATCCCCAAGAGCATTCAACCTAGATTCTTCCTGGTGTTTGCTGTAGGAACTAAAGAGCTTACAGTTTCCATATTTCTATCTATAAACAGCAGTACTTCCTGCCACTTGTGGGTTTCTAGCATTTCCAGGTACTCTATAGTTTGGTAGGAGAATAAAGTCGTGAGTATGCAAAGGAAATAATCACAATCTAAAGGGACCCAACAGTCGACTTGGGATAAAACAAGGAGTGGGAGAGAGAGAATGCGAATAGTCAGAATAGAAAGGCTTCTAGTGTAATAATAAAACTTAGGGGAGACAGATGACTACTAGAATAACTACAACAAAATGTTTTTAAAGAAGAATCAAGGAGATTCTATTATAGAGTTACAAGGACTTCCTGAAACTTAAAAAAACATCTTATGCTTTTTAAAATTTAAAAACTGTAAGGATGAATTAAGGAGAGATTAGTCACTACAAAGATAAGAATTAGTAGCTTGAAGGGTCAAGTGGAAGAAGACACATTTCAAACAGCAAAAATATAAAGAGAATGAGATCATGAGGAAATGATAAGAAATATGGAGGGCAGCATCAGGAATTCTAAGATGTAAAGAATAAGAATTCCAAAAAGGAGAAAAAGGAGCAGATAGAAAGAAACATAACAATCAAAGTAATAATTGAGAAAAATAACATTGGATAAGAAGAAAAAAACAAAAACAAAAAACAAAAAAACCTTGTATATTCTGATCAAAAGACCCCAGGCAGAACTGATTTCCATAGTTGAAGACTGGAGCTGAGAGAAGAGAGAGATAAAACAGGCTGGTGGATACTGACTTTTCATTCTGTTCCTGGTCATATCCTTTTGGAAGCACCTTGATATTTCCTGATCAAGCCATTATCATCACACCTTAAACTTCTCGTGTGACATGTCAGCCCTTGTTTCATTGGCTTCAGGCCATAAATGTTATTTCATATTTATAGAAATTATTTGGAGGCAGTGGATATCTACATATGGCTACAGTTAGAAAATAGCAAGCAGATAACAAAAGAGAGCCTGGGCATAAACTGTCTGTTTCAGTGGTTAGGCAGTCTAGTACAACAAGCAGAATGGTCTAGAAGAATTAACAGAACCATTACCCCCACTAAAGTAACTTAAGCTTAGCACTTCTATTATATTTTTCCATACTGTTGATGGTCTTAAGAAACTTATTTTCATCTTATGAAAAAAGGCATAAAGAAAACAAATGTAAGTGTACTTACTAATGATGTGCTAAAAACTTTCCTATGTAGCATAATGTATGCTAAGGGTTAAATTGTTTTTCCCCCAAATTTATATGAGTATGTTCTAATCCTCAGTACCTGAGAACATGATCTTATTTGGGAAGGGGGTTATTGTAGATTTAATTAAGTTTAGACAAGTTCTTTAGGGTGGGCCTTAATTCTAATATGACTGGTGTCTTTAAAAAGGGAAATATGGACACAGATAGAGACACATGGAAAATATAATGTGATGATGTAGATAGAGATTGGGATGGTGCTTGTACGAGTGAAGGACCACCAAAGATTCCTGGCAAGCCACCAGAAAAGCTAAGGGAGAGGCATGGAACAGATGCTCTTTTATAGTCCCCAGAAAAAACTAATTTATCTGACATCTTGATTTTGGATTTCTGGACTTCAGAACTGTGAGACAATATATTTTTGTTGTTTATGCCAACCAGTTTGAGGTACTCTGTTATGGCAGGCTTAGCAAACAAATACAAAGTGTAAGAATTTTAAAAAGCATATAGAGAACATTGAATTGATCAACTAAAAATTTTAAAAAAGGAACATAATGACATTATGTATACCATGGATACATTCAGGGGCCATTCAGGTATCACCTTTCCAGACGGTGAAAACTTTAGCCACGAATTTGACTGAACTCAAATTCAATATGACTGAATCAGCTGTAAGAAAAGTCAATGCTGTTATAAATCAATGGAAAATTAAAAAAAGTTATTCACCCTCTTAGGAGTGATCTGAAAGCTGTGATTAGAAATGGAACATTTAAGCAATCTTGACCAAAAGAACATGAGGCAGTAAAGAAAGTTGAATAAGAAGTAGGTCAGTGTCATTTCAAAAACTATATGTGGACATATTGCTTCATTTCTGATCTAAAATGTCCCCTGTGGTATCATCATAAAAAAATAATCAACTTTAGAGGAGTGTCTAGAATGAAAATTACCTGGACTTTTGACATTTAGATTTTCATGTGAAATTGAGCCTGCTTCCAAGTAGATGTCAAAAGCAGGCTGACAGTTCACCTGATACATGTGGTGTGGTGATGTCTATCCAGAAAAGATATAAAGTGGTGTCTGCCCAGAGATGGCATAAAGAAGCCACACCACTAACTCCTCTTCCAGGGGAACACATGTTCAACCTTCTCTCTTTCCATCTATAACCAAATCTTTTACACAACACTTATAGTAGGTTGTAGCAAATCTGGGGTGTTTAATCTCAATATATGAGAAAGCA
The DNA here is from genome assembly GCF_001890085.2 of Hipposideros armiger. Classification (NCBI taxonomy): domain Eukaryota; kingdom Metazoa; phylum Chordata; class Mammalia; order Chiroptera; family Hipposideridae; genus Hipposideros; species Hipposideros armiger. The sequence goes on from NW_017732237.1 coordinate 17,737, forward strand.
TTTTCATTAATTTATAAACCTCTAACACTTTCACTGAAAAAAATTTTGTTAACTTTTCTTTTCCTTCTGGCATCCCCATATTTCTAATACTTTCTGGTTATATATTTTCTACTTATACAAAGTGTGCATGCTTTGGAAGAAAACAGGCAATTTCAGAAGTGAGAAGGTATTTTAACTTTCTTTATTGCATAGGGAAATCATGATTATATTTTCCCTCCCCCCCACCTTGGGAGAGGTTAGATGCTGCTGCAGGTTACCATTTCAGTGTAGTCAATAAAGGCTTAGATCATGGCAGGATAGTTTTATTATAACAGGACAATATGAGGATTATTTTGCTATAAGTCCAATAAATTTTTGTTGTTAATTTAAACTAGGATTCAAAAAATCTTTTGAAAAAGTTATTTAAGTATTTGTATGAAATAGCTAGCAATAGCCATCATTTACGGAATGTTTGCCATGTGCCAAGCACTGTGTTAATGCCGTAGTCACTTATCATACATGCAAGATTTCTGCAAGGGCCAAAATCCTGTATGTGAAAAACCTTGGAAACTTGAAAGCTGCTGAGCTGAATGGAGCCCAAAGCTAGGGCTAGAGTCCCCTCTCCATCAAAACACATACCACAGGCTGTGTTCATGTATTGAATGTCCTAACTCACTACTACTACTAATAATAATATTAAGAAACCCCAAAAGGTTTTTAGCTATTAAAATCAAATAATGATGGCAAACAATGAGAATGGGAATGTTCTTCTGCTTTGGAATGTCAAAGAGTTTAGTATAGCTTTAGTGACATTGAGGCACACAGAGTCTTCAGTTCAACCATAAGACGATCATCCTACAGGTATATTTATTGAGATGTGTTGGTTCCAAACCTCAGGAACTTCCTGGGTGAAATCTGAAACTGACCCCCATACACAGAGGGCAAGGCGAGACCAAAGAAAGAAACAGACCACTCCAGATTGGTGAGTTGCAGTTTTAATAAGCAAGTGAACTTACATAATAGGCTTGTCTTGGGTAGCTGCAAGACAAGTAGATCGTTGCACCTGCCCATCAATCTTAAAAGTTTATATAGAGGCCTTAAGAGGTTCGGTCATGTTTGCCATCCAGACAGTCACAACAATATAACTTAGCATAATTATTCTGAGGTTCATCCAAGTTGCTTGTATTAGGTAGTTCATTCCTTTGCTATTGCTGAGTAGTATTTCATTGTATGAGTGAACCACAGTCTTTCTATCCATGGACCTGTTGATGGACATGTGGTTTGTTTCCAGCTTTTGGCTATTATGAATAAAGCTTCTGTAAACATCCACGTACAAGTATTTTTATGTACATATACTTTTATTTCTTTTGGGTAAATACCTAGGATTAGAATGGCTGGGTTATATAGTCGGTGTATGTTTAAGAAACTGTCAAACATAAAGTACAAATTGATAGTCACAAAATAGTTACAGGGATGTGAAATACAGTATGGGGAATATAATCATTAATGTTATGAAGACTATGTAGGGTGTCAGATGGGTACTGGACTTATTGGGGGGGATCAATTCATATATAAATGCCTAACCACTGTGCTATATGCCTGAAACTAATATAAAATAATATTGAATATCAACTATAAAAAAAGAAGAAACTGTCAAACAGTTTTTCAAAACAATTGTGCCAGTTTAAATTCCCATCAGCGTTGTATAAGAGTTCCAGCTACTCTATATCCCCCAAATACTTGGTATGGCTGGTCTTTTTAGTGTTAGATGTTTTAGTAAGTGTGTAGCAGTATCACATTATGGTTTTTATTTGCATTTCCCTAATGATGGATAATGCTGAGCATCGTGTGCTTACCTGTCATCGGTAAATCTTCTTTGGTAAAGTCTTTAAATCATTTACCCTTTATTGTTATTTTTTTTCTTGTCATGTTTTACTAGTTCTTTATGTGTTTGGATAAAAGTCCTTTATCAGATATGAGATTTTCAAATATATCTCCCAGCCTTTGGTTTGGTCTTTTTTTTGTTCTTTTAATAGTAGTTTTTAGAGAGCACAAGTTCTTCATTTTGATGAAGTCCAGTTTACTTTTTATTTTGTGGATTGTGCTCTTGATAGTTTATCTAAGAAATCTTGGCCTAACACAAGGCATGGAGATTTTCTCTTATGTTTTATCTTAGAAAGTTTATAGTTTTAGATTTTACATTTACATATATAATTCTTTTCTGAGTTAATGTTTATATATGGTGCAAGGTATGGATTGAAATTTATTATATATATGCATATGTGTTTGTTAAAAGGACTATTCATTAAGTTGTGTTTGAAGCTGTGTGGAAAATCAATTCGCTAAATATGTGTTGGTCTATTTTTGGACTCTATTCTATTTTATTCAATTATTTATTTTTTTCTTGGAGTCTATCTTCTGTCTTGATTACTGTAGTTTTATGATAAATTTTGAAGGTACAAGAACTTTGTTCTTCTTTTTAATGTTACTTTTGCTATTTTAGTTCCTTTGCATTTCCAAATGAAGTTTAGAATCCTTTGTCAACTTCTACAAAAAAGCTGGAATTTTGATTGCAATTGTGTTGAATCTATACATCCATTTCAGAATTATGCCACCCTAACTAAATTGAGTCTTCTGATTCACAGACATGACAGTGACATATTTCTCCATTTAGTTAGATCTTTTTAAATTTTTCTTGTCAATATTTTATAGTTTTCAGTGTTAGAGCTTGCACATATTTTAACAGATTTATCCTTAAGTAGTTCATATTTTTATGGTATTATAAATTATATGTTTAATTGCAATTTCCAGTGGTTGCCAGTATATAGAAATACCGTGAATTTTCAAACATGGGTCTTTTATCCTGAAACCTTGAAAACATACTTATTAGTGTTAGTAGCTATATAGATTTTCTGTTAGGTAATCAGGGCATCTGAGAATGACTAGGTATATGTATGGGTGGTGAGATTATGAGTGAAATTTGGGATGACCATCATGCTTCTGCACTGGAGTGCTAAGTTGATAGTGATATCACTAATAAGGAGTAGAAACATAGAATTAATAATATGTTTGCAAGAAGAAACATGGTTGAATTTATTACTGGATATGTTGAATTCTAGGTTCCCATGAAAATTCAAATATACATGTTTAGCAGGCAATCATATCCATGCTTAAGGGAGTTACCAGAAATGAAACTGATGAATGAAATACATGTGGGAGTCATCATTATTGATGGTGGTCTGCTTTGTAAGAATAAATAATGTAAAATGAAAAAGAAGAATGTCAATCATAGAATTATGGGGAGCATCATATTTAATTTAGGATGGAGAGACTTAGATATTTTCAAGGGCTGAGATAAGAGAGAAGAAATTTGAGGAAGACTTCAATTTTCTTTTCTTTAGTGTTTTGTTCAGAATCACTAATATCTGTTTGGAAATAAGAGAAAGTATATGGATTTCCACAGGCAGTCATGCCTCTCTATTTGGTTTCTGTCTGGATTCAGGGTTCATGAAAATGAAGTTGTTTCTCAGCGTGACATTTCTGAAACTGCAAGTCTGATGGACAGGTTCTATCTGATTCTGGGTCCACTTATATGTCATAATTATTTTAGAAGTTTTAATTAAAATAACTTTTTTATAGTTACAGAAATAATACACATGCATTATAGAAAATTAGAACACAAAAAAGAAAAACAAACACGTTCCCACTCTCTCAGGGATCACCACTATTAATACCTTAGTACATATTAATATTGGACATCCTGTTCTGTAAGCTTCTTTTCTTAGTCAGTGATCCTCATCTTCCCTGTTCAGTACATTTTTATCTCATCTAATACCCAGATCATATTCAAATTTCCACAATTAGCTTAAAAATGTCCTTTACAGTTGGTTTGTCTAAGTCAAGACCACGCATTGCATTTGATTACTATGTCTCTTAGCTCTTTTTAATTTGGCACAATTGCTTTTTTCTTATATTCGTTACTTATTGAAGAGTCTGTTATATATCAAAATCTTAAAGACTTAAATCTAAAAAGCAACCAGTATTGTTCATTGAAAAATACTATTGTAAAAAACAATCAGTAATTAATCTACTTCTCTGTTGACTAGTGTAACAGTTGGTACTTTGTCAAATCAGGCATATTTATATAAGATGCAGACAACAAGAGCAATATGTATGATGAAATAATTAGTACTGCTTTTGTGGGATCACTGGGCTTGGAATGGCAAGATCTGGAATCTCATTTCATCTGCCTCAGTGATTCCAGCATCGCCTCCTCTGTTCTTCCAACATTGGCCTTTGTGGCTCCAACTCCACAGCTCTTGGTTCTTGTAACACCAATTCTTTCTTTCATCCTAGACATATGGATGGTAGCTGCTTCTTGTGTCTGGTGGTTTTTAAACATGTCTACAAATTCTCTGACATTTCTACCACTAAGAGATGGAGCCCCTCCCTTTGTATCTAAATCAAACTTACTATTCAACCAACAGAATATGGCAGAAGTGACACTAAGTGGTATCTGAGGGTAGATCATAAAAGAGATTTTCTCTTGGGTCACTTGTGTTTGAAGGCTGGCCCATCAAGTATGAAGTCTGAGACTGTTATGTTGTAAGAAAGACCAGGACACATGGAGAAGCTCTGTGTGAATGTTCTGGCCAGTAGCCTCCACTAAGGTCCCAGCCAACAGCCAGCATCAACTATCACTCATACGAGCAAGTAAGCTTTCAAGATGATTCTAACCTACACCACCACCTGACTTAACTGCATGAGAAAACCCAAGTGAGAACCACCTAACCAAGCCCACCCAAATCCCAGGACTGTGAAAGATAACAATCCCCCCCTCCCAAAAAAAGATTGTTGTTTTGAGCTACAAAAGATTGAGGTAATTTGTTATGCAAAACATAGAGAAATGAAACACTCATTCTCACTCATTTCTGAGTCACCTCATCACCTCCGGTTTTCTCTCTTAGCTCATTTATCAGCTGTGTATCAAATTCCTAAATTAAATTTCTTCTCTTTGAAAAACCTAGCATTGTTTCTGATTTCTTGACTAGAACCTTATGAATAACCCTCCCAGGAAAGACATACACAAAACAGCCAGGAAAGATTGAAAAAAACCAAAAACCAAAAAACAAACCCAGATCACATATTGATCTTTTTTAGTTATATGGCTTGTGATGTTTATTATCAACTGGTTTGTAAAACCAGCATGGTAAAATCTCTCAAAAGCTATAAATGTCACCTTTTAAGAATGTGTGGAAAATGGTTCTACATTTGAATAAGCACAAGACACAGCAATTTCAGCATTTATTATTTAAAGTTCTTATAACAGCAACACAATTCCTTAGTGATATCATTTTTTCTTCACTGCAGCAAACTGCCTTTTGTTTTTGTGCCTCCCGACTTAAAGGGGGGAAAACTTTAAAAACATACTCATAATTTTATATTTTCTTTAATGACTTTTCCTTAGGAAAGTTAGACTCTATAAAATATGAGGAAATATAGGGCAGTTATAATCTGTGTAATATGAAGAAATACAGTGAAGATGATCCCGGCACAAAGTGGTTCTCGCTACTTAAAAGCTAGCTGGCTTTGCTTGTAACCCAGCGCATGTGATAAGATGTCTGCTGCTCCCCAAAGCAGCCATGCATTTTAGAGTGCTTGAGACTAGGGGCTTAGATTCATGTAGTTGGAGGTAGTAATTGCAAACTGAATTGTATGGGAGTATTCCTCTCAGGGCATCAGGCTCTGCTGCGTACCTCACCTGGTGACATATTTCAGCCTTGGAGTGCCTGGGTCCTGCACTAGTCAGAATCCAAGAAGCTAAACTTTGGTACCTACTCCATGGAGAAGGGAAACTTCCCAGAGCAGACTTTGCCTCATTCAAAGCCCTGTTTTTTTATGGCCAGCAAGTCTGTTTCCATTGTTAGTTCTTTGATATTAAGCTCTCATGTTTCCCTTTGCCATCAATTTTTTTGCTGCCTCTGATTTCACCTGTAGGCTACACATGACCTGGGGAAGCCTCAGCCTTCTCTAGCTCAGCTTTGGGCATGGAGGTCCCACTCACTTCCTGACAGCGCAGAGACGAAAGTCGGAGACTCTAGTCCGCCAGGCACTAGCATACAAGTTTTGTTGCCAAAAGCCATAAAACTAGTGCAAGCCCCCACTAGGCACTGAACTGGAACCTACTACCTAAATTTCTGTGTTGTCTGCCTCCTCCATGCAACTGGGTTTCTACCTGTCTCTAGTTCATTGCATCAGGTCCTGTTGGTATGGGAGTTTTGTCCTAAACCCTTACATACTCTGACAGGTCTCTGACAAACAGCCTAGTTCTGGCCTAGCTCTTTTGCATGCTTCATCCATGGCTGAAAACTGTCTCCCATTTACTTGGGCACATGACGGAGTCTGTTCCATTTACTTGGGCACGTGATGGAGAATAATGATTCAGAACCCTGACCCAGTCCCCTCCTCCATCTCACGTTAGCCTTGCACTGAAAATCACCCCTCTCCCTTTAAAAAAAAAAAAAAGAAAAAAGAAAAGAGAAGAAAAGTAAAGAAAATGTCCCCTACCTGGACTCTTCTGCTGCCATGCCCCACCTCCCCACATCTCCTCACTGAATACTGGCACTCATCTGAAAGAAAGTGAGCTTGTCACACACACTCTTCTGGATACTAGTTACTCCTCTTGGTCTGTTTTCTCCAACCCTAGTGCTGTCCATTCCTGGTTTCTTCTCTTTTCACTCCCCTCTCCTCTTCTCAACTGGTCTTACCAATGGTTTGAGCCGGACTGGATTAAGACACTCTTCTTTGGTCCTAACCTTTTCTTTGGCATCTGTCAGGCTTCACTTTCATTCTTGTGGTTCCAAATAAACACACATAAAAAGTTTTGCATTGACATGTGAGAGGGGAGGAAGAGAAATGCTGAAGTCAATTTGTAAAGCCAGGTGCTGTGGAGCCCAACAGGTGAGGAATAGAAGGGAAATAATGGAGAAGCAGGTGACCTGCACTTATCAGGAGAAACGAATAGGACAGAGGATCCAAAACAATACATATATCTTCAGGTGGCTATACATTCAACAATGCACATTCAAGCAATGAACAAAATGAACTTAAAACTGAACCCAAGAGGGTGAATATGATCTCTTAGGCATTGTTGAGACTTGGTGGCATGGAACAGTGGTCATGAAACAGTGCCTCCACTAGAAGGCAGTCTTTGGATGATGTCCTCAACTATGCGACCACCCTGATTCTCTCCTTTAAAATTGAATGAAACTGAATTTTATCTGAGTTTCTTTATATTTCTGGCATTCCATGAGCATTGCCCATGGGTCAGTCTCACAATTGGGCCTGTACATTACAGGTTTAGCCAACTGCTGTTTTCATATTCTTAAAGAGGCTCCCATGTCCCTGAAATGGAAGAAAAATTATACTTGTTGGGAGATGATGATATATGAATTCAGCTATGTCAATTGTGAAACATTAGTCATTATACAGTATTCAATTTCTGATTTCATAAAAATAACATTTTGACATCAAACTCACAAAAGATCGACCATTATCAAGTGAGTTTGTATTGCTAGCTCTCCCCTGGGGTCTTTTATTTATTTTTTTTCCACATGATACATGCAAAAGGTGTTTAAGAGATATTTGAGTTAAACCTTTCTACTGCACAGAGGCTGTGAGGAGCACAGGTTATAGAATAATAAAGCATTAAGGATAGAGAGTCTTTTGCATTTTCTAGAAATGGCACCTACATGAAAGAGTTGGTCTCTCAGTTCTGATACCATGATGTCTATAATCTAAAATGCAAGACTCAACTTGATTTGCATTCAAATCCCAGCTTTGCCTTAATGATTTTGAGTAAGGCAGTTAGTGTCTCTGAACCTCAGTTTGCTTACATGTAAAATGGGGACAATGTCACATATTTCTTACACTTATTTTAAGGACTATATGGAGCATTTGTTGGCACATAGGAAATAATAAATATCACTTTCATTGTTATTACAGGCATACCTCAGAGATATTGCTGGTTCGGTGTCAGACCACCACAATAAAGTAAGTATCACGATAAAGTGAGTCGTAATCTTGCTGTCTTACCTTCAATTTGTAAAAAAAATGCAACATCTGTGACATGCAGTAAAATGAAGTGCAATAAAACAAGTTATTCCTGTATTTACTATTTATGAAGCATTCAAAATGGAGATATCCAGTAGGGAGTATACCAATAAAGGCTAAAATGAGTTACTTCAAATTTTCCTTTCTAAGTATCTTACATTCTTATCTTCAGTTAGACTTCACAATTTAATATTACAAAATTTGATTCTGAAAAGTTAAGGAAAATGTAGACTACAAATAAAGCGAACAAACAAGAATATCTTGGCATTCAAAGAAGCCGTCTAAATTACATAAATAGGCCATGAAAATAGAATATGCTTTTATATCTTCCCAGTGTGAGAAGCAACTTCTCAGTTGCATGTTCTTGCTATGATAGTATTTATAAAATAGAAAAAAAAATTGTTTTGCAGAAACATTTCTATTTAAAGAACTAATCCTCTTTATTGGGCCAAAAGTCACTACCATTGAGGTTTTTATTAGCCCTCCACTTTGTTTTATTTGTAAACTAAGTAGACAGTCAATAAAGTGGTAAAAAAAAGTCTTTGGACAAATAGTGCTTTTGGATACACATGCTCTGAACTTTAGCTTTAAAAATATATATCCTTTTAATAAAGAAAGTGACAGGAAACCATGTAGTGTCTGCTGAATATTAAGAATTCCTGAGAGTGAATACGAGGGTAGATTTTCTAATCTACAGCCTAGCTTGGGAAAAAATAATTACAATATTGACTTGGAATTATATGATATTTTATAGGTACTGACAGGTATTCAATAAACCTATATTTACAGGTGTTCTAAAACCATGTTTTTAAATGAATGGACTACACTATCCAGTTTTCTTTCCACTGAAGATGAGACTCAGAAAAGGAGTAAGTTGTTTTTCTTTAAATGCGTAAGCAGTATTTCAATTTCTATTTGCCTTTATCAGATAAAATCTTTTCTTCAACATTCTTGGGAATCATAACAGCAGCAATTATTATGAAGTTTTTCACAGAAGCCGTCTCTGACCTTCTATGTCTCAGCCTATGCATCACTTCTACCTGCTTCAATATTCCTCTGCACTTCATTTATCTCTATTATATAGCTTGTCAAACTATACTGGGAGTTATTTGAGGGCAGGAGCTGCATGAGTTTTGAATCCCTTCTGTTTAACGTGACATGAGCTCAATCAAATGGGTCAAACGAACAGTTGAAAAATGAATGAAACAAGTGTCTTGGAGAAGGAGTAAAGGTGATGTGCATGCCCACATATGGAATGTGGGTTACAGCCCCAAGATCAGGATTCCTATTTAGATGGGACTCAAGGGAAGGCAGGTGTCTGGGAACCCTAGAGTATCAGAGCAGCCTGGGTTAAGATTCAGTCCCTACTGAATCTATTTTCCAAATCCTTCTAAGGCTGGTGTTGTCAGGGAGAAACTGAAGATAAATTAGTTCAGTGGTTCCTAGGGAGGAAAGTACACCCCTATGCGGCATTCTGAAAATTGTGGGAGAGTGTTTTTTGGTTAAATATTTAGGAAGGGGTTTCCAATGTCATTTAATAATGTTGGATCTAGGAATTCTAGATGTCTTGCCATGTGTGGGACAGCCCTGCACAACAAGTGTACGTATATCCTGCGCAAATTACTTATCGTAGCGTTGAGATGAACTCCATCTGACATATAAACACAAGGTACTTTTTAATACAGTTTTAATGTGGTTTATTTTCCAGGGACTGCAACTGATGTTTAAATTGAGGGGAATATAGTATTTTTTTTTTGTTTGGAAATTTATCATAGGTTATCATCGCAGAAAATTATGTCACTGACTGTAAAAGTTATTCACCATTGCAGAAAATTACATCACTGTGTTGGACATGCAATTGAGTAGTTGGCATGACACACCCTTGTCAGTTTGCATGCGTGCCTGTCATACCCAGTGATGGGTGGTTTTCTGTCCTGGTGCAAGCATCAGACCACTGCAGCACATCTTCCACCGTGTCAGGTTCAAGGGCTTACATAATAAAATGTATGGTTTCTTATAAATTAGTGTTCTTTCATTTCTTCCTCATGCTAGTGTTAGGCTGTTATATTGAGTTTGTGTGTGAAGGTAGGTTATATAGTTCCAAAAGGCCTTTTCTGAATCCCTTCACCTGAAGCATTTTTAGTCTTTCTCAGATTTCACAGAGCCAATGAAGTCTATAAACGTGATAAAATGTAACAGTCTTGGTGGAATACGAGTGCACCCCCATAATTAAACACATTGATTTTGCTACAACATATATTCACAGTAAGTAGAGTAAACAGAATACATTGCTCTCATCAGTTCAGGTCAGGAGACATAGCCATGTGAGGTTTGGAGTCAAACTTTTATAAAAGTTTTCAGATTTCAGAGTTTATTGGGCTTTAGAATTGTGGAGAAAAACCCTGGAATGAATGTATTAGCTCTGTGTAAATGGACTATATGGTGTCAATGCCTTTCATTTCAGGATAGTAAGAGGGGTATTAAAATATTTGCTATAAAAGAAGATTTGGGGTATGTTATAGTTAGAAACCATTGATATATTTGAAGAAACTCAGACTTTTAAGTAGCCATACGCAGTGAAATAATTGACTGAGTTATGACCTAGACGTGAAGTCTAAAATGGTTCCCTGAGGCTAGAGTCCATTCATAAAATATGGAAATGTACACGCCTGGTTATTTATCTCTATCTGCTTTACAGCAAGGGATTATACTCAGGGCCGCTCATGCTTTGTCGATATGAGAATGTTATTTAGTCCTCTAAAAAAAATGAAACATAAAGAAGCAGTAAAAAAAGCCAGATGAGCTCTCCAGGTTGTTAAAAAGAGGTTTAGTCCTTTTTCATTTCCCATAAAAGCCCAGCTGTATCACTTTCTAAAATTGGAACTTATTCCTGTGCTCACCAGGCACCAGGGCATAAAAATCAAAAGTAGAGAAAGCTGAAACAAGGTATTTCAAAAGTAGGAAATAGAAATAGGGATAGAGGTAAATGAAAACATAGAATGGAAAGAAAAAAAAAATAGCCGTATGGAAACACTTTGATGGGGTGAAGTGCACATAGAATCTTATTGAACAGAGTGAATTTATCGGAGAAGGAATGATCATGAATCTATCTAATTGTTTTAGTTGGGGTGGATGCTCATGGTTCATCCATTCAAATTCTCTGGCTTACATTTTTACATTTAAAAACATAGGACCCAAAGCCAGTTTGTAGGGACGTTTGGAATAAACCCAGACCTACTAAATTCTGAGCGCAGTTTTCTTTTCACATAAAGGACGTAGGCTTAAGTGGGGACTCTGAGAATGAGGAGAAAGGACACACCTGAGATATGTTTAGAAAGGCGTATAAAATAGTACTTGTGGATTTGGTAGCCATGTAGAGAGAGGCAAAGGAAGTGGGGAGGGCTGGGGAACAGAAATTTTAAATGTGTTAAAAAGAAGAGAGCTATTGGCAGAAGTGAAGAGGATTAAAAAGCAGTATGAGGAGTAATGAGGCTCTGTTTTAGATATATGCTTAGGTAACAGAATCACACCTGTTGACAAGGTTTGGTGGGCATGTGGAAAACAATGAAAGTCACAATGTAGCTTTGAACCATCAATATATTTTCATTCAAATGCTCCTTTTTCCTAAAGCCAATCTACTATGTACATGTCGGCTCCAGAGAGTTAAAGATTTTCTCTGGAATTTTGGGTCCCAGGGAGTGTATGCCTGGATGGTGCTTTGTAATGATAAGAAGGAGCAACTTTCCCCCAGTGACTCAGGGGTTGTTGGTGGTAAGCAACACAAAGCTAGTCAAACCAGGTTAAGTAAACAGGTGGGTGGACACGCAGGGGATTGTGCCAGGTCTCACGAGGAGCCAACAGCTAGGATTCCCTCGGGAATCAAGGCAGCTACTTTCTCCACCCTGCTCTCTTTTTGAAGCTCCTAGAATTGCTGTCTTCTGATTTCAAGTAAAATGCTTGGCCTGCCAAGGACAGGGCCATATTGAACCCACTACCAAACTTGGTAGAGTTTCTGGAATACTCTGTGAAGAGGCATGGCCAAGGCAAGCAGTCTGAGAACATGCCTGCTAAGTGCCATTGGTGAGACACTGCTCCGTGTGTGGAGGGCAGTGACTCCAGAGCCGGTTGGTGGAAATAGATCAGGACACCAAATGTGTGTGAAAACATATCGCTTTGTTAGGATGTTGAAACATTTTGAGAAGAGTCTGGGTATGGATTTAGTTGATTAACTATTATTATTTCATTGGATAACTAAAATAAATATTACTATTTGGAGGGGAAATTTTTCTCCTTTGTTTTAAAATTCATTCAACGAATATTTTTGGAACAGCTTCTGAGTGCTTTCCAGCCATTGTTCTGCATGCTGGGATATAATATTTATCAACGTTCAAATCTTTGCTCTTGAGCAGCTTCTGTGGGGAAAACAGGCCATAAGAGACAAATAAATGTCAAATACGAAGAATAATAGAGCAGGTTGAGGGAAACAGTGACAGATTTTATCTGTGCTTCCAGGGGATGCAGGGTGACTATATAATTGACTGTCTAATGAGAATATTTTGGGTATGAAAACATGCATACTTAGTAATTTTGGGATAACATACATCAGCTGGGGCAGTCCCAGGCAACCTGGATAGCAACTTGGTCACCCCACTGATGGTGTGACATTTGAGCAGAGACCGGGAGAAATTGAGGAGCGGGTGATGTATTTAAGAGAACCTGGTCCAGGAAGAAGGAATGCTTGAACCATTCTACACAGAGTTAGAGCTTTGGATATTTATAATTTTAGAATTTTTAAAACAAGGAGAGGAACCCAATGAGGCATTGCTTTGCCTCAAGGACTAGTCGTATGGGGACTGGGTGACCTGCCCTGTGGGACCCTGCACACGCATATAAATAAGAAATTGTCAGTGTAGGAGTAGAAACATCGCTGGTCTGCAGCCTCTTCACCATTGTGGTCACAGGAAGATGGTGCTGTGGTGAGGAGGTTGCTTTGTGAAAGGCTGGACTCAGCTTGTGGCTGTATTTTGAGAAGCCCTTTCTGTCTGGAAACTCAGCTCAACCAAAGCCTGATGGCCGCTGTAGGATAAGCTGCTGCCTCTCTTTGATGGGCGTGTCTTTACCTCCCAAATGAGGCTCTGCTTCTAGGTGTCCTCTAAGAGCTTGGGCTGCTCACCCTGTTGCTGTTGGTTGTCACACTTCAGTTCATTGAGCACCCTGCCTCTGTTTCCCGGTGCCACCTATTTTCCACGTGTCTTGCTCAGCTCAGTAGGATCACGTTTGGTCAAGAAACTGTATTCTGGGATGAGTAAGTGGGGAGCCTAGCAGCTCGGGAAGGTGGGACCACTCATGCTGTATTAGCTTCTCTTCTTCCTACTCAGCGTCATCAAATACCAAGGGCACAAAGTTAATGTGCTGGACAACAACAGAAACAACACATTAAGATTATAGCTATTACTCAATGGAGTGTACTTTTGCCAGACAATTAAAAACATTAAGTATTCAAAACTCAAATCCTCATTCACCTGTGAGGCAGGTACAATACTAAGTTCAGGTGTAATACCAAGATCAGCCATGTGAAGTTACTTACACTGTATCATTTTTAAGCTACAAAAATGACATTTTCATGTGGTGAGACCTAATATTTTACAGGCAAAGAAAGGGAAGTTAGGGAAACATTTTTTTTTAAATAAAAAACTTAACAAAGTCACACATGTTGACTCAGAGCTAGTATTTTAATGCCTGACAGTTGCTTCTGGGTTCATGGTCCTTCCACTATGCTGCACTGACTGCTGGAGCCTGTATCAAGTAGATTAATTGGTTCTTTATTTGGAGCATTTTTAAGCTAGAAAGCACAGGCTGTTTTCTAACTTAAATAGTAGAGCCTATGGGATCCCCTAATCCTATAGAGCACTGAGCCAGTGCTGGGACATTTGGACCACAGGGTGAGACCCTAATACCCAAATAGGCTGGGAAACTGTATTCTCCTGCATTTAGACCAGAACCAGCAATAGGACTGAGACCAGGAACCAAGGAACATCTCTGTCTCTCAGTCCTGCTGCTGGCCCTCCCACCCAAACCCTGCTTCTGTTTTCCTCTGGATATCCATATTTCCTCCTTTCCTCTCTTACAAACAGCTTTCTCAGTTTCTCCATGAATGTGGTGAAAAATTATCACTTTAAGAATGCCCCTGAATTCCAGTGCCCACAAAGACTGATGAGAATCATTACATCCAGTTAGAAATTGCCCAGACATGCCGATTTATCAAACTTGGGTCAGAGGTCCTGAGGCCAGGGGAGGGTTCCATGCACACTCTCTAAAGAGGGAACATGGTACAATAGGTGAACTTATATGTACACTGCAGTTGGCATCACACAAAATTGAGAATCTAGGGAAGTTTGTTTTCATGCTTATTTCTTCTCTGGCATGTCTGTGCCCACTCAGGAATCCTCACAGCCTATCCCAGGAGTGGGGTCCACCTTCCCTCCTCCCAAGCTGACCCTGGCTCATGCCACTGGGGGTGGTGATGTCCTGTTTCCTAGCTCTCCTGGGCTCCTCTGAAAATTTCCAGTAGGAAGTGAGTCCAATAAATGGGGGCATTAGTTCTAGAATAAGGCTTGTTCTGATCTTAGGTAATGTGAGGCGTGGTTAAAATTAAAAAAAAAAGATTATGGGCATATATGAATCATATCTTTAGATTTATAAGAAAGCAAATATTTGGAGAGATAGCATAAAGTCAGCCATCATTTTCTGTCCTGGACTGTCCGTGTTTTAGCACTGAAAGTCCCTGGTCGCAGGAAATGCTCTCCCCCAACCCTCTCACCCAGGTAAGCTGGGACTAGTGGTCACACTAAAAAATAAATAAATAAATAAAAAATCTTCTTTTCTTCTTTATCTCCCTGGATTATTTATGGAGGATAAAGGAGCCTATTTTTCATCTTCTGTTGGTAAAATGATTGGGCTAATTCACATTGTTTATCCCTGCAAATCTATACTCGCTTTAAAAATATGTGTATTTCTTTGAACTGATGTTCAATAAACATTCAAGCTTATCAGGTATGGATTTATTTCATTATGTGTAGGAATACACCATATAAATGTTTTTTAAATTCTGTTTTACTTGTACTTGTTCTAAACTAGCACTTCCTAAGCTTTGATGTGCATAGGAATCCCCTGGGGATTAAAAAAAGTCAGATTCTGATTTATTAACTCTGATTGGGGTTCAAGGGTCTGCATTTCTCATACACTCTCAAGTCATATGATGGCAATGGTCTGATGACCACACGTTCATTAGAAATATTGTAAATCCAATTGGAATATTATTTTGGGGTATGCCTCTCTATGATCATATAAGAGTTATGAGGGCTTATTTGGTGATTGGAAAATGGAAGGGTGAGCTTTGCTTACAGTTTCACAAAGCAGGGAGAGCAAAAGAGAAATTGATATCTTTATACATTTCCCTGCAACACAAATAGATCTTTTGGGCATTAATTTTTAAACTTGTTCACTTGTTTTCATTTATAAAGCTTGAATGTGCTTTGCTATACAGTACATATAGGACTAGCTGTGCTTCAGGTAATAGATGTCTGAGTTTACAAATAATTACTGATGGACTATTCGACTTATGTGGCTGCCAACATCATCATCTGATTTAAAATTAAAATTTTTTTCTCACTAAGAAGCTATTTGGGTGGTTATTTTGCAAAATCAGCTCCTTCAGATCTTGTTTTTACAACTTGATGTGTAAGACACAGCATGTGACAGCCATTGGAAACCAAAGCATTAACAAATGCAAAATCTTACTCTTATAACTTTATGAGTTGAGTGCCACCTGGACAGTTGGGGTGAAAATGCTTTAGTCTCAATTGTCCTTGGTCATCTTCTAGATTACAAAACTTCACTTGATGACCTTTGCGTATGTATATTAGGAATAAGAACCTGACGAAGGAGAACACTTAAAGGTGCTACTGCATTTCCAGTGCCCCCTAACTGATACTCCTTTGGTGTGTGTGTACTGTGCTGGCTGAACCTGGGCAGACTCTGATCTTTTGAACAGATGCCCATAACAAAAAGTTAGCTGGGCTGTAGGGATGGCTAATGTCTCCACAGGCTGCAGAATGTTATTAAGGCTTGATTGCAATCTCCTGACATGATACAACTAAATTAAAGAACAGGAACTGCCTGCTTGGCAGCTCAGAGGGCAGTTGGAAAGATCAGAGAAGGCACAAGCATTAAGGAAGACAGAACGCTGACAGAAGCTGGGCAGGCAGACAGGGCTATTTAATTCAGAGGGGTGGGTGCTAATTAATTTATTTTGGGTGAAGGAGATCTGATTTCTATGCTAGACTACAAGCTGTTGCCAGTCTATATGAGGACAATGCCCTAACAGCTGTAGGAATATCATCCGTCGTCTGGGTGGCTGACCTCATATCATATCCATCTTCCTGGGCCCAGACTCACTATGTTGTGTCGGTTGGACACCAGCAGCTCATTTTTCTTCCCCTTCAACGTTACTTTTAATGTACATGCCTCGCTAGCTGCATCTCGCTGCTTCTAAGTTCTCCTCTAACTTTTCCGGAGCAGGGAAATGATCCGTGGCAGGTGGAGAGAAACAAACCAGGAGTGAGTTGGAAGTTTTTGCTTCATAGAACGGCAACATTTGAAATGTATGAAATCTTGGTTTCCTACACATTGAAGATGGGTCATATGTTATCCGCAAAAAAAGGCTAGTCATTAACATTTACTGAAACAAATGTCAAGCTCATGGTGTCCTGATTTCCTATCTGGCGTCTGCTTTTTCACTGCCCCAAATTATTTTCTCTCAATTCCATTGTTTCACATAACAAAGGATGTGCCTAATGATGTCCTCCTACGTGCAGTTCTATGGAGGTGTTTATTATAGTAATGAATTTTTCAAGGCAAAAAAAAATGGCATGAGGTGTTATGAAACAAAAGGGGAAATGAATAAAAGTTTTGGGGTAATTTTTAGAAGTATTTTTATATAGTGGAAAGAGCTCTAGGTTTTGATACAAAAGATCTAATTTAAGCAAGTCACTTAAAAATCTAAGGGGTCCTGTGCATATTTGTCAAAACTCATCAATCTGTAACATTAAAAGGGTGAATTCTTGTATTTAAACTAAACCTATATAAATAACTCAAAAATCTGAGTAATACTATGCTTTATTTATGAAATATGAAGATAACACATACTCATCTGAAAATACAGAAAAAAAACCACATACACCCCAATAAAACTAGCCATAATATTTCAATCATGAGACAATCACATATGTATGTTCTGGTCACAGTGGGGTGAGTTAATTATACCCTGTTGATCATGGTCCTCTGTCATCATTGGTCCATGCAAAGCGCCTCTTTCCCGCATCATCCCCTGTTCTTACTCCCATGTCCTTCCTCTGTCTTATGCCACTTATGGAATATACTTCCATTTGTATCGCCCTTGTAAAATGTGTAGTACTGCGTTGTGCATGCATGTTTTTATTCTGCTTAAATAATATGTTATTGTCTGCAATACCCATTCTATTTCTAAATTATCTTACTCAGTATTAATACTATGTATTAAAGATACATCAGGGTTGTGTATAAATTTAGCTCATTGATCCCAGTTTCACTGCGTAGCATTTATTGGGGCTATTGTTTCCAGTTTCTCATAACACCACACAATATTGAAAGAAACCTCCTGATACACATTCCCTCATGTACCCTGTGAGGTACCATCTCTAGGTTACATACCCATAAGTATGTTTGCTGGGTCATGGTATCCAGAATGCTTCCATCCATGTATACCCACCTATAATTTTAGGAAACTCTCAATTCTCCACACTTCCTCCAACATTGATGTATTTAATTAGCTTTCTGTCTATATTTTTTAAAATAGAAAGTATCTTGTTACGTAATTTATTTTTAAAAGTGCTTTACCATCGACATTTTTTTCATGATTTTAAATAGCGTTCTGATGTTTATATTTAAAGCTAGACCTTCATTATGGGACTGTCAACATTTGTTTAACTGATGTCATGTTTTGTGATATTCAGGTAAAATATGCTTCTAAGGCAGGACATAAACAAGTCTACAGTTAAGGCAGCATAATTATCAAATTAATAAATTGAATTGCTGATATTTGGACATGGGTAGAGATCTGCTTCTTACCAATCTTGGAGCATTCCGAAGTGTAACTCTTTGGTTAAAGGAAACTAATGAAACTTTGACCATATTAAGAGGAGTGATTTTCTAGGTAAAAAGGTAAACTGAAAAAAAATGGAAACCTGACTTACAGAGTAATTCTAAACATCATTAGCACTGATAATAGTGTAGTCAATGAAAGTAAAAACCCATTATGAAGTATATCATGAAGAAATCTGATTCGCCAGATTTACCTTAGGATAGAATGTAATTTAAAAAAATAAAATCTCCCAGTTTTAGCAATGTGTTTACTTTTCTTATATATGCTAATCTTCCTTGAAAATTCCTTGTGAATCTGAGGAAAATTAGGCCAGCATTTATATTACATTCTACAGTGATTCAATATTTTCAGATGTTGGATGTACATATTATTCTTCCACTGCCCTACACCATCTCTGATATAAATCTGTGAATTTATATTGAGTGTTAAGGTGATACTTTCAGATCATCAATGACTTGCTATAAATTGGCATTAAAGAATTCAGTATTGACATATTTAGCAAGTGATATTAAAAGGATTTAGCTCAGCATATAAAAATTAAATAGGTCCATAGACTTTGAATAATGATTCTTTTTTTAAAGAGTCTTCAACCTTTTAGACTGAATGTTTTTCTATGTATATGAGTATAGTGTAAACGGGATGTATGTAAAAGGAATTCCAGAAACCCAAGTGTAAGAAAACGAAGGGCAAATATATTTCTTAATAAGGGAGCTCAAAGCACGCTATACACTAGGGAACATCTCTCTTTTTTCTCATGTACTTACTTGAAACAAAGAAAATCATTTCCCATGAAGAACACTATTTTTAGAGCACTACCAAGGTAGCGTGGATACTTTTGGCAATTAAAATATTCATGTTCAGATTGTTCTGTGTTAGTATTTGAACTGGATGATGACTTGAAAAGAAAAATATTCTATTTGCAAACAACGCAGATTGAAGCCAAATCAGTTAGATTACCTTAGATTTCTAAGTTGACATATGCAAAAGCTTTAGAAACTGCGTTAACTCGTTTTGCAAAAGAGGATGCAAAAAAAGTATATCTGCAAAAGCCTTCTCAAACTGATACTTTGGGAGAGTTGACTGAGTATCATGCCTTCTGGGGTGATGTGCTTTTTCAGTCACAGAGCTCATAATTCATATTCCATCATGCCTTCACTTTAGAAGAACTTTGGCCTCCTCTGGGCACCACTCATGTGCTCTTAAAATTTTTTCTGGTTTATTTGTTGACTCAAAACTACAATCCCACCAAAAAAACCCAAAAACGCCTCTAGATCTCTAAATGAACATAGGTTCTTTATTTTGATTTTTCCTGTCTTGCTGTCTCCCTGCTTTTCTTCTCCTTGCCAGCTTTAACCTTTATCTCAGGCAGTAGAATCAACAGTCCCCTGTTACCTTGACAACGATGATAGGATAATAGAATTAGAATTTCCCAGGGCTCCATTCTGCCATCATGCTCTTGGAAGAAAAAAGATAGCACACTTAAGAATTTTAATTTGTGATACTTCAAAGTTGCAGTGTCCATTCATTTTAAATTATGGCATTTATTGATAAAAGATAATGTATATTACACTTTCAGGGATTTAAAAAAGTTTAACCACAACAATAAGACAGGAAGTTTGTATCAAGATACAGATTTTTTTAACATACAGTTTTCAGTGAGCTTTGTATGTTTCTCTGGGCCTTCTACTTTTTCATTAATCTAAAATGAATAAGAAAAAAATACATTAGCAGAGTAGTCTCTGAGAGCATTGCCATTTTATCTCTATGGATTTGAAATTCTTTTTACACGTTCTACATGAATGTTCTCAGTGTGGAAAAAGAAATTGACATGCTAAGGATTGACACGCCCAAGCTACCACATTTAGTATTGACATTCTGTGGCAATGTGCTGCCAATTTGGAAAACTGCATTGAGTTTCCGAGGCTGATGTTTCTAATGCTGTGGCTTTATTCCCCGTTCTCTTATTTTTATCCTGATTCTGGAAAAATTTCAAGGATAAACTCTCATCTTTTTTGATATTTAGTAGGATATCTTGAGTATCTCTGGGTCTGATTCAGTATTTTTGGTGGTTTACTTGTTAATCTTTATTCTTGAGTGCCATGTTCATTCACGCTGCCTGACCTTTGTTCTCCATCCCACAGCAGTTGGATTTGCTTTTGGTATCGTTCCATGGAAAATTTTGAGACGTAAACTTCTCATGTGCAATATCAAAGTATACATAATTTCATTCACTGATTATCTCTGTATTAGAAGTTAAAAGATATCAAATGCATACACCAATATCCTGGAGTAGGAATGCAGTTGGTTTAAAAATCTTTTTTACCATAAGATGTATTTATCACTATTCACCACATAGTGACAATCTGATTGAGGAAGGATATAAAGGATTTTTGCCCTTCTTTCAGCTTGAAAAATCTTAGCCACACAATACACAAGAAACTTATTTAAGAGGCCATAACAAAATATTTGCTTAATGCTTGAGAATGAAGCTTGAACTTATAGCTATTGGTGCTCAGTGGAGCAGATGTTTCAGTCACTTGGCTTTTATAAATTGAAGGCAGCCAAGTCAAGTTTACAACACCTAAATAGGTAAACTTGATTCATTATTTTTTTATTTCTTCTGGGACTTGGATTTGATAGGCAGAGCACACTATTTACTCTCTAGCATTGAGCAATTTCTAATGTAGTGTAGACGGTCCCTTTTGTGACACCAACAGCATTATATGGCTCAGATATTTTACCTGAAAAGTTACTAAACATTTTTTTAATTTGCATATGGACTGGAAGCAGGACAGAAAGAGGTGGAAGTAATCATGTTAGTGTTATTTACCTCTCTCCTAAATGTGGGGTAAGTTTGTTCTGACATTAAAATCTAACAGCTAATTTTAACTCAGCAAACATGTCTCTGAGCACTCTTTATGTGCAGAACATTCTACAAGATACCATGGAGGAATCCAAGATGAAAATTGAACTGTGAAAGTCTATTTTGGGAAGCTGTTGTCTGGGGTCTCTTTATCGTCCCTCCTTCATCTGTGGTTTTGTTAATTTTAGAGAGTTTAGATAACCATAAAACGGCAATGCTGGGGACGAGCTGATTCCACAGCTGAGCAGCCCCAGATGTCTGAGATAGCTGTGCCCACTCTAGATCTGGAGTGACAGGATGTCAGCCAGCACTGAAACCTCTGGCCCCAGTACAGCACTTAATATATAGTAAACTCTCAGTCCTGAGATGTACAGAGTGAACAAGGCTGCTGGAAACTACAGACCTTCTCCAGGATCTAAGTGATGGGAAGCTGGTTCAGCCTTGGAGCCCTAAAATCAGACCAGAAACTGAGTGGGTTGCCATGATTTCCTGTCAGTTAATTATGCTTATGTAGTTCCATTCTTCTCACTGTCCTCCAAACAGTATGTCTATGTAGCTAGTTTAAGGAACTGATAAGAATTTATAGGTGTCATTTATTGAGCAGCATGCTAAGCACTTTATACACATCTTTCTATTTAGTCTTTCCACTCTATAAAATAGGAAATACTCTTTGACAGGTGAGGAAACTGAGTCTCAAGGTCACTTAGAGGATGTCTGATCCAAGATTTAAACCCAGCGTCGTGTGTAACCACAGCCCCATTCTTAACCACTAATCTGTAAACTAAGAAATCATCTATCTTTCTTGTTATATAATAAGATAATAGTCCTGTTTTCAAAGAATACTTTCTTTAATGCACTCAGTTTCTTTTCTGATTATAAGTTCTCTGCACTTCAAATTAATAATTGAGATGTGAATTCTAATTTGTGAATTCATGTTGGTTAAGAAAGGTTCAGTATTCTACAAGACAAAAAATTTCAGGGATAACTTGTTTTCCCTATTTCACTGATGGTTTCTAAATCTGTTCCCCCCCCCCCCAAATCATTAATGGAGTCAGAAAGTAAAAATTGATAGGTTCCGTCCAACCAAACAAAAGTTCTAAGAACAGTGCTTGGGGTGTGAGTCATGGTTTATTGCTTTTCCAGGGACGTGTTGCTGGAGAGAAGATAAGTACTTTGACAGAGTTTCTGCTTCACATCCAATAATCAACTTTTAGTGTTTTCAAGATCAAAAACAGAAAGGTGAAAGTGATAGCTGTGAAATAACAGCAAGCTGATGCATGTTTGCATATATTTATTATGATTCAAGGGATTAAAAAGAATATGCTCCAAAGCCAGGAATATGGTTAAAATTAGTTCTCACCATACAATGATAACTGCAGATGGGAAGTATGTGGAGCAATATTTAGAGACAGGATAAATAAAATGATAATTATCTTTGGATATCATGCTTTCTCTACAAATAAGCAAATAATTAAATATTTCTGATTAAAAACTGACAGAAACAAGAAATATCCAGGCCTCATCTAGCTGTTAGGTTACCATTTTTACTGGGAACTGAACAAGGGGTATTTTTTTTTCTTTGAATTCATCATTAATAGTATTTTTCAAAGTACAGTAAAACCTTGGATTGGAAGTAACGTGGTTTGCGAGTGTTCTGCAAGATGAGCAAACATTTCTAATACACTTTAACATGGTAAATGAGCAATGTATTGCAATACGAGTAGTTTGTTTCTGGAACGAATTATGCTCGCAAACCAAGGTATTACTGTAGTTCTAGTTTAGTTTAGTTATTGCACCATTTTACCCTCTATAGAGATTCTGGAATTTATAACTCACTATTTTCCATAAATATTTGCCCACAGGTATCAAACCTAGAATATTTGAAGTATTTCTATATTGGTAATATAGAAATGGTTTACAGGTTTTTGGTTCTTTGTTTTGAAGTTTACAGGTTTTTGGTTTCATGTTTTGGGGAGGGTACATAAATTAAGGATTAGGTTAGGAAAGAAAGATTTTGCTAGTCTTGCCTTTTCTAGAGAAGAGCTCTCTGTAGAATGGGAGCCATACGTGTCTTCAGCCACTCTGCCTTTTTGTAGATCTTTGAACAAACCTACTGGTTTTCTGCCTCAGGACCTTTACACATGTCACTGCAGCTGAGAAACTATCTCCAACTACTCCTGCCCACCTCAAATCTTTACATGGTCAGTGTTTTCTAATTTTGGTAGACTTCAATTTATTTAATATTTCAATTTCAGAGAGGCTTACTGTGATTATTGGTCAAAGTAGGCTCCCTTCCTCATCAATTCTTGTTATATCTACTTCCTTTTCTTAGTAATGCTTGTTATTATTTTTACTATATCTTTGTTTATCATATGTTACCTATTTACCTCTAAAGGCAGGGAACATGCCTGTTATGTTTACCTGTACAGATCTAGCAACCCTCTGATATTTAGTAGGTCCTCAATAAATATTGTTAAATGAATGAAGGGTTGTAAGAGTACATCTGAACGAAGAGAAGAAAATTCTTGTTGAAGGGAGGATGCTAACCTGGAAAATTGATTAACATGTAGGGAATAATAAACTGATACTGGAAAAAGGTGGCAAACAGAGTAGTTAGAAGTTGCTATATTGACATCAAGCAGCTGCGAACAAATTACCAACAGAATGAGGGTGGAGAGTGTTGAGAATAATGTTGATATCCTATGTTGGAGATAACTAGTAATTTGGTTATTTCAAGGAAGAAAGATTCTATGAGCTTAAAGTATAGTGCATTCAATTCTAACTATTTTGTTTAAGCATATGTTACCAATACAAGGCATGGGCATAATTTTATATATCTTTATATTTACCATAGTGTCTTGCAATGTCTTATCCTTGGGGGGCACTCAATAGGTACTTGTGGAATACTCATTGCCTGAATGAAAGAATTGCAAATATTTACCCACTAGAAAAAACAGCTTAATTTTTGTTTTAGCTTAAGATAAGTTTGTGAGTTATAATTTGTAAGTTTGTAAGTGCACAGAGGAAAGTTCGCAAACTTAATTGTCCGACCTTCCGTATGTGTGTGTGTGTGTGTGTGTGTATACACTATATATATTTTTAACATACAAATTTAAAATATCACAAACTTTCTAGTCATTCTAATGAATTCTTTCTATCTTTCAAATATATTTATTGTCTGTAAGCTTGTATAGCCATTGTCTTGCCTTGTTCAGGCTTGAATTAATTATTTTCATCCAGAGAACACATAGTATATGTGCACACCATCACAGACACGTTGAGTGATATGTTCTAGATACTTTGAAAGCACAGCTTCGTGAGGAAGATACTGTTGTCTCCATTCTACTGGAGGGAAAACTAAAAATTTGAGTGGTAAAAAAATCATTCTCACTAAGGTATGCTGGAATTTGAACCTAGGTTACCTTGACTCCAAAATCTTGCCCCTGCTACATTACAGATTCCACCTCAAAAGCCTGGAAAGGTAGAGTTGGGGCAGATTAAATGTGGAGCTCATGACAAAAAACAATCATAGAATTTTGATTTTTTTTTGATTAGGTTAATATCCATGCCCTCCCCACTCAAAACTGTGTATTCTGAAAGATGTGCACATATAGATATAAAGTTGCATTAGTATATTTCTTCTATCCAAATAAGTATTTCCTCACTTAAATTCTCGTGTTGTATACTTTGACTATATAGTCTTTTACTTTGCTGAGTTTAAGCCACTTTATATTGTCACATATATAGTTGACACAGCCCTCTTTTTTTGGTATTATATATTAATAGAATTCTCTAATGTTTGATTCCCAATTTGATTATCCATGAGGTAAAGATTCTCCTTTCAATATCTATGAGGTAGAGAGCCCCAAACAAGATGAACTCAAAGAGGCCCTCACCAAGACACATAATAATTAAAATGCCAAATGCTAAAGATAGAGAGAATCTTAAAACAGCAAGAGAAAAGCAGTTAGTTATTTATAAGGTAGCTCCCATAAGACCGCCAGTTGATTTCTCAACTGAAACGTTGCAGGTCAGAAGGGATTGGCATGAAATATTCAAAGTGATGAAAAGCAAGGACCTACAACTAAGATTACTCTATTCAGCAAGGCTATCATTTAAAATCAAAGGACAGGTAAAGAGCTTCTCAGACCAGAAAAAGCTAAAGGAGTTCATCACCACCAAACCAGTATTATAGGAAATGTTAAAGGGACTTCTATAAGAAGATGAAAAAAGAACATCATTATATGAATAATAAAATAGCAATAACTACGTATTTATCAATAATTACTTTCAATTTAAATGGATTAAATGCTCCAATCAAAAGACACAGTGTGGCTGAATGGATAAGAAAACAAGACCCATACATATGCTGCCTACAAGAGACTCACTTCAGATCAAAAGACACACAGACTGAAAGTAAAGGGATAAGAAAGAGGTATTTCACGAAAATGGACAAAAACAAACAAATAAACAAAAAGCTGGGTAGCAATACTTACACCAGACAAAATAGACAAGAGACAAAGAAGGACCCAGTAATCCCACTTCTGGGTATTTAGCCGAAGAACTCAAAACATTACTTCGAAGGCACATGTTCATTGCAGCATTATTTACACTAGCCAAGATATGGAGGCAACCTGGGTGTCCACAGCATGGGAGATATAGCCTGTAATATTGTGATGACTGCATGGTGTCACATGGGTACTGAATTTATTGGGGTGATCACATTGTAAGTTATATAAATGCCTAATCACTGGTTTGTATACCTGAAACTAATATAATATTGTATGTCAACTGTAATTGAAAAATGAAAAAAAATATTAAAACAAACAAACAAACACACTTTAAATGCAGTGTATGAATCAGCTGCATATCCTCTCTCTGAGGTGCAGACAGGTTGGGGCGCTCGCTATAGTGTAAGTTTCGATATGGCTCCATATCTGAGGAGATTCTTCAGGTGCCTGCCAACATGACAGAAAATCCACTGAGCACAGCATAAGGAAGACCCTTCTCTATGCATGGGTGATTTGGATATAATATTTATCAGTGCCGATCACCTGGATTGCTTGGGCTGAGCTGGCTGGCTGGCTTGTGAGATTTTCCATTCTTCCCCCATTGTTCCATATGTTTTCTTTCCAAAACCTTTCCCTCTGTCCAAAAGAACAACATTTTCTACCAGCCTAAGTGGGGAAATAACAAAGCAAAAGTGCTCTCTTTTCACAGTCTGTTAAAAAGTTAGCCTTTAGAAAAACAACTTGTGCATGACGATGTAGGTTGAAAATTCATCTTATCCAGTACAGATGATGTCTCATTGGTGATTTAATAAGAACTATAGTTAAATCTGTAATGACAGCCCTATACAGAAGTGTAGCTTGTTCACTGCCCTTTTTTAAGAATGCTCGTTCAGAGTGAAAGACAAGAAATAAGCACTGTGAGAAGACTATGACATCTCCGATCCTACACATTTGATTCCATATTTTATCTCTGGCACCCACTCTGGACAATGACCTGTAGAGATATTTCTATCTCTAAGATCCTTTTCAATACTCAGTATTGGCTTCAGAGTTCAAGTCTTTCATTTCCTTGCCCATACTTATTTTGTATTTCATCGCATGCCACTTTCTTGCACTTGTCCTGTTAAAGAGCCCACCATGGCTAATTAATATTTAAAGGCTGGGATCATTTTGCAGGTTTTAGTTTAAGGGTAACCATAGCGCACACACACACACATTCATTATTAATAGCAGAGATGCACTGTAAGTTCTTGGGAATCTTCTTTCCTTTCAACGTTAGTTTCATAGGAGCGCCGCTATCACGAGAATTAGGCTCTGATATTGCCATGTGGCAGGTGGACTAATGCAATAACAAGGGATTCTGAATGATGTGACCTGTTTATGTGGCTGGATGTGACCATGCTAAAAAGGGAGATGAAACCAGAAAATGACCGGCCACGGAAAGTCCGGTTTCGGATCGCGTCGTCTCACAGTGGACGAGTTCTGAAGGAGGTGTATGAAGATGGGCAGCCATCTGGCTCTCTTGATTCTGAATGTGCCAGTATCTGTGGCATAGATGGACTAAGTGAGTCTGATGAACAGCAAAATGGCCACTTAGGATCAGAAAGTGATGAGCATGAGAACGACCAAGATAGCTTGCTGGTGTTAGCAAGAGCTGCCAGCGAGAAGGGTTTTGGTACAAGAAGAGTCAACATTTTAAGCAAAAATGGCACAGTCAGAGGCGTCAAATATAAAGTGAGTGCTGGCCAAGCTCTGTTTAACAATTTGACCAACGTATTACAGGTAAGTCACTGAGCTTTGCTCCTCTTGAACTATGCTCCTAACTCAGCATCTCAACACCTCTCTGTTCTCCAGTTTAAAGCAAGCCGCTCCTATTCATGACTCCTACATACTTCATGAGTCACTTTCCCATCTAAGATATTGTCTCAACAGCCATTGATTAAAAACAGGTCATTATGCTTAGCCAACTAGATTGGCTTCTCAAAGCCAAATTTCTAACATTTAAGGAATCTTTTCTTCCAGTGTGAAATTACTAACATAACATATCTATTTCTTAGCTAAGAAGAAAGACAGAATATAGGGTTCAAACCATCTGAGCCAAAATTAGACATTAATTTCTGGTTTATCATCCTTAAGACACCAGGTTAGTATTTATTGTTACTTGTATAGATATTTAAACCAGAAAAGATTGAGTGTTGCATTCTGTGGGGTTGGATTCCGTTAGAATGTTATGAAGATAAAAAAGGCTAACTTTGACTTTCTCCCACTCTTGAGGAGTTTGCAGATTTCATCTGAGGTATATTTTTCCATCAATTTGTCCTTAAGAACTCTTAGAGTGGCACATGAAAAAGTCACTCCTCTGTAAAAGTAAAGACTGAGACCCAGATTTTATAGTAAAACATTGCCCTTAAAATGTGATTGATTCTGCACAGTAATGGAGGAATATTTTATTCAGGTCCTGGGCCTTTGGCAATGATCTAATGTTAAGTGAAGTTTTTGAAATTGCCTGAAAGCATTGGTAAAATGACTTTCTGTTAAAAACAGGCATCATATTTCACGAATAGAATTCATAATCACTATCATTAAGGTAGCAAACCAATATTTTTCATTGTAATGCCATTTTATATTATTCTCAATATTTAAATAAAATGATATCTTGTGATGAATTATTCAATGCTTTGACATTACATAAAGCTGCGGGAGTGATAGGGAGAAAGGATTTTTAAAAAGGTACTTGACTATTTTTCATTTAAGGAAGTATTTGGAAAGATGACACCCTGAGGATTAAAAAAAAGCAATTAAAGGGTAAGAGCAGTTAAGATCAAAGGTTTGTTCTTTTTTATATATAAAACTTACTTGTGAAGGATTTCACAGGTTAGAAAGGGGATAGGGAACCAAAAATCAGAAACTGTTCACTATGTTTTGCTAGGTTGGAAACAATCTTGCACAGATTTCTAGAGATGTGACTATTAGGTTGAGATCATTTTAGTAGCCTCTGTGTTCCATCCAATGCAGAAATTATTGTTGCCCAGGTATAGACCAATACTCTATGACAATTAAGTTTTAAAATGATTACATTCATTGTGATTAATTTAGCTTGTTATGATTTGAATTGTTTTATGATTTGGAGAGTTATTTACAAAACTACTGTACTAATTTTAGTACTTTGATTTGGTTTCTTTGTTTAAATCTCCCAAAAGGCTATCATTTATGAGTAAATACGTGAAATCTTAAAAACCTACAAGAGAAAAACTTTTTCTCCCTGTGACTTTATCCTGATAGTGCTATAAATTTGCAAATAGGAAATAGAGGAAATTCCAAGTCAACATTATAGTACTAGATTAGGTTACAATATTTACTTGTATATTTTTTCTATGTATAATTCAATTGCCCCCTTTTCTGGAGAAAAAAAAATCCAGTAAAACTGTCATGTTTTAATAATGTGACCCCAATCCATTTACTCTTTGCTTTAAAAGGACAACAGTGGTTACTAACAGAAGCCCCTCAAAGTCTTTGATATTTAATCAGTTATTTTTCCAGCGGGCCCTTCTTTCTTTATAATGTGGGTCAAGTGATCAGCATATTGTAGGTATTCACAAATTTTGGCCATCATCATTAATTTAATCATCATCTTCGTGGAATGTTCTCTGATCTCTCCAGGACAAAACATAAGTTAAAGGAGCTTCTGCCTTGGATCAAGGCTGCCAGTCACACTATTTCAAGGATCTCTATTCGTGTCCTTGTCTATGTGAACAGCACCCCCTGGAGTTGTGCAATACAACCACACAGCAGTAGGTAGAGAGCTGACTTGGCTGCTTGCTGCTTGCTAAGGAATGAGTATGCCATAAGCGGTGATAAATGTCTTAGACATGTGTCTTAGGATGATGGAGTAGGTTCCCATAGGCACCCCACAAAGCAGTATCAGAGAAGCCCAAGTGTTAAGAGCAGAAGTTACAATTGAATGACTCGCATACACGGGTATGAGACCAGATATAACTCTCCTAGTTCTCATTTCCCATATCCCTTGGAAAGCAAGCAGCAAATGTAACTACCTATAACTGTAACAGCAATTTCTCTCAGGGAAGAAAAAGTGAGGTGTTGCATCTTGGATATTTGACTAAGGTTCCAATGCACAGGCAATCTCATTGCAGCAAGAAACTATGATTGAAGAAAGTCAGGTCTTTCTTTCTGTTTTAAGTTACAAAATCTTAAAGCATTCAACTTGAAATTTGAGAGGAAACAAAATATAAATACAATTTTTCAAAGACCCTGTAAAAAAATAGTTCCTCTCTATTGGTTCCCCATTTCGTTATTCCTGTCTCATAAAACATTGTCCTGCATCATGTAAAAATTTCAGCTGTACAGAGCATGCTTACGGGAATTATAATATTTGTTTAAAACATTTTTGCTTCTTAACAGCACTTATTTAGAAAGTTGTCTAAAAAGGGATATTAGAACAAATTTCCATTTCATTTGTTAGTTAACTTACCTGATAGAATTCTGGGTAATTGAGGGTGTGCACTATTAAACAAGGTTGTTAAGGATAGTGATGGTCCAGGAAGCAAAGAGAGAGAGGTGACCTGGATTCTCAGGGGAGCCTTGTAGACAGGTTTGCTGCTTCCTTGGTGAATCGCTGAAGGACCTCCAATTGGTTTAGATTATAGCTCCTCAGTTCCAGATGCTTGACTTTTTCAGTTCTCACAGAGATGACAAAAATGTCATGCTCAAGAGAAGCCAATTTAGAAATCTGAAAACCTAGAATCTAGTAATCACTTGGAGATATGCATTTATTAGAAGGTCTTTAGGTTGTTCTTGATACATTAAAATTTGAGAATAGTTGACCTAGAGTGTAAAAGGGAAATTTATCCGGTTTCCTAGAGTTAATAAACATATTCCTTAATGTTCTTATGTCTTCAATATTTAATGAGGAAAACGAAGAAGATACGTATTGATCTATGGTTTGTTAGATTGCCAGGAGAGTCTTTCCTGAGCCAAGGATAAATAAAGATATCCTGACAGACATGATATTCTAATATTTCCTGTTGGTATTCTGCTTTATCAATTAGTTGATTTAGGGACAGGCCCAGAAATATTACCAGTGCACTCGAATGTAAGTATAATGTTTTCATTGTTTTAAATAAATTCGTATGTAAGGATATTTCCATCTAGATAAATGATTTTGTTCTTCATTAATTGGCAATTTTAGAAAGAAATTGTTGTTTTTTTAGTTTTTAAAGCAGTCATTGTTACCTCATGTAAAACAAATTACAAAACCACTATTCAGCTCATAACTCTCATCACCCAGTTTTCATGATTGGATTTGAGATATAGCTACCTTGCTCTTAGCAATAGCATATTTCCTAAATTTCTTAGAGTGGATCAATGATGCAGATATTTAAGGTTATTTATTTCTTCTAACTTATTCTTGTAGAATTAAATTTCAGGCAGTAATTAAATTTCAAGCAGTACTCTTTTCTTCATCTCATCCTTAAACTTGTATACTTTGTTGTATATTCTGTTAGAATCTTCTATAATTTCCATAATTTTAATTTCCTTTTTTCTACAAATTTAAAATTATTGTATAGAGAAAAATATGTTCAAAGAAGGCAAGTAATTATATCACCTATAATTTGGTGACTCCTTTCTAAGAACTCAAATTTAAAAATATATTCTCTATCTATGTATGTACATGCTCATCTGTGGTTAGTATGCTTATGAGTATTCTAAGATTTCAAGACAAATAAAATAAAAGTACTATTGCATTTACAGAGTGATTTGCATTTTGCAAGAAGTTTTCACATACATTATTTTACTTCAGTGTACCCCAAATTTTGTGAAATAAGGAGAAAATTATTATAATGCCTGTTTTTAGATAACTGAGTGTCAGAGAAATTGAGCATCTGTCCCAAAGTGAGTACATAAGAACTCTGCCTTTCTCTATTTTAGCTCTGTTAGTTTTTAAAAGTATAATGCTTCATACAAAAACTCCCATCTTTACATTTTGAGGTTACAAATATGAAGATTTATAACACTAAATGTATCATGTTATAGTATAATCTGATCTTTTGAAAGTTCAACATTTGGTTAGCAGATTTTAAAATTCATTATTTATTGAAAATTCAGTCTTCGCCTAGGGAAGGTTTTGGGCAAATTTAAATAGCTTCTGTTCAATTTTAAATTGTGTTTTTAAAATTTATCAAAACATCATCTCTATAACATCATATGATTAAATTGTCATGAGATTGCAAGGGTTGCCAATGAAGAAAGGATGACTTGATTAACTCAAGGAAGACTGCTGCTCAGCATTGTTTACTAACTTTAGGATAAATAATATTAACAGAAGCTTCTGGCCATACTTATTATCTGTCTCTGGTCCACTGAATCTAGCTTTAGTGATAGAATAATATTCCAGTGAAAAGAAGGTGACACTCTTGATGGCTCCCTGGTCTCGGTGGTTTATTTGGACCATTCTGGAAAAGCAACAATAATAGTAAACATTGATTAAGTATATACTGAATATCAGGAACTGTTATGATTTATGTGCATTGGCATATTTACTTCTCACAGTAAGTATGAGTCAGTATCATTAATCAATGAATAATAATTAGAACTTCTTTTCTGTGTATAAAACATTAAGTTGTAGGTTTTAAACTCTCATTTATCCAGGGCAATTTTTATGTAATGTTCTATCAAAATAAGCCTCTACTAATGGAAATATTAATAAGCCTCTACTAATGGAAACAATTTTTAGCTATCAGAAAGTAGGCAAGAAGCTCTAGAATTTTTATACAAGTCCAAATGATACAAGAAACTACATTAAGAAATTAGGTGACTTGTCAGCCAAGAAGCAGGGGGTAAATAAAAGTGCCAAAAATGAATTGGTACTGCTGATATATACATATATAAAATTATAGTTTATTGGGGTGACAATTGTTAGCAAAGTTATGCAGATTTTGGGTATACAATTGTGCAATACATCATCCATATATCACATTGTGTATTCACCACCCAGAGTCAGCTCTGTTTCCGTCACCATATCTTTGACCCCCCATAGACACAGACAATAGTTTACTGATATATTTTTATGTACAATTAAAGAATTGCAAACTGATAGACCTTAAACTCCTGTTACCACCTTCCACATACC
Organism: Hipposideros armiger; assembly: GCF_001890085.2. Taxonomy (NCBI): domain Eukaryota; kingdom Metazoa; phylum Chordata; class Mammalia; order Chiroptera; family Hipposideridae; genus Hipposideros; species Hipposideros armiger. The sequence goes on from NW_017732237.1 coordinate 50,550, forward strand.
ATCCCTTTGCTATTCTTGGTCACAGCATTTGACACTGATATTAATTATAACCTCAATAAATTATTTGCATTAATGAATTCAGTGAAATTCTCTTAGACAGTGGTTATTTTCCTCTTTTCCATTTCTTTTGGGTTTGGAGATTTCCTATACCAGGTAGGAATAGAGATTGCTTGGTGAAGCATTAGTTGCTTGCTCCATTCAATCCTTTCTGTCGTGGGTTATCTTCAATATTCTTTCAGTCATTCATTTAATAACCATTTGCTGCCTATCTATTATGGAACAGGCACTGTGATAGATAATTTGAGGAGTAAAACCCAATTCCTGCCTTCACGAAATATTCGGTAGTGAATTGTGAATGGCATGTAAAGCAATTCCTGGAAGAATTCAGATATAAAACTCGACTTTTGTTTCCCGCTACCACAGGATTCTCCCTGAGTTCTTGTTGGCCTAACAGCCTCTGCATTTTTCCAATGCTTATATTTTTCTCCTTTTTGTCTTTCTCTTATTAGACCATAATTTTATTGTATCCCTTTCTTCAGTTTCTCTTGCTTTCTTTCTAATTTACTTCTGTCTCCAGGCCCAGTAACTGAAGGGTAATCTGTATAATTAATGACTCATTTAGATCTCACAAGGCTCCAGATTTCAGTAATGGTGACCTTGATCGTGAGGTTTGACTTATCCAAATTCCATAAATCTTATTAAAGCTTTCTTTCTTTAGTTATGTGAATATATAGTTGGAAGATCACTCATTCTCCCCTATCCATTGGAACTCTTGTATTGTTATGACATTTTAATTTGTGGGAGCTTGGTTTTAACTGCTTGAAGCTTAATGCTATGAATCTAGCTGAATTCTGACTTTAGAACAACATGCTGAGCAAAACCAGATTCCACAAAATGACTTAGAACTGCTTAATGAACTCTTACTGGTAGCCCATTGTTACCACATAATTAGACAATTAGCTCCTGAGGTTTCCAAACTTTGTAAAAGCAATATAACTGCAGGACTAGACAAACATCCTTTGGGTGGCCTGGTCATGCTTACAGACTTTCTGATATTTTTTTCTGAAACACAGTATTTTAAATTTGGTATAAAAGCAATATAAATATTTAATAGTTTATAAATTGACACACTATATAAATATTTCAATCCCTCAACCATCATTGCCTGTAAGGAATTTTAACAATTATAAACAACATAAAATGTCAAACAAATGTTTGGCGAAGGGAATTTTATTTACGTATACAAATCTATTCAACTAAGATTTGTGGTCCCTTTCCCAATTTAATTTTTCTAATAATTCATTATCTCATCTAATTGCTGACAAATTATTTATGTCTTAGGAGGGAAGAAACAGATATACATTGTATTCATGTAACTCTCCCACACAGTTAGCAGAAAAAATTATGAGAATATTCCTTATTTTATTAATTCCTAAACAACAATATTAGGTCATGAAAGAATTCAGTTGCTTTTTTTTCTGGCTCTTTATGTAACTAGTGGTATGGAATGAAAGATCTCTGTTATATGAAAACTCTGAAAGCTTGACTAGTTTGCAAAGTAGAATAGTGAAAGTGGAGGTATTGATTTGCAAGAGATAGTTTTTGTTAAAACACAAGGCACTGGGGAATTCTGTTCTAACAGGTCAGTGGTAAGACAATAGGGAGAAAATCAGGGTACCAAATCCATGGAGTCTAAATGAAGGTCATTTTAGGAAGAGGAGAAGAATGGGATGAGCTGTGATTTCAGGGGAATTTGGTGGGTCTAGAGATTGGGGGCAGGGGCTTCATGGATTAGAGCAGGGTAGGCACAGAGAGGCTACAGCAACCCTGCTCACGAGTGCCCCGGAACCAGCCTCTGCTGTCGAGCAGCTATCCTTACCTGCACATTGCCTTTGGTGGACAGCCAGGTTCATGCCCTCCCATGGCTGTCTCATGCGCATCTTCCTTTGATAGCTACCAGCACATTCCTTGTGGAGCATCTGGCACAAGTCATGGCCCTTTTACATCCCAAGATTCTGCTGAACTTCTCCCAAACTGTCCCAAATAAACACTCTTTTTTTGAATGACACATGATTCATGATTTTTCTCCAGAAATGAAAAGCATGGCTTTTGGAATCCAGATAAATCATTCTGGTTATGTGAAAAATAAAGCTTGCGGCATCCATATTTAGGAAGGACTGAAAAATGAAAATCGCTCACTTAGTGTATTAATTTCCTATTGTTGAAACAAATTGACACAAATTTAGTGGCCTAAAACAAACCAAATTTATTATTTTACAGCCTTAGAAGGTAAAAGTCTAAAATTAAGGTTTCAACAGGGCTATGTACCTTCTGGAGGCTTTATGGGAGAATCCATTCCTTGCCTTTTCCAGCTTTTAGAGGATTCCCACATTCCTTGGCTTGTGGTCCTGTATCACTCTGACCTCTGCTTCCATTGTTATATCTCTTTTTCTAACTCTCCTGCCTCCTTCTTTCCCTTTTAAAGACCTTTGTGATTACATTGGGCTCACTGTATTCAGGATAATCTTTTTATCTCGAGATCCTTAATGATCTTGAGAGAGGGTATTATGCTAAGTGAAATAAGTCAGACAAAGACAAATACCTTATGATTTCACTTATATGTGGAATCTAAAAAAATAAATGAACAAGCAAAACAGAAACAAACTCATAGATAGAAAGAACATTTTGATGATTGCCAGATGGGAGGGGGGTTGAGGGATGGGTAAAAAAGGGGGAGGGATTCAGAAATACAAATTGGTAGTGACAAAATAATCATGGGGATGTAAACTACAGCATGGGAAATATATAGTCAGTAATGTAGTAATAACTATGTACAAGGTATGATTAAAAAACATGGTGAATGTTTAAATTAAAAACAAATTTATTACAGTAAAAGACACATTACCGTTAATCCCCCTGAAAATACTTCCCCTTGCTTCAAACACACTTATCGCATCGTTCTTGCCACTTTCTGAAGCAGTTCTGAAAGTCCTCTTTCATGAGTGTCTTTTGTTGCACTGTCATGGCTGCCTCGATGTCCTGAATCGATTCAAAACATTTACCTTTCATGGTCATTTTGACTTTGGGGAAGAGTGAGAAGTCGCACAGTGCCAGATTTGGTAAATGAGGTGGGTCAGGACGCACTAATGTTTTTATTTGACAGGAATTGCTGTACCAGAGGGATGTGTGACACCGAGTGTTGTCATGATGGAGGATGATTTACAGCGTATTGTATAATGCCTCTCAACCATAGATCACACAGACTGACTGCACCAAACAAGTTGAAACTTTTTGCACACTGTTACTAAGATTTGACACGCTGCTTCCTGTATGGAGATGCCTGCCTTTCCACTGGATGGCACTCAGCAGCAGCATTCACTGTAGTTTTTGATCATGCCTCATATGTTGTCAGATGGGTTCTAGATTTATCAGGGTGATCACTTTGTAAGTTATATAAGTGTTTAACCACTAAGTTGTACACCTGAAACTAATATAATATTGTATGTCAACTGTAATTGAAAAAATAAAAAATAAAACAGATCCTTTATGCAATCATGTCTACAAAGTCCTTTTTGCCACATAAGGTAGCATATTCACAGGTGTAGGGATTTGGACATGGCCATTTTTAGGCAGCCACTAGTCTGCCTACCACACCTGGAAGGTATGGTGAGCTTATTTTGTCTATGAGAAAACTAGGGCTTTGAGGTAAACAATTTATTCACCCCACTTTTTTCATTTCCCTGTAGTAGTATCACACATTGATACCTTTTGCCATGGCCAGCTGAAGATAGGGGTGCACTTCTGCAGCTCTTGATTTAGTCTTGGCCACATGACTTCCTTTGAACAAGGGGATGGCAATAGATGTGGCACATGCAGAGGTTTGAAATGTGCTCACATGGTAGTGTTGGCCTCTCGTACTCTTTCCATCACCAAGAGAAAGATGTGCTACAGAAGGCTGCCTAGTCCCAGAAGAGTGACAGAAACAAAGAACAGAACTGGACCCAACTGACAGTTCAAAGCCAAGCCCTGCAGAACTTAGCCTAGATCAGCTGATTGCCCGCTAACCCTCAGAGTCACGAGTAAGCAATAAATGCTAATGTTGTGTTCCACTCCATTTGGGGTGGTTTGTTAAGCTGCGGAAGGAAATTAATACAAGCTCACAGCTATTTATTACATTGCTTAAAGTCACATAATGGTAAGTGATATAACTACCAGATGTTTGACTCCAAAGCTTGGGTTCATAATTACTAAGTAACTAGTAGTGTTCAACTACTCATCAGCTGCCTGAGTTTTCTCTACAATGTCTCTCTGCCAAGGCCTTATCTAGCCTTTAATGGGGATTTCTAAGGACAAGAGATTCAGGGTCTTTGGCAGGACAAGGCTTCAAGTCTTCTCACCATCCTATGGATGTTGAACCTACCGAAGCTGATCTTACTAGCATAGAAGGAAGGCCATCTGTCACTGACATCTAAGAGTGTAGCTTAAGATTGAATTAAAATTTTTGGTGGCCACGTCACAGTATTGTGTTGTTGGCTTGATGACTCATTTAAACATCTTTTCTCAGTGAAAATTTTTATGTGTTTAAAAGTTTCAGTCTTAGAAAACATCTTTTATTTCACTTAATGTAATACTATTAGTTTCCTTTCTGCATTTTATATACAGAACTCTACATTCAATAAAATTTAATTTTATTGTGTTAATCCAGGCTATCAAAATAGTTAGGGATCCTGATTTTGTATCTAGCTGCATGTGAGTAACTCATTGAGTCAACGGAACACAGCTGTGATTATGGCAAATTGTTAGCATGCAATAATATCAAGTAAAATGAAATGAATTTAAAGGAAATTATACATTCCTAATGAAGAGTCAAATGTACTGGAAACCAGTAAAGTTAAAAGAGTGGTCTTATTCTAACACAGAAAGAGGAGAGAGCCAAATGATGTGATTGTGACACAGACTGTGTCAGCCTTCAAGGACTCCGTGGGTTTCCCCTTATTAGGTTAAGAATGATCCCAATTCACTACTTTTTATTTTAAATTTTAAAATAACTGTTATTTTTCCAATTACAGTTAACATGCAATATTATATTAGTTTCAGGTGTACAACATAGTGGTTAAACATTTATATAACTTACGAAGTGATCACCCCAATAAATCTAGTACCCATCTGACACCATACATAGTTACTACAGCATTCTTGACTGTATTCTCTATGCTGTAGTTTACATCCCATTCTATTTTGTAATTACCAATTTGTATTTCTTTTTTTAAATTGGGGAACTGGGGGATGGGAACAGCATTGGGGAATTGGGGGAAGGGGAATAGACAAGTTGCTGTCCTTTTGTTCTTCAGTCTAGTTGTGGAGGACGTTGCTTCACTGGCCCAAGTTGGCACCATCATTACGCTCTTCCTGGGAGAGGCAGATCAGTCGCCGGCTTCTGGATGGCTGCTCACGCTGGCTGCTGGCTACACACGATAGCCCATGGCAACTCACTGCAGTAGGGGCTGTAGCCTACACCATTGCAGGGGACTCACGGCAGCCCGGCTCCAGGTTGAGCTGTTTTTCAGCATCTTAGCTGTAAAGGGCAGTGTCACTGGATCCAAACTGGGGTCCTTTGGCGTCCCAAGGCAGCTCTTAACCAATGCGCCACTCATCTGGCCCCAATTTGCATTTCTTAATCCCTTCTCCTTTTTCATCCATTCCTTAAACTCCCTCTCATCTGGCAACCTTATGTGTTTGTTTCTGTTTTTCTTGTTTATTTATTTATTTAGATTCCACATATAAGTGAAAAATATATAGTATTTGTCTTTCTCTGACTTATTTCACTTAGCGTAATACTCTCTAGGTCCATCTTGTTGTTGTAGACAGCAAGATTTCATTCTTTCTACGGCTGAGTAATATTTCATTCTATATATATAAAACTTTACCCATTATTCTATTGATGCACACTTAGGTTACTTCCATTACCTGGCTATTGAAAATGATTCTGCAATGAACATATAGATGCATATTTTCTTTTTTTGAGTTAGTGTTTTGAGTTTCTTCGGATAAATACCCAGAAATGGAAATGCTGGGTACTTCTTTGTCTCGTTATAGCCTTTATTTTCAAGTTTATTTTGTCTGGTATAGGTATTTCTACCACAACTTTTTTTTTCTTTTTAATGAAATATCTTTTTACATGCCTTTACCTTCAGTCTATATGTGTCTTTTGATCTGAAGTTCTCTTGTAGGCTGCATATGTAAGGGTCTTGTTTTCTTATCTATTAAACCACCCTATATCTTTTGATTGAAGCATTTAATTCATTTACATTTGAAGTAATTGTTGACAGATATGTAGTTATTGCCATTTTATTATTCATATTTTTTATCTTCTTTTTTTTCTTCTTATAGAGGTCCCTTTAACATTTCCTGCAATACTGATTTGGTGGTGATGAACTCCTTTAGTTTTTTCTTGTATGGGAAGTTCTTTACCTGTCCTTTGATTCTAAATGAAAGCTTAGAATAATCTTAGTTGTATATCCTTGCTTTTCATTACTTTGAATATTTCATGCCAACACCTTCTGGCCTGCAAACTTTCTGTTGAGAAATCAGCAACAGTCTTATGAGAGTTCCCTGGTAGGTAACTAATCGCTCTTTTGTTGCTGCTTTGAAGATTCTTTCTTTGTCTTTAACTTTTGGCATTTTGATTATGATGTGTCTTGGTGTGGGCCTGTTTGGGTTGATCTTGTTTGGGACTCTCTGCACTTCCTGGGCTTGTATGTCTATTTCCTTCACTAGGTTAGGGAAGTTTTCTGTTATTGTTTCTTCAAATAGGTTTTCAATTCCTTGCTCTCTCTCTTCTCCTTCTGGTACTTCTGTGATGTGAATGAATGTTCACACACTTGATGTTGTCTCAGAGATACCTTAAACTATCCTTATTTTTTAAAATTCTTTTTTCTTTTTGCTATTTCGATTGGGTGTTTTCTGCTACCTTATCTTTCACATCACTGATTAGATCCTCTGCTTCATCTAATTATCATTGGTTCCCTCTAATGTATTATTAATTTCAACTGGTTCTTTTTTATGTTTTTTATCTCCATTTTTATGTTTCCTTTCTCTTTGTTGAAGTTCTTCCTGAAATCATTGAACATCCTTATAACTAGTATTTTGAACTCTCCATCTGCTAGATTGCTTGTCTCCATTTTGTTTAGTTCTTTTTCTGGAGCTTTTGTTCTGTTCTTTCATTTGGGATATGCTATTTTATTTTATTTTTTTATTTTATTTTATTTTTTGTCTCCTCATTTTGGCTGTCTCCTTGTGTTTGTTTTTATATATCATGTAGAGCTGCTATGTCCCCTGGTCTTAGTAGAGTGGCTTTATGGAGTAGGTGTCCTGTGGGCCTAAGTGGCGCAGTTTCCCTGGTCACCTTAGGTGGGTGCTTCATGTGTTGTCCCCTGTGTGTACCCTCCTGGTGTAGTTGAGCCTTGATTGCTGGTGGCATGTCAATGGGAGGGACTGACCCTCCAATAGATTGGTTGCAAGGACTGGTCATGACTACAACAGAGGAGCTGTTGGTCAGTGGCTCAACCTCCAGATCAAGATTCACTTTAGCAAGGCTCTGGTGTCTTCCCTGTTTGCCCTTTTGGCGTGTGATGTGTGGAGGTGGTTGGGTGGTACTCTGATGTGGTCTTAAGCAGGTCACCAGGTGAGTTGCTCCTGGGGTCTTTTGTAAGGGGCTCTTTTGCAGACCAAGTTCAGCTGCTGCCTGTTCCCTGCCTGAGGCCACTTGGTATGAGTTATACAGTGATCTGCAAATGATTGTCACTTGTGTTGGGCTTGGAGGTACTTGGAAGAGGGTAAGCTATGAACTGAGCCTGGCTTCTGCTAGTACTGGGCTTGGGGCTGCTCAGCCAGAGGTATGGGGATGCTGAGGCCAATGCTGCTTCTTTGGGGTTTGTGAACCTTTGATAGATTTTAGAAAAGTTCACAACATGAGCCAAGACATGCCATGTGTATAGAAAAGCTGCTGGAAAAGCTGCTGCAAGTTGCTTGGGTAGCCCTGCAAGTTGGGTGTGGTGGGATCTCAGGGAATCATGAGAGCAGGGCAAACAGTTTTAGCCAGGTTGATGGAGACTCAGATACGGTGCCTGCCTGGGTATGTACAGAAGGAGGACTCAACAAAGGAACAATGGCTCTGCCAGCACTTTTGTCTGGGGCAAAGCTGCCCCTGTAACCCTTGCCCTAAAGCCAGACATATCAGATCCTCCCCATTGTCCTTGGTGCCTTTTGAGCTGTTGCACCAGTGCTGGAACTCAGAGTGAATTAGTCCATCAGTTAACAAGTTCTTGCTCAGGCCTTTTAAAAGGAACACTTGGGACTCCAACCACCCTCCCTGGCTCACTCACCCATAATCTCTGCTGGTTTTCACAGCCAGAAGTTGTGGGGACTTCTTTTCCCTGCATTGGAACTGTGGACTGGAGAGCTGGGTGTGTGACAGGGACCCCTTGCTCCTCAGGGAGGACCTCCATAGTTGAGAGATCCCTCCTGATTTCTAACTGCCACATGCAGATGTGGGGCCAGCCCATCCAGTGTCTACCCCTGTCCACCACCAGTCTCGACATAGCTTCTTCTGCATATCCTTAGTTGTAGGACTTCTGTTCAGCTAGACTTCAGGTGATTCTCAATGATGGTTATTCTGTTGCTTAGTTGTAATTTTGATGTGGTTGTAGGATGAGGTAAGCACAGCATTTACCTACTCTGCCATCTTGACTGGAAACTATACATTATTCTTATTCTGCCAGAAATTTTTTCCAGGAAGGGCGTCATTTGTCCCCAAGGTCATATATCCCAATTCCTATAATGTGAGGGAAATTCCTATGATTTTTGGGAAGCAGATAGCTTGTAGGCATGGCAAAAACATTGTACGTTGATTCAAATGAATCAATACTCAGTATTGTTAGGCTTCTAGAGTCAGGAAATTTCATTCACAACTCAAAGGCAGGAGCAGGAGACTGATGGCTGAAGACTTGCCTCTCTGAGTGCCTGGTGCTTTTAACTGAAGGTCTAGTACATAGAGTTACATGGGGGTTTTATTGTTTGTTTTCTTTTTTTTTTTTGTAAAATAAAGTCTGAGGAAATCTATTACAAGGATAACACAAATAAACCAAACATCCTTTACTGAGGATACCACTTCTCTTTCTAACCACTCAGGAAACTAAATAATAGAACATTGGGACATAGCTTCATATATTCTCTTAATTAATCAGAGATGGAATTTCTCTTTTCATGTATATAGATATAATATATTTTTCTTCTTTAAGTCCAGTGTTTCTTGCCTTAGTTATTCAGTTACAAGTTGACTTTGTCTCAGGAGCAGTTTTTATATTTTTATGAAGGATTTCTGGAAATGAAACTTTTCTCCCAAAGAAGTGACTTGATGATAGGATCTTATGAGAAATGAGGTGAACCCAAAGCCTGTGTTGGAAATTAGGTAGCTGCCTACTCCACTTGCACAGAGTCCCTTCCTCTCTCCTTTCCTTCCTTCCTTCCTTCCTTCTGTTGAAGGTGTATTAAATATGAGGTACAACTGACCACCATGGGAAACATCATTTTAATTGGTTTTTCCATATCAGAATAAAAGTGACTCATGGCTTCTATATTTGTAAGGGTGGACAGGAAGTTCTCTATTAGTCACCATTTGTGTTCTTTCCTCATTCATTGTGGTCTGAAGGGTATACAGGCTTGCAAGGGACCAGGAAACCTAAGAATAGTTCTGGTTCATGGATCCTAGAGGATCCATCTTTATTGCTGCACCTTTTGCCCCACGATGCTCTATTGATGCTGTAGGCAGCCATGAAGCCCTTCACATAAGTCCTTCCCCAGGATGCCAACTTTTACTTCTTGCAACTCTTTGACTTACTCAACATCATCACCTTTATGTCCAGGTTATTGAAAACATAGCTCTATCAATTATTTCCAGGGTCAAGAGAAGACCTAAGTTTGTAGTAATCAAAGCCCCACTTTTCTTTGGGAGAGGAAGAAGAAACAAATACCATAATTCTCTCATAGTATCTTAAATGATATTTGTGCTCACTTTCTCCCCATTAACGGATAAAAGTACTATTCCCTGGAGGTAGATGGTCTGGTTTCAGATACAAAGTATGCCATTTTCTAGTTGGGTATTCTGCAAAAATATATTTAACTTTCTGTAAACCTCTGTTTCTTCATTGGTAGAGTAAGGATAATGATAATAACTATTTCTTATGAAATAAATGTACTGTTGTCTATAAAGCATTTTGCATAATGCCTGACACATTGTAAAGGTTCAACAAACACTGTTAATATTTTTATTATCCACCCCCAAACAAATTGTAAGTTAATTATTGCTAACAACTCTGCTAGGCAATGAGTGTGCAAAGGTGACTAAAACATGATTTCTGTCCTCAGAAACGAAATTCCTTCTTATGGAGGAAACAAGCTCATAGTTACTATAAAATATAAGTACTAAGGAGCTTACTGGGGAGAGAGGCAAGACATCTTATAGGGGTTCTGTTCCTCTTCATATAATATCTTTTAAAACCAGGGTTATGGGGAGAGACCTGGGCCACTCCTTAAAAGGCATCATGGGACTGTAAGCTTTATTGATGGAATTCACTTCCCTTTGGGAATACTCAGCTGCTGGTTTTAAATTTGGTTTAGCCCTGGCCACACAAACCTGTTTTTCCAAGCCTAATTCCAGTGTTAGAGATCCTGTCTTGACTCCTGTTCATACTGGAGCCTTTGTCTTGGATTCTCTAGTTTTACCCTCCTGTGGCTACTTGGCCACGTGCTTGTCAGCCTGGCTCTGCTGCACTTGGCTCCATACCTGTGAGCTCAGCCAGCCACCCACGTGCCTTGTGTCTGAGCATTCCTCTACAACACCTGTCATCCTGAAAGCCTGGCCTGCTCTTTCTGCATAGATATAGGCTCTATTTCTTCTTTAGCAATAGCCTAGATTGATTTGTAATGCCTTTCAACACTAATCCAGGTAATTATTTGTATCTATACATGATATGCTCTGCTATAAGTCTCAGAGTAGACTACTAGATATGGCTTAAAATACACAGACAGTTATTATATCATTTAAGAAGTTCAGAAAAGGCTGTTACTGAGGTTGTTTAGTGGCTTGCTAATGTGATAAACAAGCCAGTTCTGGTTGTTCTGCTTTATCATCCTTAGCTTGTTTGTGATATTCAGTTGTGGATTCAGGATGGCTGCCATAGCTTAAAGCCAGGCCAGAATCAAAAACAGAAAGGTATGGGTGGCAAAAGAGAACTTTCTTTGTAGTTGTGCCTCTTCTATCAGAAAGGAAAAAAAAAATGTGTGAAACTTCCCAGAAGTATTTTTGTATATTTCAACGGCCAGAATAGGGTCTAATGGCCATTCCTTGTTATAATAGGTGGCTGGGAATGAGAGTTTATGGTATTGCCTCTGTGGTCAAAGAGAGCACGGAGCATGGGTTTGGGAGCAGCTCTTTACAAGTAAGCAACAGTTCCTGCCACACCATTATCCAAGAAATTTGATAACCCTTAATTTTTATTTTATGCTGTTTAACTCATATTGGGTTATGCTATGTGAATTACAAAACCATTTTTATAGTGATTTTATTTCATAACCTGTGCTCATTTATTTTGCCTGTCCTTGTTTTGTTTTTTTTTTCTGTCTTTCCAGGTTTGTTTTTTTTCTTAATTTGTCTTCAGTAGTCATTCCTTTTGATTTCCAGCTGCTTTTTATATTTTCTCAGGCCTACGGCTTTTTGCCTGGTGAATTTAATTATTCTGACACTAGAACTTCAGAAACCTCAAGTGACATTAGGGATGTTAAACAATTTATTATTAACTAGCAGCAGTAGAAGTGTAAGTATATTAGTTTCTATGATATCTGTAGCAGGGTGCTAATCGTGTATTTTGAAAAAGGTGCATACCACATTTGACCTAAGCTGAGCAATCTAAAACAGAAAGCAACTCCCCACAAACTACATACCACTTTATTTTTCTCCCTCAAGCTTGCTTACATTAAATCAAGAATAAAATAAAATACAAAACACAGTGACTACAGAGTCACAGCAATCGTTCCCACAGCTCCCTCCTTCACCCCTTGCCTTGGAAGCCAACCACTCCAGGGAGGGAACTCATTTCACATTTGGAGAGAACAATGATAAGAAAGGCTCTCTGCATGCAGAGCAGAACAGACCCTCTCTCAATAAGCCTTTTAGCAATGCTGCTCCAGCGTTCCAATTCCGCTAGTCATTAACAAGCTTCTTTAAAAAAAATATTTGAAAGAATACAATTATTATTAGTAATAAAAGCAGCTGTTTATTGAATGCCTACATGGGACAAAAATTATTTATTTTAGGTGCCTTTCTTTCAATACTGTTACTTTACTCCTCACAGCAAATTTGCAAGATGAATATTAACTTGTTTTACATTATATGAGCTCACAATATCCTAATGTGATTTAAAGGACCATGTAAAAACATTTGTCCCCAAATATTTTGGCCTTCATTTTGATCTGCCACCTGAAATGTTTTCTATTATTTTTCCCACTCTCCTACTCAAGAGATCTCCTTTGTCTTAACCATCTTTTTTTTTTTTTAAGCTGAGCCATCCTGCCACCCGTTGGCAGCTCAGCAGCTGCTCAGCTTGGGCCAGGACTCGAACCGCTGTTGCTCAGAGCTCAAACTCTTGGGCGAGCTCCTAACCAACTGAGTCACTCGGCCGGCCCTCCGAGATCTCCTTTGTCTTAAGTGGAGTCTCCTAAAAACAGAACCTGAGATTGGAATTTTGTGTCAAGTGATTTACTAAGAGAACACTCTCAGAAAAAAAGGGGAGAAGGAAGCAGATTATGGCAGGGGAAGAAAGCTAAGCAAGGAGTGATCTTGGCTAGGGACTGGCTTCAGCCTGGACACTCACCATACAAATTGCACTGTGGATTTGGTCCCACTTTGCAGCAAGGAGCTGGCATTTTGTATGTTCCTTGGCTGTGTGTGTGTGTGTGTGTGTGTGTGTGTAGGCATCAACCATTCTGCTGAGACATGTATCCAGAGAAGGGGGAAGTGTGACCTTTTAGCAGCCAATATTTACAGTAGCAGGGGGGTGGGTCAACCAGCATCGTGAAGGAAGTCTGGGCGCATCCACTAGTCCTCCTCTTGCACTGTCAGAATTAGTTGCTTCTTCCATTAAGCTTATTCCATCTGCACATCGCCTTGCCACAGTTAGTGAGAGAATTCGTGGGATAAATTATACCCCCACACTATAGTTGGTCTTGAAATAATAATTGATGCTTATTTTCTCCCTCTTTTACTATCCATTTTAGATACTCCTCCTCTTGGCTAGCACGTCTGCTTATCTAGGTGACTTGTGTATGGTTGGCTGACTCACATTCTTAGTCCCTGTGGAATCTGGGACTCTGGTCACTGTGTCCTTGTTAGACAGTGGTTGCTGTTCGTGCCTATTTACATTTAAAACCAAGTGAGTACCAAGAGAGACACCTGAGGGCCAAACATATTTTTACCTGCCCCTAATGTGTAGCAGCAGTTCTACCTCCTTGAGACAATCAAAGTCAATTACACCTGCCAGTATAGTAACTCCTTTTTATGTCTTCTGGATTACTGTCATGAGGAGTGCAAGGTAACAAGATGTCAACTGTAGCTTTAAGTTTAGTGGGCCCCTTACTGTGTTGCTGGGTAGAAGTACTTCCTTTTGGGACCAAGGACTTAGACTAACAATGCCTAAAATTGCAGGGATGGAAAGCACAGTTCCTCAGATGGGTGATTGGGAATGATGGTGAATGGGATCATTCCCACATCTTTCCACTGGTTCTTGGGCCCATGAACTCTAGTATTGTCAATATGGCTCCAAATAGTGACCATTGGTTTAAGATACTGACTTTAAACTAATAGCCAGCAAAATCATTTTATTTGGGAACAACAAAGAATTGCAATTTGGAATATGTGGTCCAATGGCAAACCAGGTGTGAGTCCAGAGAACTAAGGAGAGAAATGTTCTTTTATAAGAGAAAGGGGGGCAGGGAGGTGGGGAGTTTAGAAAGGCTATTGTAAGCAAAGAGTCCATTGGAGGAAACTGGGAGGTCAAAGTGTTTTGACTTTTCATTGGCTGAGTTGTAACAGGCCTTCTTTGGCTGAGTGGTTGCCAGGGAGGAGAAGATACTATTTCTTCCTGCTAGACTAGTAAAATAAGAAAACACCTTCCTATTAGAGATGGAAAGTACATCTCTTCCTGTTTGGGCTAATTGACGATGAATGGTATGGCATGAGAGCTCCCACTCCAGGTCCTCACAAATCTAATTTAAATGAGCCTTCTGTTTATTAATCTTCACAAAGGAAGAAGTGGCATTCTGAAGAATGATGCCTCTTTCTAATAGAGTGTCATCTCCAAGCTGATGCATCAATTATGCCTTCAAGATGCTCCTCTAAAACTCTATCCGGCACAGGTTCTGGACAGTGTGGTACATGGTAGGTACTCTTTGTTCAGCTAGTTTACCTGAGCCCTCTGAACCTGCCTTGGCCTGATCTTGGATAAGCCACATTCACTTAATGATAAATTGCTGCTCGACCTACTTGACTTTATGACTTTGTAAATGTATACATTCATCAAGGAGTATACACCCAAAGTAGTTCTGATGACCTGCTTGAGTAAGTGCTCAGTTTCTGTCAAGGCCTAAACCATGCAAGAAGCTGGTTTTCAAATGTGGTATAGCTTCTCCTGTATATAACATGGTCTTGATCCAGAACCCTAAGGGTTGGTATTATTTCTTTCCTATTGAGGCTCACTAGAGATATGACAGTTCCCTTCTCCACCACAGGTAACTCGCTTGTAACACGGGATCTGCTTTGTTGTATGAAGCACACTTCAGGGCTGCTGGTACGTCAGACTTCAGTGGTTCCTAGGCCCTTCTTTTAGTGAGCCCTGCTCAAAACTAACAACCTTCTGTGCCATTTGGTAAAAGGATATGTGTCCTCTAAAAGCTGAAGAGGTCCGCCAAGCACTGTGCTTCTTTCGTATAGGAGGAATGTGAAAAATATAATAATTTGTTCTTTCCTTTTGATGGGAGGTTCCACCAGACTCCTAAATATTTTACCAGGAGCTATAATGTCTTGGATCTTTGTGGGGTTTATCTGTCTTACATCCAGATACTTAGTAGTTTTTGCTCATCAAGCCTTAACATGCGGTATTGATACTGGTGGACAGGTGTGAAGTTCTGTGTAAAGTCAGTAACTGAGTCCCCTTTCTCCCTCCAATCTCCTGGATGAAGTTGCTCTCATTCATCTGAAGGAGCAATTGGTAGTCACCACTCACAACAACCAAAGACAGTGTACCAGCCTGGTAAAGGAAGGGGGGGGGCAGGGACACACACCACAGCATCCACTAACCATAAAATGACATTACCTGGAGACAGGGGAGGAATGGCAGTGAGTGGGGAAGGGATCAAAATTCAGGATACTATTGTAGGATCTTTCATTGAAGCATTACATTGAAAAAGCAGTGAAAGGCAGTTCCATTTCGATAGAGAGAAATTAGAGAGAGAGCATCGGTTGCCAGGACTCTGACTAGCCAGGGACATTTCCTGTGGGAAGTAGCAGTGGTGTGGTGCAGAGAGGATTATTAAATTTCAGAAAATTTATAAGACAGTTTTAAAATCCTAAGCAGTTTGGAGTTGGCCATGGTGGGAGTATTCCCCCCATTTCTGCTGAACACAAAAATCAACAAAAAAATACTACAAATTGGTATTTGTGCTTTTTTCCTTCCCTTGAGAGTAGTTTACCAGCACATGACTGCTACGAAAAAGTTCCTGAAAAGAACATCGAACCAGGAAAAAGTGAAGACACCTTAATAATTTATCCTGGAGTCATAGCTAGCTTTTTCATATTGTCCTTTTCCTAAAAATGCAATCAGAATGTGCCACCTGGTTAGTCATTTTTTTTGAAGGGCATAATTGTTATTTTCTCATTAAAAAATTCATTTACTTTTGAGGTTTGGTTAGTAACTTTATGCTGCCACAGACATGAAGAAACTTCTTATTTCATTTTTCAGCCTCCAGGCTTGCCTTTGGCGATCCTTTCCTCCTGTAATTGAAAAAGCTAATGATATTACTCCCCTGCTAAAAACAAACCAATGGTTCTTGGTAGTGTTTACATATAAAATCAAACTTTTGGGCTGGCTGAGTGGCTCAGTTGGTTAAGAGCTTGCTCAAGAGTTTGAGCTCTGAGCAACAGCGGTTGGAGTCCAGCCCGAGCTGAGCAGCTGCTGAGCTGCCAACAGGTAGCAGGATGGCTCAGCTTAAAAAAAATAAAAAATAAAAATAAAATCAAACTTTTTTCAGTCTGGTGCATGAGCCAGAGTTCCTCTCAAAAGCAGAGTGTGAAAGAAGAATGTGGGTGTAGGTGTTTTATTCGAGACATAATCTCTGGGCAGGAGGAGAGATGGAAGAATGTGGAAGAGGGAAAGAGAGAAGGCTGGTACAAAGGTGCATTGATTACTGCCATGGGCAGCTGGGGCTCCTTCCATCCTGAATCCTGCTGGGGCCTTCTGATGAGTGCCTAGAATACCTTCCAGAATCCACACCACCCAGCAACAACAGGGAGAAACACTTATGGACTCTCTTCCCTTGGTGAGGGTTGTCCCAGGAGATCTGTAGCACCCACCCTCCCCATGCTTCGGAGCTACATATACCTAAGAGCTGAGTGAGCTGTCTTCTTCTAGTGCCCCACACCAAGATGCTGGAGAAAACCCAGGGCAGAGAGCAAAAGATAGCACAGACTCATGCTGAATTTCTATCACTGCAAAATAACTTGAGGCTCAGATGGAACTGTTTCTTGAAGCCACAGTTGTGAGGCATGACGAAAGAGGCAGCTAATCCATGTGGCATATAAAACTCTTCATGATTTTCCATTTTACTCTTCCTGTCTCATCCCTAGACGTGTTCTCCTGTCTTGCCTATACATACTGATACAGGTATCTTAAACCATACTTTGCCATTTTATATAACGGGAGTGATAAATAAATAATAATGAAGGTATGGCTTCTGTCCTCAAAAATTAGATGAGACAAACACATAACTTAATGAATAATGATAAAAGAGGGGGAAAACACACTGAGATATGAAATATTATAAGGTGAATAGGGAAACATAGCCAAAAATATATTTGCTCTGATATCAGAGGATTCTGAGATCTTCTGGGAATAGGACAAAGAGGTTTCCAGGCAGCAGATAAGATTTGAACGACGCAGTGTGTGTAGTGGTTTACAGCAGTGACCCTGGAGAAGAGTTCTTAGATTCAAATTCCTGGATCACATGTCACCCGTTAGCTGTGTAATCTTGCACAAATTTTACTTGCCTCATATATAAGTGGGACCTAATAATTATACTTAACTTATGTGTTTATTGTAAGGATTAAAATAATTAATACATTTATAGAGATTAGAACTATGCCTGGTGTATAGCAATTCTATTAAATATGATATACTTACCTTAAAAAATAGGGAGGCTAGCCTCTTAGCAGAGACATAGACATGTTTGGAAGCCAGTAAAGAGACTAGTTGACTTGTAGCAGAGAGTTTATGTGGGGAAAGCTGTTTTGGATTCTTAGTGAGGATCCTAAAAGTCAACGATAGCCAGTAATGACAGCAAACAAAGAAGATGATTGCATGTCTTGATTTCCCTTGGAAATCATGGTTTAATTATTGTCTTGGTATAATTATTAGGGTAACTTTTGCTTTCAAAAGTGTCTTTTTTGGATAAACAATACCTAAAAAAGTGATATTGAAACAAGGGCCATGGGGATTTGTGGGGATTATCTGGCATAGAGGTAAATAAGGTTCATTGGAGCAAAGCAGTTTATAGGTTGGTAGCAAACAATTGCCTCCTTATTTAAAATCATGTTTGTTTTCATGCAATCATAAAAGGTCAGTACTGAAAGGGATCTGGCAATAATCTCATAGAATTCATTCTTTGGTTTTTATACTGGCACATTGTGATTTGACATTTCCTCATCATAGATTCAGGTTGTACAGTTTTTTGGCTGGGGTAGTGTATAAGTGATGTGTCTTTCTGGGGTATCATATCTGAAGTCATATGATGTTCTTTTGCCCTCTATTAGTGAAATTAATTTTGATCACTTCATCATGGTGTTATCTCATTTCTCCACTCTATAGTCATCTTTCCCATAACAGTTAATAAATAATGTGTTGGGACATACTTTGAGGCAATGTGAATATCTTGTTACTCATCAAACTTCTAAACCCAAAATTAAGCACCCACTGATTTTTGCCCAAATCAATTTTTAGAGTTATGTCTGCAAAATGATGATTTTTTTTCTATGGTTATTGGTCAACATTTTTCTGTAAGGAAAGTTTTTTGTTTTTAGATTTATTTATCCAAGATCAGTATATAGACTCATGGATATATTCTTATTCACTGGATTCTAATCCATCACTGTCCTTATTTATTTTAATGCTCTAGATGTTCCAGTTTGGGCCAGTGGGAGCCCCTTAAAACTGTCTTTTTAACAAACCCACATCAATTTTTTGAGTACTTCCTTACTTTTTTGCACAAGGTGTCCCAGTCTCACCTTATACCTTTCCTACCCATACCAGGCAGGAATCAACCATTACTTCAAAGAGTCTGGGTACCTTTTGGTGCAGAATATCTGGGTGGAACAAAATCTGGGTGGAAGGTTTGCTTGTTGCTGCTACTCATCAAGTCAAGTAATGACTTGGCCCTTTCAGTTGACAAAGATACTGGTGATCTTGGAGGGAGTTCTATTGTAATTTGGCATTTATTTTTCTAGTTAATTTAAAGCTCATGCTATTCTATCCTGCCTAGGAATGCTGAAGACATGAGTCATGTGTGGTTTTAACTTTGTTCCTTGTTGATATTATTTTTTTGTGGGTAGGATGTGTGGAGTGATTCAGATTCAGGAAGCCACCATTTTCTGAGGGCTGATCTAGAACCTCAGAGCTGAGTGGTCTTTTGGTGTCTCCCTTATCAGGGCACTCTCAGTCTCCAGGGTAATTAGCATTTAAATGGAGATTTTCAATGAACTAATGTATGTGCTGCTGAAAACTTGGAAAATAGAAATTTATCTCCATCTCCCTACAATCTTTCACTTTAATAGTGTGTGGTTGCTTTAAGGTCAAAGAAGGCAACTTGAGAGGAAATAAAGTCAAGAATTATCTCCTTAAAATGAAAATGGATAGGAGGATGGCTTCTGTAATTTGCTTTTATACATTGCCTTTAGAGGCTGCTGCTTTTCCAATATATATATATATATATATATATATATATATATATATATATATATATATATATATCATATATATATGGATATATATATGGAGAGAGAGAGAGAGTCAAAAAATGTATTCACATTTTAAGAAAAGATAAAACAGTATTAAAATTGTGATACTCAATATATACTGATAACAAAAGATGACTACAAGTCACATTTGACTTCTGCAATTACAAGTGGTGCTCAAAGTAGTTACCATCAGCAGACTTTTAATACAGTTTTTTTTTCCTTTCTTAAAATGTGTATACATTATTTTGGCACCCTGTGTGTGTGTGTGTGTGTGTGTGTGTGTGTGTGTGTGTGTGTGTGTGTATGCCAAGAGTGCAATCCTTGGCATTCTGAAAGTCTAATCTAATTTTATTGCTGAAAGCAGAATTTATGGAGGAGAAAAAAAGCGTCCCATTTCCTCCAGTACTGATAGCACAAATGAAAGTTTAGCATTTATACTGATGAGATTGTGGCTTTCATTAATTTCGCACTCACAGCTGATGAATGAAAATTGTTTTTGCTGTGCTAGGCAGATGGCTCCCACAGAGTAATTAATCCCCAATGAAGGGTTGGAAGAACTGTCAATGAAAATGATGTACGTCTGCAGCTCAGCTGAGGCTCACCAGTGAGGGCTTTACTGGCAGCGACTCATGACTTTATGATTCCTCTCACTTACACAGGGAGAGTGACAAATGGAGCCACTGACACTCATTTTAATTAGTCTCTGAAACAGGTGGCCAGTCAGAGTAAGGAGCTACAGAGAGCCTCTTCAATACGAGCTTCTTAGGGTGAAGGTATTTCACTGGAAAAGAAGAAGCTGGCGTTGGCAGAAAGTCGACCTTGGTGCTTCCGGGTGGAACAGAGACAACTGGGATGATGAAGCACATGCCGTAGTCCTCTAATAGGGAAACAAGATAGAAATTAGACAGAGCTATAAGAAGAAAGGGAGTCCCTGAAATATTCACCTTAATATTTTTAGTTTTCAATATTATGAGATCTGATATAGAACCTACCCGGCGAGTATGCATTTTAAGATTCCAGCATAGCCAGCATTTACTGATATCTGAGTATAGAGTGACTAGAAATCGGTTTTATATGCACATAGTATTTCTCCAAAACCCGCCCGGTGAGTATGTCCCTGGCCACACCAGCTCCACCTTTGTGAAGGGGTAAGCCTAGGATCACAATCATGTCTATCTTGTGCAACTTTTCTAACAACATTTTATGTCTTTTCCTTGGCACACTAAGATTCCCAGAAAGAGTCAACCCCTGGTTGCTTCTCAGCATGTCGCCTCAGGACCAACTTGTCATTATCACCTGGGCATTTGTTAGAAACAGAATTTTGGTCCTCCCCAGACCTGCTGAATCAGAGTTGCATTTTAACAAGATGCCCAGGTGACTCCTTTGCAAATTAAAGTTTGAGAAGCACTGCTTGAGAGAACCAGAGCCCCCCGTTGACTTGACGGTAGCCTTCCGTTTTCTCCTCTGCAGGCTAGCTCCCCTTTCTGCCTCCTGCTGTTGCTGGTTTCAGGGATGGTCCCTTACGGTTTCAGGGTTTCACGGTTCCTACTAGATGGCAGGTTCTTCAAGAGCACGTTCTATTCGTTTAGGATCTGCCAGAGCACCATTATACTTGGCTTTCAGTAACTATTGGCTGTAGTTGGCTCGCTGATGGATTTGACTGATGAAAAAGCAAATATTGAAAACAAAACCAAAAACATGAACACCTTGCTTCTGCCCCTGTAGGTGCCCGTGCGGTCCATGCTCAAGCTCTCTGTGCTTTGTGTTGAGGGAAGGGATGACAACACAAAAGATGTTTGTTTTTGTCTCTGCTGCCTCCCATTAATTTTGTAACAAATTCTTGTACTTTGACCATCTCTCTTCTGACATATGAGTTTTTCCCCTAGAGGCACTTCAGTTTACTCACATGAATAAAGCACGAGGAGATTCCCTATCTTATATCTTTCATACATGCTAAACCCTAGAGTGAATTTATCTCAGGCTCAAGCTAGGAGCTCCACTAGCTGCCATTTTAATAATAACTATTATAATAATGTAATAATACTACAGGTTAAAAACCCCATATTAGTTACATATATTTAAAATCAGGAGATTTTACAGAAATCTAGATAGCAGTCTCTCTTGACAAAGCTGGACCTGCATTTCCTCAAGTGGTATCAGCTAGAGCTGTGTAGTGGCTGGCTTGCCCAACAGGGTCACACCGTCCAGCAGGCCATTGTCCCTACTCCTTTTATTATTTCCCTGTCCCCAAGTCCAAGCATCCTTGGTATTTATCTTCAAATGTACTCTGTTGCTTTTTTATACCTGGCGCGAGTCCCCCATGTTTATGTTGCTTGCTTTATCTCCTGTGGGCATTTGAATTTGAGGCCATGGCCAGTTTCTTAGTCTACCTTCTTGCACTTGATATTATAAAAGTGTGCCATTTGCTTTTGCTTTCCATTTTATAAACGTGCACTATAAAATATCATTCTTTTGGGGGCAAATCTGGGGTATTGTGATTCCAAACACAGAAAGATTCAGAACATTTACATCAGTGCCTTCATATTGGAAGCCTGACAGAGTGTGAAAGAAATACATTTGGGTAATACAGAGGCCCTCTTGGCCATGTTTTCTTGGTTGTTCTCATTGGACCCTTTAAAACACACTGAACCAGTGGTCACAAGGCCAGTTCCAAGAACATGTCAGGAACTGGGGGAAAACAATTCCCAGAACTTATCCCTTATTTTCTAAATGGAATTTCTAGAGATGTAAATTTCTATAAGAGCCATTCTCTGTTTATATTACTGGTTTGGAAATCTATCAGTTGACTTTTGCATCTCTCAGAGAGCCTGATGCATCCTGCTATGTGGTTTGCTTTGGAGATATGGAATGTGTGGAATGACCACGTATGTCTCCAGCATGCCTATGGAGTCTGCTCTGTGTGAAGCATGGCCGTTTTGGCACAAGGGAATGGATTCTAGACCTCAGAGAGGGAAGCAACTCATCTGGCCCATGTCTGAGGAGGAGGCACGGGGTTTGGCATTGCTGACCATCCATTAGTAGAGCTTCCCCACGGTGTACTTCTGCATCACTGGCAGAGAGTTTTTTTTACCACTGGCAGACAGCAGCACAATGGGCACCCTGACAGGCTGCCTTCCTTGGAGTCAGCCGCCAGAAAGGTGAAGGGAGAAGGTGGGGGTTGAGCACTGAGCACTGTGAGTATATTCCTTGGCAATTATCTCAACTACAGGGAACCTTTTAATATTTCTAATCATATGCTTGCTCATTCAGCCAAAAAGGCTTTTATTTCACAGCTTATGATTAATTAGTGTAGAACTACTTTGCATCCCCTGCCATCTTAAATTATGATATGTATGTTGGGACAAGGTGTCACGTAGAAATAGCAAATAGTAGTGCAATGTGTGGTAATCGTGCCTAGAGAAGCTGGAAGCTTAGAGAATTTGTCGACATGGTATGTGCAGAGCACATGTTAGAAGCATGCAGAGGTTCTGTTTCAGATCTCAGCTCTGAGCAGCTCAGGAGAATGAGTCCTTCTCTGTGTCAAACTGGATGACTCCTGTAGGGTCTAAGTTTCCCTCCCTCCCACTCTCCCCCTCTCTCTCCTTCTTCCCTGCCTTTCCCCCTTTGTCCTTCCCTCTGTCCCTTCCTCCCTTCCTTTTCTTCTTTTCCTTTTGTTATTTCTTGTAACATTTCTTAAATACGATATTTGGAAAATCAAATGTTTCATCCTTCTCTCATTTCTTACACTGAGCTGTTACACTAATCCTGATCAAATCCTTATTACAGCAACCTTAAGAGTTCTAATCTCTGCTTTTTCTGCTTCAATCTACTTTAGTAAGCAGAGGCCAATAAATGATTCCCAATAGCCTTCGCGATGGGGTTATCATTCAGGCCTACAATCACTTCCTTTAAAATCCCAGAAAGTAAATGCCAATGAGCTTCCTACACAGGAAAACTTATACCCACATCCCCACTTTTACCTATTTTTAGGCTTTTCTAAAGATCTTCCAAATTTGGGAATTCAGAACTTCACCACGCTTCTGGTTACTGAAGACCCACTCAATGAAGACTATGCTGGCGAACAAACAAGAGGGAATTTTCTACTTGGTATTCAAGGGTGGGGCATCTTGTACATAGGGGATACGGTCATTGCACACACATATACACACTCAGTCCGCCTCTATGTAGTTTATTAAATATTCTGAATCTAGTGAGATTCAAACAATAAATGGTTTTATTTTTTTCAAATCACTGTCTTTAAACATGTTTTATCTTTCTTAATTTCATCAATATCTCTGACAAATCCCATGATGATTCTAAATTTTTCTACTTCTACAACACTCGTTCTCTTATCCCATTCAAGGGGTATTCTTTCCTATTGCTGATTTGACTAAGGGCTGGAAAGACTTGGAGAGATGAGGGGGGGTCTGGTCTGCTCCTCGAATATACCATCTGCCTTCCTTTCCGCCACACCCCTTCCTTTCTTAGGTCCCCATGTCTGTGTTGCTGGAAGGAGAAAAGTGATTGAAAGTCGCAAGTGTTTCTCGTTTATCTTTCAGCTAACACTTATTGGCTGCCCAGATGCCTCTCTGTTGCCTGCCCCTAACATCTGTGGGGCCTGGTGCATGAGAACAAATGGGTGGTAGGCTCAGATACCCTATGTCTAAATATTAAGAAGTTATGTATCAAGCTAATAATGTGTTAAAGAAATATATTCCATACACTTGGTAGATATATATTCATAATGATCTTCAAGACCAGGTTGGAATTTAGAATTGTTGAACTCCTTGTAATTTTGTGTGTTCACATGGTGGCATGGGCTGTTTCTGCCCACCTCAGCATCCGTGGCCCAAGGCCTACCATTCTTATCTTTCTGGCCCTGGTCTGTTTCACACTGAGAGTGGCCTTATACACCTGTGTGTAACCACTTCAGCCAACATGTTCAAGCTCTGATTTACCTCCTGCCACCTGCTACAAACAGCCGCCCCTTGACCACTCATTGGGTGTAGGGGTTGTGCTCCTCAGGGGAATTAAATGAGGGAAGAAGTCTATCTAAGCTCTGAGAGCAGGCTTAAGACCATGTGGTGAGAGAATTCTGGAGTACTTAGAGCATGATCTAAGAAGATGGTGCATTTCAGATAGGCATGTGTCTTTGACCCTCACCTTGTAGGGCGGGGCATGGCTATAGGAGGGTAAAAAAGGGGTTCTCTAGAGAGCAGGCTAACAACGACCTACTCTAATGATCCTCTGCTTCCTTTTCTCTTCTGCTGATATAAAAGGGGTGGGGTGGGGTGAGTGGGTGGGTTGGAAGTGGGATGGGGAGGTGTTTGGGGCATAGCAGGGCTCATTTATTTGTTTCTTAATAAACCCATGAGGGACTGTTGGTCCTCAATTATTAGGTAATATGCTTTTGTGTTCTCTGCTTACAGTCTCAGTAGTCCATTCTAGGATGAATAAGAAAATCTCTTAATATCTTAACATGCATGTAGACAAAAACCATTCCCCTATTAGAGTAGGTAACTTTGCCAATTAAAAAGAAAAAGGACTATTTATCTAAATATTTACCTTGATCTTTGCTTTTTGTTTATAGAAATTTTCTTTTACTTCACAGTTATACAAATAACATAATTGTAATTTGGCTTAAAAATGTGTTCTGGGCATCATGCAAACTACCAATTTAATCATCTCTCTTACCCTCACCCCATGCTTTTTCGCCTCCATCTGTCACCAGGCTAGGCAATGCACATACACGTTATTCCCACAAACACTAATTCCTTAAAAATCTCCAAAGATGCTCCAACATTTTTTTTCTTCAGAGACATAAATAATAGATATTGCTCACTAACCAGACCTTTCATGGGCAATGCTGAAGGTGACACAGCTTATTATATAGTACCTTCACTTCATTCTCTCTCACTGAGGGGAACATTTCAGAACACGACTGAGTGAGCAGGAAGTTATTATGGGATAACCTTGAATTCACTCTATTCTATATTAAAAGGTAAATCACTTACAAACATCACTGCTATTATCAGTAATAAATTACCTGTCACAAATTGCACAACTGATTATGATACTAATGTTGACAAGCAATTCCCTAGATTATCTAAAGTAGAAAAAGCAATAGAGAGCAGGATGTTATAACACAGAGAGAGGATCTGATTCCTAAGAGGGGCTCTCATGTATGGAAGGCCCTAGATAAAAGGGCCATGTCCTATAATTCACTTTCAGATGTGACAAGCACTCATTAGTGACTGATGTGCTTTTAATAGTAATTGTACTTTAAAAAATACTTATGTAAAAGAAGGTAAAAATTGTATAGTAAATGTGTGTGTGTGTGTGTGTGTAATGTATCAGGAATAATGATTGATGGATTGATGATTTTACCTATATCATCACATTTAATCCTTAAGACAATTCTGTAGGAAAGATAAAGTTAATTCCATTTTTAGATAAGGAAACAGAGGCTCAGAAAACTTATATAATCTTCCCAAATTCATATATTTAAGAAGCAATGAACTGGTACAGTACAGTCACTATGGAAAACAGTATGGAGGTTCCTCAAGAAATTAAAAATAGAACTACTTTATGACTCAGCAATTCCTCTTCTGGGTATTTATCCAAGAGAAACAAAATCATTATCTCAAAAAGATATCTGAACTCCCTTGTTCATAGCAGCATTATTTGCAATAGCCAAGGTATGGAAACCACTGAAATGTCCATTGATAAATAAATGGATAAAGAAAATGTGGTTTATTATACAATGAAATGTTATTCAGCCTTAAAAAAAGAAGGAAAATCCTGTTATTTGTGACAACATGGGTGAACCTGAAAAGCATTATGCTATGTGAAATAAGCCAGAGAGAAAAAGACAAATACTGCATAGTATCTTAAAATAAATAAATAAATAAATAAATAAATAAATAAATAAATAAAGCAAACTCACAGAAATAGAGTGGAAAAGTGGTTGCCTGGGTCTGGGACAGGGGACATAGGGAGAGGTTGGTAAAAGGGTACAAACTTTCAGTTTTAAATAAATAAGATCAGAGGATCTAATGTATGATATAGTGATATAGTTGATAACACCGTATTGTATAATTAAAATTTGTTAATAGAGTAGAACTTAAATGTTCTCACAAAAAGAAAAAAAAAGGCAATATGTGAGGTGATGGGCTGTCTTAAACACCTCGAGGGGGGAAATCCTTTCAAACGAACACATATATCAAATCATCACATTGTACACTTACAATATCTTACAATTTTATTTGTCAATTATACCTTCGTACAGCTGGAAACAATAACAGCAACAACAAAAGAAGCAATGAAACTGAATTGCAATTCAGGACCTTCTGACTCCAAAACTAGTTTTTCTAACCAGTATTTATTTCCTTCTCTGCCTTTCTTCTTTACTTTTTTCCTTTACTTAACAGAAATATATGGAGTAACTGTTATGTGCCAGGCGTGTTTCTAGGTGCTGTGTATACAACAGGGACAATCCCAAATTCCTGCCTTGGAGCTTGCAATCTATTTGGAAAGGCAGATAATAAGCAAATATATAGCCAAGTAAATGTATAATGTACCTTCAGTTAGTGATAAATGCCATGAAGGAAATCTCCAAAAAAGACTGAGAGTGAAAGGTGGGGAAACAGGTCGGGGCAGGAGTAGGATTTCAGAATGGAAGTCAGAGAAGTCTAAAAATTGATGTGCTTCTCAAGCCATTGGCCACTTTACTGAAGTAATCTGTTCCACTGTGACCCTGTAAACAATATGCGTTTGTTAGCAGAAACCCTTAGTTGCTTTCTGCAATTTGTTTGTCATTCATGGTTTATGTAGCAGTGCATGTGTTTGTTTCAGCATTCCCCATGAAAGAGAAAAGTTTGTGAGATATTTCTATACTCAGATGTCTGAGTATACTTAGGAGTATACTTAAGTCTACTGAGTATACTTAAGTCTTTACATGGCAAGTAGGTATAGCTCCTGTGTTTAGGTTGGGTGCCCCTTCAATTAAGACGGATGTACATGTTTTGGAAGGAGAAAGAAAATTAGACGCAAGGGAGAGGGTCAGTGAGGAATTTGGAAGGGCATTTTAGTAAGGGTAACTTGGCTAATGAAAGCAGAATGTGCAAACTACAGATCTAAAAATGGAAGCCTCTAGTTTGTTTTACTGAAGCAATGTATAAGCCTTGGAATAATTCAATTCCAGAAGCAAATAAAAAGTAAGTCATTTTTTCACAGTGCATCAGCACCCTAATTAGAGGTTCATTTGAAGAATAAATCGCAGCAGACCAATTAACTGCATTTTTCTAATTTCAATTGCCTATTATTTCTTTCCAGCAATTTGATTATCATTGTAATTTATTTAAGCAGTTTCCTTAATAACCTCGGAATGACGTTTTCAGATATAATTGTCTTAAAAAATATGCTAACTCTGTGCATGTACAAACTTGAGTCTATTTCTTTTTTTACTGTTATAATTGAAATGGAATCATTTGAACTTCTGCCCTTCCATTCTCTTCGCAGGGGATTTAATGAGGTGGAGAGCAAAGGCAAGATGGAGAGCAAGTGCTTGATAGAGGGAAAAAGGGGAGCAGGAGGGGTTGGACTGAAAGATGGCTGATTCAATTAATCCCACCAACCATTTTTACCACCTCCAAAGATCAGCCCCTGAGGCTGAGTCGGATACTTTTGGAAATAAATGTGCAAGAACTTCAATATAGAACGTTTGAGTGGGAGAAGCGCAGATTACGCTGACTCTTTAATTATTCCATTAAATACTGCCATGGAATAAACTGCTTTGACTGCACATTTCAAATGTCCTTGAGAGAAAAGGTTTCTTTCAAATGGGTTCTAATCTTCTATCTCTGTCCACCGGAAGTTGCTCAGTTGATATTTATTTAGTTCTTCTAGCTGCCATGTTGCTGTTCGTGAACGAAGATGATTCAGCATGACAGTGCTCTATTCTAGGTTTTCATAAACTGAAAAAAAAAAAAGTATAATTAGTTCTGGTAGAGAGCTATACTTATTTAATGTTCTCTTCATTCTGAGTTTCTTTGAGCCCAACTCTGGGTGAATATGGGTAAAAATGCTCAAAGTGTCCGATAGGGACAGAAACTATTTTTTGATTTGTTTTATTCACTGCTGTATTACCAGATTACAGAACAGTGCCTGGCATATAGTGGATACACAATACATATTTTAAAAATAAATGGACAATTGAGGTGAAATCACCCAACTTATGCTTTTGAAACTCCTCATTCCCAGATTTTGCGATTCTGTTGTTTTTTTGGAAAGCAATCCACTGACTGAAATATAATATAGGTTTTTCTGTGAAACTATTGCTTCAGTGTATCATGCTCTGGAACTTTGGTATTCAAAACTGATGTTGCACATATTTCACATTGGGTTGTTTTATAAAATTGTAAGTAATTCATAATGCTTTGTTAATTGAAGATCTTTTTGACACTGCAACTTCTAGCTGATTATTCTCTAACTTGGGTTTATAGTTAAGCTTGTGGTTGAAGATTTTTCTTTCTAAGTTTGATTACATGACATTAATTAATTTTTAAAATATTTTTTACCTTGTCAATTACAGTTGACATGCAATATTATATTAGTTTAAGGTGTACAACACAGTGATTGGACATTTATGTAACTTACTAAGTGATCAACCCAATAAAACCAGTACCCATCTGACATCATACATAGTTATGATAATACTAATGACTGTATTCCCCATGCTATACTCTACATTCCCACAACTATTTTGTAACTACCAATTTGTACCTCTTAACCCCCTCCCTGCTTTACTCTTCCACCCAACTTCCCCCCGATTCCAGCAACCATAAAAATACTCTCTGTACCTATGAGCTTATTTCTGTTTTGTTTGTTCATTTATCCTGTTCTCTATATTTCACATTTAAGGAAAATCATATGGTATTTGTCTTTCTCTGTCTGATTTATTTTACTCGGCAAATACCGTCTAGGTACATCCATGTTGTTGCAGATGGCAAGATTTTACTGTATTTTATGGCATAGTAATATTCCATTGTATACATGTACCATCTCTTCTTCATGCATTCATCCATTGATGGCCATCCAGGCTGCCTCCACATCTTGGCTATTGTAAACGGTACTGTAATGAACATATGGATGCACATGGCCCTTCAAAGTAACATTTTGGGTTTCTTTGGATAAATACAGAAGTGGGATTACTGCATCCTTCTTTGTTCCTTGTTATAACTTTTGTTTTGAAGTCTATGTTGTATGGTATAAGTTTTTCTTTTTTTTCATTTCCATTTCCATAAAATATATTTTTCATCTCTTTACTTTCAGTCTGTGTGTATCTTTCAATCTGAAGTGAGTCTCTTGTAGGCAACACATATAAAGGTCCTTGTTTTCTTATCCATTCAGCCACCCAAGTCTTTTGATTGAAATATGGATTAAATATATTATATATTATTTATATTATATATATATATATATATATATATATATATATTATTGGGGAACAGTGTGTTTTTCCAGGGCCTATCAGCTCCAGTCAAGTAGTTGTTTCAATCTAGTTGTGGAGGGTGCATCTCAGTGGTCCATGTGGGGATCGAACCAGCAACCTTGGTTTTATGAGCACTGTGCTCTAGTCAACTGAGCTAACCAGCTACCCCTAATTCATTTATATTTAAAGTAATTGTTGATTGATATGTATTTATTGCCATTTTAGTATTTATATTTTTTATCTCTTCTTCTCCTTCTCCTTCTTCTTTTGGTGAGAATGCTTAAGATCTACTGTCCTAGCAAATTTCTAGTATACAATGCAGTATAGATAACTATAGTCACTATACTGTACATTATAGACTCAGAATTTATTCATCTTATAACTGAAAATTGTACTCTTTGACCAACATCCTCCAATTACCCCTGGCAACCACCATTCTATAATCTGTTTCTATGAATTTGATATTTTTAGATTCCACATATAGGTGATACCTTACAGTAGTTATCTTTCTCTAACTTATTTTACTTAGCATAACACTGCAGTTTCATACATTTTCACAAATGACAGGATTTCCTTCTTTTTATGTGGCTCATAATATTTCATTGTGTAAATATATACCACATTTCCTTTATCCATTTATCTGTCAAAGGACACTTAGATTGTTTCCATAACTTGTCTATTGTAAATAATGCTGCAATACACATGGGTGTGTATATATCTCATTGAGATAGTGGTTTCATTTCCTTTGGATAGATACCCAGAAATGGGATAGCTGCATTATATGGTAGCTTTATTTTAATTTCTTGAGGGACCTCCATATATTTTCCTTAATGACAGTACCTTTAGACATTCCCACAAACAGTGTACAAGCACATCCTTTTCTGCACATCCTTGCCAATATTTGTTATCACTTGTCTTTTTGATAATTGACATCCTAATAGAATTCACATATTTTATTGAGAATGCTAATCTCTCATAGAAAGGATTTTGAGGTTATTCACAAAGGAACAAATTTTTCTTTCTTTTTACCTAACAGGATGCTACACATTTTTCTAGTCACTTGTTCTATGATGTGATAGAGTTATTTTTTTTACTTGACTTGAATTTGTTTTGTACAAAATATTTTCACTTATCTGTTCTCTATGTTTTTATTATACCTGCTGTTTGAGGAAACTTACAAAAATAAGAGCTACATATATAACAGCTAGAACTAGTGATTTGTACAGATCCATGTATAAATAGGGACTGACATAAGAGCTGGTGATGAGCTTGGTGAAGACAAGACCCCGTCATCAATTAGCTCAGAGAAAGCTCATTCTCCGAGCTTTATTCTTTGGTTAATGGCACTTATCTTTGAGAAAGAATAAATTTAGTTAAGAATATTTCCTCCCCAGGATCTGAGTCTGGGATAGGGATTTTGGTTGGAGATTGCAGACTCCATAATCTTGGCTTCTGGTTGGAGGAAGAAAAGTTGTTAAAGAAGTTTTTTAAATAAGATTGAAATGCCTGAAAACATGACTGCTCAGGAATATGTCAAAGCAACAAGTATTTATTGTGCACCACATGTTAAAATTGCATTTGGTAGGTTACCAACAAATGAAAGACTTATTTTGACTTATTTTCTGCTTTCAAAGAATTATAGACTCTTAAAAAAATGACATACACATGCATTCAGAGATACACCCAAAAACAGCAAATTTAACATTTTCTCCATTGTGATGTGTTGAATTTTACTATTAAGGGATGATCAGGAAAAACAGCCAAATAAATTCTGAATGGTCCATGGAATACTGAGTGAAGTATTCACTGGACATCGTGCACTAAGTGGCAAAGTCAGCCTCATCTGCAGCATCAACTATAGGAAGAAAGAGAAGACAGAATTGATTAGGGCCAGGAGAGTTCAAGAGGGCTTTGTGCAAAAGTGTGATTTAAGCTAGGCTTTGAAAGATGAGTAGCATTTAGGAAGAAGGGAAGGAAGAAGCATTTCAGAGAGTCCAATAAGAAAGACGTCTTAAGCAAATCTCACAAATGAAACTAATCTTCAGATGAAGAGGGAGGAGCTTTGGAAGAGCAGCGGCTCATGGGAAAGGAGTCTGAGCTGTGGACTGCACGTGCAATGAAGGATAAATAGACTGTAGAGTAGAGGTGGGTGAATGCCAGACAGAAGCATGTGGCATGATTAAGAAAGGCATGTTAAGGTATTTAGATTAAAATTCTCCTCCCTGAAAGATCTGTAGGCACTGTATTATTTGGAAGTTGGTGTCCCTTCGCTGTTAATATGTGCTTTGTGAAAAACTGTACAATAGCATACAAAGTTTGTTTACACTAGGACTTCCCAATCTTTTATGCTAAAGTGTACTGTGGTTCTCCAAGAGGGGAATGCAATATTTTATTTAAAGAACTCCCATAATACTTTTTTTTCCCACTGTGACAAAATTTTTGGGATTTGTAGTCCTGGCTTATGTTAATTTTGATGAGGAGAGGAACAGGGTAAGAAGTTTTGTCATATTGTCATTTTACTTTTAAATATCATTTCAATAAAAGTTACAGTAGACCAGAATTTTCTGTTTTTTGAGACCATGTACCATGCTGAAAGTTGGTCTTTAATGAGAGAACAACATCCAATTCTCTAATTTTAATGAATAATTATCTGAGGTATAGCAAGCTATTAATATTTTATATTAATTTGTAAGTTTTTTATGACTAGTATTAGATTTTTTCATATTTATTAGCCTTTTCTTTTAAAAATTAAATGTTTTGTTTTAGAATGGCTTTTGATTCACAAAATTGTGAAGATAATATAGACACTTGCTATGTATCTTACACCTAATTTCTCCTATTATTAACATCTTAAAATTAGTATAATACATTTGTCACAATTAATGAACAAATATTGATACATTATTATTAATTAAGTCTATAGTTTATTCAGATTTCTCAGTGTTTGCCTAATGTCCTTTTTCTGTTCCAGAATCATATGCAAGTTAGCTCATTACATTTAGTTTCTCAGACTTCCCTTGGTTTTGATGACCTTGATAGTTTTGGGGAGTATTGCTCAGGTATTTTGAAGAATATGCCTCAACTGAGATTTGTTCAATACTTTTCTCATGATTAGCCTGGGATTATGTTACAGAGGTGAAGTACCATTTTCATGGCATCATATTCAGGGTATATACTACCAACCTGACTTACCACTATTGAAGCTTAACTGGACCACCTGGCTGAGACAATTCTTGTCAGGTTTCTCCACTGTACTGTTACTCTTTTCCTCCAATTTTCATACTGTACTCTTCGGAAAGTCACTACATGCAGCCCACACTTAAGAGTGGACAATTAGCCATGAGTACATTTCACAAGGGCTTCTCTTCCCCTCCTCCTGCCAGAGCCCGGGGGGATCTTTCATGGTTCTTCACTGTGAGAACCTGTTGGGATTCCTGGAAGTAAAGCTCATGAAAGTGTGGAAGCTTCCCTAAAACAGCAGCCCCTTTGGACTTCCACATTGTCATGCTAGTCCACACTCAGGCGTCAGCAGTTTATCAAAATTACCATTTAGGTGTTCAACCAGTTTATGGCTCCAGGTAAGCAGAACTCAGCTATGTCTCTCTGAATGCATCTGTCTCCCCAGGTTTCAGGATGGCAGTGTTGCCTGCAACCTGAGTTTTTTGACAGGCCCAAGAAAAGTCAGTGATTTTAGTTGTGTCCAGGTTTTCTTGTTAGGATGGAAGTGACAACTTCTAAGGTCTCTATATGTTGGAGCTGAAACCAGAAATCCCAACTACTATAATTTTAATGGTTATCTTATTTGGTATTTTGGATTAAAATAAAGTGTTAATTCCTATGATCAGATGCAACTCTGAAGAGCCCAGTAAATAGATCAAGGAACAGTACCCACTGGTTTCTAGAAATGTCTTCTGGTTTTATTATCCTGAATCTATGACTATATTAACTTTCAAATGACATTGATAAAATACATTTTCTTTAATTTTAAAAATTATCAACATTTTAGACAATTCACTTTTTATCAAAATTTATTCATATTCCTACTCTTTAACTTATAATGCCAATTAGTCCTTTAAGCACACAATGCTCTTTCAGTAATATAGAGACACCAAAAATAACTTTATTAGTTTAATGGAGTAGAACATTAAATAATGTTGGCACATAAATTATTTCCTAACTTTCAAATATTTTATCTTTCATTAAATCTCTTGATTAAGGTTTATAAATTGAATATTTGGTCAATTATGAAATTGATTAAGCCTGGTTTGCTCTATTGTGTGATGCTTTTATAATTCTTTTTATTCCTTATGAAAAAGCATACTGAGGAATTATAAAGGATACATACAGAGTTTAAAATTAATATATGTGATGTTAATGATCAAGCAGAGACCTGTGATTTCACATAGTGGCCTCTTATATGAAGCTCAATGAAATCTCCATCAATGTGTATGATTATCAAACAAATGAATGGTTCTTTACATCATGGTAAAAGTGATAGAGACCTTACTGAGAAACCATAAAACTATCACCAGGAAGATTTTATATATTTTTAAATTCTTCAGAAGAAGTCACTGAAAGAAATGGTAAATATATGGCCAAAATATTTAACCTGTTTTGTTAGACAGTATTTATTTGAGCTATGCATACAGAAATTTAAGTGGATTAGTGTGGACAAGATATTTAAACTCTCTGTGCCTCAATTTTCTCCTCTGGAAAAGGATTATAATAATATGCCTACTTCATTGAATAGTTATGAGGATTAAATGAGTTACTATAAGTAAAGTCTTTAGCTAAGAGCCTGGTATAGAATAAGCACCAGATAAATGCTAATGATTATTATTATCTTTGCTATAAGGTGTTTTCAATTACCATTACTGGCAGTCTTAGAATCATACATGGTTAAAGCTGGAAGATACTTGGAAAACTATCTAGTTCAGGGATTGTGTGTAGCCTGTGGGCTGAATTTGACCTCCAGAGGTTTGGTTAACACAGAGTTTTAAAATTGTTTTTAATTTGAATGCTTTTTGAGAGTGCATAAAAATCCAGTTCCTTTTAACCTCCACTCTTCCCTGTTGTTT
The DNA here is from genome assembly GCF_001890085.2 of Hipposideros armiger. Classification (NCBI taxonomy): domain Eukaryota; kingdom Metazoa; phylum Chordata; class Mammalia; order Chiroptera; family Hipposideridae; genus Hipposideros; species Hipposideros armiger. The sequence continues at coordinate 85,456 of NW_017732237.1, forward strand.
TACATTGTCATTTTACTCCCCACATTTGCTTACCTGCTTAATTCCTACAAAACCTTTGAAGTTTTGGCCCTTGATCTAGTCCACTCTTCTCATTTAATAAAGAGGCAGATGAGTTCCAAAAGGATTATATAAAGGCACTCAAGTTGTGTCCAAATTATAAATAAGATCCTAGACGTCTGATTCCTAGGCCGATGTTATCCCCATTGCATCGCAGTGTCTGCTTTAGTTTGAATTGCTTGGATCAAGTCTGTCTTTAATGACAATAGACTGAAGGGACTAACATTGACCCATCATCTGATACTACATGTCAGCGGGGAGAGTGTGTAAACTCTTGAGGAGAAAATTATCCTCATTATTGAAAAGCAAAAGAAATCACAACAAACAGGCTTAAGGTATGTGACCATATCCCCTTCCCCTTTTTAAAACCGCATAGATGGGTCAAGTTAGGACACCACCAAGAGGATTTTCCCCCCTCATTAATTTGGTGTATCCCCAAATTAAAATAGCAACTTGAACACATCATTTCAAAACCTGCTCACTATGTTTTCATTTGACACCATGTTCTTGTGCTGTTTTTATAATACAGGGAATAAAGTTTTATATTATTTGTGCAGGACGAGAGCATCATCATAGGGAACTCTTCTGGTCATACATAGGCATGGTAACAATGAAATCATTTCTAGAAAATATGAGAGAAAGGAAAATGACAGCATTTATTTGGAATATACTACCTCTGGTAAACTGGATACAATGTGAAGCACATACAAGTAGAAAAAATGGTTAAGATGAGGTTTATGTAAAATGAAATGACTGTTTTAATGATGAATTGGATTTTTGTGTAAGATTTCACCCTATCTCCCATTACATTTCCTTCACAAAATCAAGAAAGGAAGTAAGACAGTGTAGATACCTGGATCTGATTCACTGTCAGCTCAGTGGGAAGTTTTAACTATAACTCTTCTTTTAGTAAGAATGAAAAAATGAGAAAAAGGTGACAGTTTCAGCCATTGACAGTCATAGTAAGAATTAGGCAAACTTCCTATAACATTGTTTGTTTATTCTCTATGGGGCACAAATAGAATACGCCGTTTAAAAATTCTGTCTTTTGGCAAACACATCGAGAGACTTCAGGTTTCAGTGATTTGCAGTCTGTGGTATGCACAAGAATTACCTGGGGTTTTTTATTGCAGTGGTGGAGCTACGTCACCAGGATCAATGGCGGGGTGGGGGGTCCAGAATCGGCCTCTCAGGACATTTGATGTAGGCGATTTATGGACCACACTTTGAGAAATGATGGCAATGCGCCTTGTCTCCTATACAAATTTTAGAAAATTTCTTATCTTCCTGTCCTCTCTCTCTCTCTCTGCCTCCCTCCTTGCCTCTCTCTTTTTTCCTCTCCCTCCCTCCCTGTGCTCAGCTTTATTTTAGGAATAGACAATAATAAAAAGATGAAAGACTTGAAGATCTGAACCTTACCTTCACAGCCTACTTGGAAGACACAATGCCATTGATAAATGGCATAAGAAAGCATAGACTAAAAGGTAAGGGGAAAATAGAAAGAAGCTTGAGAGCAAAAAGAAGCCATACATCCCCTGATGGAAGGACTGGGATGTGACGAGTTAGTGGAAAGCGTCACATTATTGGTTTGGGAAGTAGAGGTACTAGGGTTCAATTCTATTTTTCCCCATCATAGCTGTGTGATCTAGGGCAAGTTGTTTTATATCTCCGAATTGCAATGCATCATATATATCTATATCCATATCTATATATCTATAACTATAACTATATCTATATCTATATATCTGTCTATATCTGTCTATATTTATTTACATAAACTTATATTTTCATTTTTTACCAGTAAGTTACTGGGAGGAAGGTTTGAAGATTATTCTGACACTCATAGTGAAGAGAAAATTGAATTAGATTGGACAGGTGAGTTACAGTATAGTAATCTAGGAAAAAGGTGATGAGAGTTTAGTGTTGCAGTGGGGCAGTAAGAAAGAGCAATACAGATATAAGACAAATTTTATAATGACACCACTCCAATAGAAATTGATTTATGATTGGGTTTGATCAATAGAGAGGAATGGATGAGGTGTGACTCCAGTAGAAAATAGAACAAATCCAGAAAGGAAAATCAGAGAGAATATTAATTCGGGGAAAGTATGATTTTAGACTTACTGAGTTTGAATTCTGTGATAGCATTTTAAAAAAGAGATGCCTATTATCTTAGGTGAGAAGAAAGGAAAATAAATATTAACCTAGGAGCACAGAGCAGGAAGGTGATAGTTGAAAGCAATCAAATAGATTAGTCCTTCATGGGAGAGAATTTATAGAAAAGATATCAAAGATTCAAAGACTAAGCCTTGGGAAATACAATAATTAATAGCAGTTACTTATGCATGGTTTTAAAAGTATAGGCATGCCATCCATTCTCTTTCCTCCTCAGAAGAGCTAGGTGACATGGTGCAGGTAGGTTTTACCTGTTTTATGAATGTGTGAATCAATTTATTATAGGTCATTTTACTACAGAGTAACAGAGATGGGATTCAGAACACTCATACCTCCAAATCCAGAATTCTTAGTACTATGAAGTCAAGAGAAAGGGGATCAGCCAGACGTACCTGAAGTCTTCAGTGACTTATTTTATTCAAGCCTACATGATAAATAAGCACAGAAATGGGCTATGTCTCAAGCATGTGAAAACTGGTTAAAAGGCTGATTTTTCCCTAAAATGTTACTGCTGGAAAAGTTTTTATTTCTGAAAAGCAAAATGTAATCAATAAAGTTAATTGAATCTGCTGAAATCTGAGTATTATAAAAGCATCTTTGGTTGGTCACGACAGGGGCAAGACCAATTCAAAACAGAAATACAAAAAGGAGTTTATTTATTGACTCATGTAAATAAGCCATGATCATGGTAGGGATGGAGATGGAAATGAAAGTGAAAAAACTGTCAAGACCCTTTCTTTCATTTCTGCTTCTCTCCTCCTTTCCTCCTTCTACACCTTTTGGAGTGGTGGAAACACAATATCTGGCACCTTCTACACTTATATTCTCATAGTTTGGGAACCAGAGAGACAGATACTTTCTTTTTCCCAGGGCTAGCTGAAAATGTGACTGTGGCAGGCAGTTTAAAAGGTGATTATTTTCTAATAGATTTTATGTACCATTCAGGAGGTGCTACCAGGTAGACAGTGGACAATGATAAAGGTCAACAGGCTTTTTTCAGGCATGGCTAACATCTGCATAAGCATGTAACCACATCTTGAAGGAGGGTAATAGAGAATAATGATACTCTCCACTCATTTTGAGAGGTGACTAGCCAGTTTTAATCTCACCTCCCACTTCACAAATGCATTTTACAGTACCACTTTGTAGTCTTATTCTCCAGTGTTTGTAAAATCATTATTAACTAGAATAAAAGTACATTATTTCATATTAATTGCAAACAACACTTTTTCTTCTTCATGTGTTACTAAAAATGATAAAATGAGGACAAGTGAGAGTCCTTTAGGTTATTAGTTTGAATGCATAATATTGGCTGCTATATAACACTTGGCCTGCAAGCTTTTGGCCTGCCAAGTTGGATTCAATTTAAATCAGAGACAACCATTATAAAATTATTCTATCCAGAATTATATATACCTCTTGGAATCACCGAGCAATGGTAGCAAACTGCATTTCACCTTGGGTATTTTGTGAAGAGCAAATTAGTCTGCCAAAATTTTGTTAATGCAATAGAAAAAATATCAGCTATAATCTTTTCCTTAAGTGACAATCAGTTTGATGACACACTAGTGATGTTTTGTTGGTTTGCTTATTTTGAATTAAAAACATCACTTCTGCGCTTCTGGTCAAGATGGCAGAGTAGGAACTAAATGCTGTGCTAGCCTCCTCTCAGGACCACATCAAAATTGCAACTAAACTATGGAAAAACCATCATTGAAAACTGCCTAAAGTCTAGCTGAACTGAAGTCATAACTAAGGATTAAAAGAAGAAATCACATTGAGACTGATAGGATTGGTGGAGACACAAAATAGGCTGGTCCCATACCCATGTGTGGCAGTTAAAAATGGGAGGAGTATCTCAGCTGTGGAGGTCGCCCATGAGGATTGAGAGGTCTCAGGCCCATAGCAGGCTCCCCAGTCCAGGAGAGAAGATCCCATTAATTCTGGCTGTGAAAACCAGTGGAGATGGTGGATGAGTGAGACAGAGGGCTCTGGAGTCCTGGGCATTTCTCTTAAAGGGCCCAGAAATGGACTAACTCACTCTGAGCTCCAGTGCTGGGGCAACAGCTCAAAAGGCATCAAAGACATATGGGGAGAAACTGAATTGCCTGGCTTCAGGGTGAAGGCTGGAGGCGACAGCTTTCTCTCAGATAGAAGTGCTGGCAGAATCCATTGTTCCTCTGTTGATCCCACCCCACCCCCCAACCTCCCACTCCCCCACCCCCAGCCTGCACACCCAGGCTGACACCATATTTGAGTCCCCATCAACCTGGCTAACAGTGTTCAACCCACCTTGGTGATTGCTCGAGACCCTGCTCCTACCCAACTAGCAGGCCCACCTAGCCACTTCTAGTGGCTTTTCCACACAAATGGCCTGCTTTGGCTTATGCTGTGGACTTTCCTAAAATCTCACAAAGGTTCGCAAACCCCAATAAGCAGCAGCTCGCTTTGGCATACCCCATACCTCTGACTGAGTAGCACCAAGTCCAGCAGTAGCAGCAGCCAGCTTCAGTTGATAGATTAGCCTCTCCCAGGTACCATCAAGCCCAGCACAAGTGTCAACCATCTGCAGATCATTTTGTAGCTCATACTAAGTGGCTCTGGGCAAAGTACAGGCAGCACCTGAAGTTGGCCAGCAAAAGAATCCCCCGCAAGAGGCCCCAGAACCAACATACCTGGTGGACAGTTTCAGACCACACCAGTGCACCACCACCCACCTCCACAAAAGACATACCCACAGGGCACACTGAGCAGGCACCAGAGCCCCGTTAAAGCAGATCCTGCTCCATAGGGTCAGCCCCTGCTCAACAGCTCTCCACTGGTAGTCATGGCTGGTCCTCACAACCAATCAGCCTGAGGGTCAATCCCTTTAATGATGTGCAAATAACAACCAAGGCTCATCTATAACAGGAGGGCACACACAATCCATACAAGGGACACAGCTTGAGCGCCTGGCTCAGGTGACCAGGGAGACTGTACCACTGGGATCCACAGCACACCTACTACATAAGGACACCCTATTGTGACCTGGAGACATAGTAGCCCTACCTAATACATAAAAACAAACACAGGGAGGCAACCAAGATAGGGAGGCAAAGAAACATGTCCCAAATGAAAGAACAGAACAAAACTCTAGAAAAAGAACTAAACAAAATGAAGAAAAGTAATCTACCAGATGCAGAATTTAAAATACTGGTTATAAGGATGCTCAGTGATTTTAGGGAGAACTTCAACAAAGAGATAAGAAGCATTAAACTGGGGATAGAAAACATAAAAAAGAAACAGTCAGAAATGAAGAGTACAATAACTGAAATGAAGAAAGCCTACATTAGTGGGAATCAATAGTAGATTAGAGGAAGCAGAGGATCTGATCAGCAATTTGGAAAATAAGGTAGCAGAAAATATCCAATCAGAACAGCAAAAAGGACAAGAAAGCCAAAAAAGTGAGGAGAGTTCAAGGGACCTCTGGGACAACATCTAGTGTACCTACATTCACATCATAGGAGTGCTAGAAGGAGAAATGAGAGTGCAAGGAATTAAAAACCTGTCTGAAGAAATAATGACAAAAAACTTTCCTAACCTGGTGAAGGAAACAAACACACAAGCCCAGGAACTGCAGGGCCTCAAACAAGAGACATCATAATCAAAATGCCAAAGGTTAAAGACAAAGAGAAAATAAGTTAGTTACCTATGAGAGAGCTCCCATAAGATTGTCAGCTTATTTCTCAACAGAAGCTTTGCAGGCCAGAAGGGATTGGCATAAAATATTCAATGTGATGAAAAGCAAGGAATTACAACCAAGACTACTCTAAGGAGCAAAGCTATCATTTAGAATTAGAGGGCAGATAAAGAGCTTCCTAGACAAGAAAAAGCCGAAGGAGCTCATCACCACCAACTCAGTATTACAAGAAATGTCAGAGGGATTTCTTGAAGCAGAAGAAGGAAGAGGAGGAGGAGGGGGAGGAAGAGAAAAGATCTAAACATGTATAATAAAATGGCAAGGACTACGTATCTATCAACAATTAATTTAAATGTAAATGGGTTAAATGTTCTTATCAAAAGACAAGGTGATTGAAATGGGTAAGAAAGTAAGACCCTTACATATGCTGCCTAGAAGAGACTCACTTAGATTGAAAGACATACACAGATGGAAAGTAAAGGAATGGAAAAAGATATTTCATGAAAATGGAAATGAAAAAAAAAAGCTGGAGTAGCAATACTTATACCAGACAAAATGGACTTTAAAACAAAGACTAAAGCAAGAGACAAAGAAAGACCCAGTAATCCCACTTCAGAGTATTTATCTAAAGAAACCCAAAATGCTACATCGAAGGGACGTATGTGCATTCATATGTTCATTGCAACATCATTTATAATAGCTAAACTGTGGTGTCAACCTGGGTGTCCATCAATGGATGAATGAATAAAGAAGAGGTGGTACATGTAAACAATGGAATTCTACTCAGCCATAAAATAGAATGAAATCTTGCCATCTGCAACAACATGGGTGGACCTGGTGGGTATTTTGCCTAGTGAAGTGAGTGAAACAGATGATGACAAATGTCTATGATTTGACTTATATGTGAAATCTAGAGAATAAAATAAATGAACAAACAGAACAGAAAAGATTCATAGATACGGAGAACATTTTGATGGTTGCCAGATAGGAGGGGGGATGGAGGGATGGTTGAAAAAGGGGAAAGGATTAAGAAGAACAAATTATTAGTTACAAAGTAGTCATGGGGATATAAAATATAACATAAGGAATATACCATATTTTGCCTTGTATAATGTGCATTTTTTTGCCCAAATTTGTGAGGGATGCACATTATATATGGGTAGTACTAATTCCATATCTATATAAATGTTTTTAATTCTTTTATTTATGCTTATGAGTTGAAACTGTAACTCTAGAAATCAATAACATCATACGTATGTAAAATAGTACCCTGAAATACGATGATTGGTTTTGTTGAATTTACAATGAACTTGCAACAATAAAGAGTTCTTGGACTTCTATGATGTGAAAATACCATAAATTTGTTACTGGTACATAAAATTTCTTGTACCTTCTACCTGTTCTTGTGTTTTGTAATTATTTGTTACATAAAATTTGTTGTACCATAATATGTTAAAAAATAAATGCTAATATTTCTTTATAATACAAAACACAAGAACCTAAATGTAAACAAATAAAAATTTGAATTAATAAATTAAGATGAAAGATTTTTTTCCCTGAAAGTTCGGGCCAAAAATGTGGGTACACATTATACATGGCAAAATACGGTAATCAATAATATTGAAATAACTATGTATGGTGTCAAATAAGTATTAGATTTATTGGGGTGATCACTTGATAAGTTATATAAATGTTTAACCACTATCATGTATACCTGAAATTAATATGTTATAATATTGTATGTTAACAGTAATTGAAAAATTAAAAAAATATTTAATGAAAAGAGTAAGAAAGGGGGACTGCCATCTGAAATAGTGGCATCCAAAAGTTGTGTAGATGACCAACGAAAGGAGCATAATAAAAAAAAAATTAAATAAAAAAATTAAAAACATCACTTTTGAGATTTTTCTTTTATCTTGATTTCTGCCTAAATCATGCTATATTGTGTTCTTGTATTACTGTGGAATGTGCATAAACTTTAGGATTTTACAGCTTTAAGTTCAAATTTTGGTTTATTCTTAATATAACAAACATGTGCTTAGTGCCTCTGATCATGCAGTAGACATTCTATTCAGTGTAGAGGACACAAAATTAATAACAGAAACCCTTTGACCTCTGAAGTTCATAGTCTCGTGGTAGAGGAGGAGAGGGTGGTGCAGAGTGAGTGCTGGGGGTGCAGAAGATAGGCCCCACATATCCCATTAGAGAAGGAGGAGACTCCCTAGGAGATTAGCTTCAGGCTTTCTGAATCCAGGTGTAGAGAGCATATATGAGGTTGGACAATTAAGTTCGTGAACTTTCCACTGTGTCAGTGCATATATCCAAGTGGGGATGTTACATAGGTAGCTGGACATCCAATTTGGATTGTGAGGGTGGAGTCTGAGCTGAGGATATGCAGTTGGGAGTTCAATTAGCTATCAAAATTTTGGATAAGTTCATCCAGAGAGAAGGAGGTAGCCAATGGACCAAGCTGCGAGTCCATGGGAACCAGGGTGCTTTGAGGAAGAGAGACCCTACCTAAAAATGGAGAAGGAAAGCCAGACATGAAAGAGAAAATCTAGGAAAGGGGAATGTTATATACACTGATAAGAAAAGATTTTTTATGGTTTTATGACCTTGAGCAAGTTTGCAGTCTTCCTGTGACTTATTTACTTTGACAATGAGTGTGGAATAATAGTATCTATTGATTATATGTTGTGAGGGTTATAGTGACAATAAATACATTCGCCTGACATGATGCCTGTAACATAAAATTCATTAATGAATATTATTTCTGTTTCCAATGTTGATTGGGCTACTACTAATAAATTCCTTCACAATAAAAATCTTTCACTTAATGGGACTTATTATTTAGGTCAATAATTTAGTCAGATCTCCTTCCTAATGGCTGAATTTCCAAAATCTAATAATCAGCTCTAATAAGAAGCTCTGGTATCAAAGCAGGAAGTGTCTGATGAAGCACATTTCCAGAAATAATTTTATTTTCTCTCTTCTGTTAATACTGTGATCAATCTTGTCTTTTTTTAAAAAAACAATCTGCATTTATTTCTTATTTAAATATATAATCAATATCAAATGTTAAACATCCTTTACAAAATTACATTGGTCATCCCAGATAATATAGCATATACTTCAAAAAGATGGCTTTTAAGGTTTTGAGCATCGTTCTTCACATCTGCTCCTGGAGGCTTCCTGTGTCTCACGATTTAGTTGCTTTTATTAAAGCAACCTAATTTGAGGGCATTTCAGAGAAAATAGAAAGGCAACATTTTCTTGCTTTTGATATCTTGTGATTATTGTTTGTTCTCTTTGAAGCTGAACTGAAAAATTGCTAGATCCTTTGTGGGGCACACAGACAAATTCAACCTCTGGCTTTAGAAGTTTCAAACATTTTCATTTGTATTTTCCTTTTCATGTAACACAAAGTACCTCCCTCATTTAGTCATGCTTGGTATTGGTTTTCAGGGCAATTTCTAAGGCTTGTTTGACAATTGGAGGCAAAGCATATTACAAGATAAGATGCTCTTTTTTAAAAAAAAATATTAAATTTGTTGGGGTGACATTGGTTAGTAAAATTATATAGGTTTCAAGTGTACAATTCTATAATACATCATCTATATATTGAATTGTGGGTTTACCACCCAGAGTAAGTAGAAAAGAGAGATGGGACACATTGATTGATAAAAATCGGGTACATCTTTATTTAACAGAGTTGCTTTTTTTATATATCTTTTCAACTCTTCAGTAGCAACTTGGAGAAAAGTCCTACTCACAAGTAATTGTGTCAAAGGTCTTGGAAGAATAATGTGTTTCATGCCTCCCTGACTAGAATTACTCTCATTTTATGTTTATAAAGCAAGCTCATGAACACAGAGAAAAGAACTGGTCTGATAACCAGAGGTTTGAATGTGATCTTGACATTGCCATATTTTTGTTCAAATTGGGCTAGATGAGCTCTACATTTCCTTTCTGTTTGAAGATTGTGTGCCTTTTACTCCTATACCTATGATTCAGCATCTTAAAAATCTATCTATCATCTATAATCTATCTATCTATCTATCTATCTATCTATCTATCTATCTATCTATCTATCTATCATCTATCATCTTTCTATGGTTTGCTGAATAATGGAGTCCCCGCCCTGCCTTCTGACAAATGTGCCCACGTCCTGATTCCTGGAACCTTTGCTTATGTTACTTTACAGCAAAAGGGACTGTGAATATATCATTAGGTTAGGGATATTGAGATGGAAAAACTATCTTGGATTATTGAATAGGACCAATGTAATAATAAGGGTTCTAATAGGAAGGAGACAAGAAGGTCAGAGTCAGAGAGGAGATGTGACGATGGAAGCAGAGGTTGTTACAATATCTTTCAAAAGCAGAAGAACGGACCACCTGCTGAGGAATGTAGGAGACCTCTAGAAGCTGGGAAAAGAAAGGTAATGGATTCTCTCCTTGAGCCTGTGAAGAGAGCGTGGTCCTGCCAATGCCTTGATTCCTGCTCGGTGAAACCCATTCAGTACTTCTGACCTCCATAATTGCAAGATAATAAAATGTTTTAAGCCACTAAGTTTGTGGTAATTTGTTACAGCAGCCCCAGGAAACTAATACACTATTTATCTAAAATCCCTATATATTTATGAAGCTTGAAGATTTATAAATCCTGTATGTATCCCTCTAACTTCTCATTCTCTACCAAATGAGATGGGGTACAGATAGACTCAGAGTCAGTATGTGACCAACAGAGTGATATAAATAGTTGAATTCTATGACCTACTTGGATCAAATACTAGCTCTATCATTTGCTAGTCATCTGACTTCAGGCTTGTCCTATTCTCATCCTTTTCTGTGTCTTAATTTCCTCATCTGATAAAGTTAGAATAATGATAGTGCCCACTTTCTTTATAGAATTAAAAGACTCAGTGTTCATAAAATATATGTATTAGCTTCATGTGCCAACTTCCAGGCTCCCCTAAATATTCTCTAGCAGTTTCTTGCCCTGAATGTAGTGTTTGGAATCTGGGGAACAGCATATCTGGATGAGGTTGATACCGTGACAATCAGTATAATCAGAGGGACAGGAAAATTAAACCTGGAAGCCTGAAGAGGAGGCAGGAATGAGGGATTTGCCTGAGGCTAGGTCCAATTTTCACAACTTCTGAGTTTTCACTGGCTCTGTTGCTCTCAGTCCTCAGTCTATTCTGGGAATTCCACAGAGACTGAAATCACCTCTCTTCATCACACTGGCATGTATGAAAGCATCAAGCTGAGACAAGATACAGGTATTTCAGCCTCCAAAATGCATTGTTGTCACATCCAAACCCACTAAAAGGGATTGACAGCATTTAACTGACTATTAAGGCATTTTCTTTGATGTAGACAATCAAAGAAGATTTAAATCACACACACACACACATATATAATTTTAAAATATATTTTATATTTTAAAATATATTTATATATATTTATTATATATAATATTATGTATATAATATATGTTATATAATATATATATATATATATATATATATATATATGAAAAAGAACATCTTTCCCTTTAAGAAAGAGCACCATGGTTTTTGTAAAGGAAGAAGAAAAGTATGAAAATGTTCAAGGCAGGACTATCTAAGCACTTACTATTCTGATGCTATTGTTCAATGTTTTAGTCCCCTTTTCCTTCTGGTTTTGGAACTTGAATCTTTTATAGGATGAGAGGGAAAATACCTTTTTTCAATGTGACCATTTGCAGGATGTTCTTGATTGATTTGCTGCCTGGATTTTCATTGCTGTAAGCACATCCCTTTGGAATTGGATGCTCCTAAATATGGTGATTTGGGCATTCATTTCAGTATCACTTTTATCTGCAAGAGGAGCAGAATCTCAAATGCGAATAAATAATACCTGTGAAAATTATTTACAATTTCTGTAGAAACAAAAGTATTCATATTGGAAAAGAGATACTTTTGTTTGGTAGGAAAGTGGTTACTGTTAGATCTTAGTTCCTCTTCTCCCAGCTGTGTGACTTTGGGTGATGATGATAGCTGGTGTGTTTGTAAAGTTTTATAATTTACATTGTGTCTTCAGGTGCAGTTTACCTATGACCTTACCATTCCCTTAGGGGCTAGATTATAGCTCCGCCCATATGAGAGAAGAGGAGGCCCAGTCCCAGAAAAGCAAACTGATTTCCCCAAGTTCATGCAGCTAAGCTCCAGAGCAATGGTTCAAGATGGGCTCTCTTTCCACTGCAACATGTTGCTGCCAAAAAACCAATTTGACTCAAATTAATTAAACTGTGAGTCTCTTGTCATGTAACATGTGTGTACTGACACATTAGACTAGATGTGATGCCATAAACTCAGCTGTAAAAGAGCAATGCATGCAATGTTAATGGAAGAAATTGTCTAGATGTAGGGGAATGGTGTTAAATAATGGCATCAGGAGACATGGGCCACTAACTGGGCTAGTTGCTGCCAAGATCCACTTATTGTTTTCATGCAGGACTGCAACAATACTAGTGTTGTCAGATTTTCTGATTTTTCAAGAGAAGACAAAAATCTAGATTTTCAAGTGAAACCTCTCTGTGTTTGATTAATGCTAAATTGGCAGAACTACAACCCCTTTTCAAAGTCTCCATGGTAGGGGACAGAGTCACTTTCATTTTCATTAACTCTGATGTGCTGTAAAATCAGCATTATCTCAGCTTAGCTTTCTGAATTTTTTTTTTTTTTGGTATGGAGGATTCGTTAGGTTTATTGGCTTCTCAATTAACTTCTAGGCCAATTCAATAACTGATTTGGACAAACAGATAGTTGCAAAGGAAATAACTGAAATTCATTTATTTACATGACCTTGGAACATTAAGAAAACAGAAAACACTCTGCAGAAATCCTTGTGTGTATTTGCATGCATTGCTCATGCATTTCATGTCCCCAACGGGACAGCTGAACCTAGAAAAGGGGGGATTTTTATGACCTCTGCTATGTTTGCTCCACACTATTGCTTTTTTTGCTCCACTCTGTTTGCTCTACCCAGAATTGATGGCGCATCCGAACAAATGTAAATAGTGATTTAATTCATAAAGAGATATATTTTTTGATCACCGTGTAATTATGAGGTTATACTTTGCCATTTAAGCTTATGAGGTTGATGACGTATGTGAACTTGTTGGTGATGGTGCTGGTGCTGGTGTGCATCAGTAATATTTTATAATAATTACAATGATAGTAATAATAAAAAGATAACATTTACTGAGTGCTTATTATGCCAAGCGTTTTCCTATTCGTGAAACTATTTAATCCACACAAATCCCCATGGAGTAGGTATTGATGTCCCTATTTTACAGATAAGATTTCAGGAGATTAAGTAACTGGTCCAATATTATCCAGCTACTAAGAGGCAGAGTCAAACCAAGTTCTAATTATGTGTGGGAAAGAAGCCAGAAGAAATTTATTGGGCATGTACTGAGTACCAGGTCAGAGTCCAGGTTCTTAGTCCTAGTGAACAAAACTATGTTTTTGTTTCATGGGGTTATATTGTATTTGTGGGGATACATAGTAAACCAATAAACATACACAACATAATGTCCAGCAGTACTAGGTACTCTAAGGGACAGAATTGGGTCAGAGAATAGAGGGCCTACTACATAGCATGATGGTAAAGGTCTGTCTGAGGAGTGACAGCTAGGCAGAGACGTTAGAATGAAATGGAGAGATGGGCCATGGGAATTCCATGCATTGTCCTTGTGATGGTCCCTCTAGGGTACAACTCACCACTCAGTTCTAGAACAGCGTGGCCATTCGTTGGTTGTATTTCATAAGATTATGTAGTATCATCCTACAGCAAAAGCAAGGACTTCAGAGGCAGACCCAGGTCAAAATTCTGGCTCTGCTCCTTTTTCCTCCTAGGTGTTTGGGCACCTTAAACTTATTTCCAAGCTTCAGTTTTCTCTGCTGTAAAATTTGGGCAATAATCCTTATCTCTTATGGTAAATGAAAATTGCACCTGTAAAGTCCCTCTTGCCAGTCCCCAGAACTGCATATAAATATGCAGGAATCATGCCATAAATAACACTATAATTATTTTTATGATCTGTGCCTTACAGAGGGACATGGAGAAGTTCCCTGGGATTTTTGTGGTCACAGCGTAAGGAGGGGATACAGCATAGATCAATTACTCTTCACCTTGAGAGCTGACGAGGGAATATTGACAGAGTGGAAGCGATCCAGGAAAGGAGCTTAAGAGAGGAACCAGGTGTGGATAAAGTGGGCTTTCAAATCACATTAGTTCAGAGCAAAAATGAGAATTCAAGAGGTCATTGGAGAGCAAGGTGGGCAGGGGGTTATTTGTTTTTTAATTCAATATCAAGAAGTGTCCCATAATATACATATAACTGCATAATATACATATAACAATAGCATGGGGGGGGTAGGGAGAGGAGAGAGAGAGAGAGAGATTTATAAAATTCCCAGCCTTTTGCAGAGGCACTCAGCCCTGCTCCCACAGGCATGCGCTGCTATTTAAATGTCGGTTCCTGGAGCCAGGTTGGTCCATTCCCTGATAATCAAGAAATCTGGGTCCAGTCCCAGTTTGCCTTCTGACGTGCTGACTCTGAGGTAATCACCTCCCCTTTTTGCCTTCCCATAGAGGAGAAAAATGTCCACTACATTTTGCCCATCTCGAAGGAATCTGTTTAGACTGAAATAGAACAAAACAACACAAACAGAAACAAAAACCAAAGTTTAAAATGTCTCTCCTATGATATTATTTACTGTTAAATGTAGGAACATAATTTAGTAAAAAGGCGAACCTCTCTAAATCATAGGCCTTATGTCCCGGGCAATGAATTAGGTCTATCGCCCCCTGTGGTTTGGCCGCCACGTTACCCTAGGGAGGGGACAGCGCCACATCTGGTTCTGTGGGTCAGCCTGGTTCTGTGGAAAGCACACGGACTTTGGGAGGTTGTACATCTGGGTCCACTTCTCTAACTTTGAGGAATTTTAACTCTGTCACACGCCTCTCCACCCAGGTTTCTAGATCTATAAATAAAGACCGCAACACCACGTAAGTCATTGTGAGGGTTAAATGAATGTAAAGTTCTTAGCATTACGTCTGCCACTGACATTTACAAAGATTACTTTTTACTGTTTTCATTCTTGTTTACGACCTGAATTCTTCAAGTTGTCTGGAGGCCCCTACCTTCTTTATGATTTGGGGACATGCAGGGATAAGACTAGGAGGCCGATTTCAGGAGGTTTTTTCAAACCATTGCCAGGCTGGACTAGGCAAAGGGTCAAGTGGAAACAACCCACTGGACTTGCTCCAGCTGGAGAAACTGGGTCTGCTCCACGCTGATCCCCTGACAGGGAGAGGTGGGGGCTGATTCTTGGCCTGAATTCCAGTGGCAGTTCTGGTGGATGTGGTGGGGTCCAGAATTATCCCGAGATGAAGCTGGTAACTACAGTACTTACTGTTTCACAGTGGCCAATGCAAGACAAGGTGCAGACTGAGGACAGACATTGGTTATAATATTTAGTACCTTCTTAGTCTCATTCACAGCAATTTCCATCCCTTGCCATCACATCTACGTTTGCTGTGGGATGTTGTGAGGCTTCGGGGCAACCCTAAGATTCATCTTCGTAATCAATGGAAAGGAAGAAATGGGCTGCCTGTTTTATCACCTAGATCAGCTCTCTCAGAACAAACAGGTTGCGAATCCCAATGGCTTCTCAGTGCTGTCTCAGATGCTTCCTTCCTTCATTACGCTATCCCCATGGTAACCCTCAGCAAAGGAGAAGAGGGACAGCTAACCAGTGAGAGACTATTTTTAGATTTCTGGCCAGATGCTTTGACAAATCTGTTGAGGGAAAGAAAATGAAGCAAATGTAGAAGAAGAATTTTTTTTTCCAAAGACAATATCATGTAAAATTCATATTAGAAAACAGGAAAAGACCATGAAAAATCATTCAACCTGCCTCTATCTCTAGGAAGATCTACTTCCAAATTGCACCCCAAAAAATTATGCAATATCTTTTTTATAACATTTTACTTAATAGCTTATTCTAATACATACCCGTATTTCCTACCCCAGATTTACCCCGTATTCGGTCTCAGTTCCCACACCAAGGAAGTTACAAATGAGACTGAGTATGATTGCTCAAGTTGTGGACTACACAACCCTGAAGGCATCATTCATTTAGACTCTGCTGCTAATGACATTCCCTAGGTTTGTGCAGCGCACATCCTGTGCAACTATCTGCACTGGCCCTGCTTCACTTATCTTTTAAAAATGTAAATCTCTCCCATCCTCCTTAAAAATCTTCAGGAAGTTCTCATTGCTTTTAGGTTAAGGGCTCTAGATCTTTATGATGGCTCTAAAGTATGACAAGATATTAATTCTGCACACCTGTCCAGAATCATTTAGTACTATTATAATTCTCCCTGTTTGTGTTTCAACAAAAGACCTTCTTTCAGAGCCTCAAACATGCCATGTTCTTCCCATCCCAAGAAATTTGCACTTACCTATCCTACTTTCCCCCATGCTGTCTACTTAGTTAATTGCTCTGTTAATTCCTTATACTTCCAGCCAGAACTCAAATACCAGAAAATTCTTCCTCAACCTCTAAGACAAAAGAAGGCCCTCCTGCAATAGCCTCTTCTAACATCTTGTGCCTTTCCTTCACATCACTTAACAGTTTGTAATTCTATATTTATTTATGTAACTTTTGTTTTTTCTTTACTGTGCTCCATGTTGTTAGGGAACATACATATATATATATATATATATATATATATATATATATATATATATATTTTATTTATTTATTTATTTATTTTATTTTAAGATTTTTATTTGGGAATTGGGGGGATGGGAACAGCACTGGGGAATTGGGGGAAGGGGAACAGACAAGTTGCTGTTGTTTTGTTCTTCAGTCTAGTTGTGGAGGACGTTGCTTCACTGGCTCAAGTTGGCACCATCATTGCGCTCTTCCCGGGCGAGGCAGATCAGTCGCCGGCTTCTGGATGGCCACTCACGGCAGCTTGAGGGCCGTTCACATTGGCTGCTGGCTACATACGGTAGCCCATGGCAACCCACTGCCACAGGGGCTGCAGCCTACGCCATCGCCGGTGACTCATGGCAGCCTAGCTCCAGGTTGAGCTGTTGTTCAGCATCTTAGCTGTGGAGGGCAGCGTCACTGGCCCTCATATGTGGGATCCGAACCAGGGCCCTCTGGCATCCCAAGCCAGTTCTTAACCATCATGCCATTCGGCCGGCCCGGGAACATATTTTTTTGTCACCATTATGTATCTAGTGCCTAGCACCATATTTGGCAAATCAATGACCAACAGTTATTTTAAAGGGATCCAGGCTCTTTGTCAAGTCATCAACCTATGTGATTGCACTGGGGTTCCTTAAAATGTAATGTATACCCAGATCCCCTAGAAAACTTGTTAAAATGCAGATTCTGATTCAGTGGATCTGGAGTGAGTGAGTCCTATGATTCTGCATTTGCAACTAGCTGCTAACCAGCCCTAGAACCTGGTTGCCCATTAAAGTCACTGAAAGGGCTTCAAAAAATAGTCTCAATTCTGTGGTCTCACCCCTGGGGCTTCTGACTTAATTGGTAGGTGCTTGGCCTGGGCTTTGGGAGGTTTCTTAAAGCTCCCAGCTTATTCTAGTATCCATCACTCTTGGAGATCCACTGATTCCAGGCAAAGCTCATCCTCAACAGTAAATAAAGAGATACTTTTATTACTCTTTGCGTTAGACAGCATGTAATATGGCCATCTGATAGCAGTATATCTTATAACTGTTTTTTAAATGCACAAGTGTTAGAGTCCCACAGAAAAGTAGTACCCAGCGTTTGTGTGTGAGTACAGAGAAGTCTGTGTGAGTTGGTTGATGTGACAGCAGGAAGGTCCAATCTTAAACTTTTCCACTTCTACACATAGGGCAAATATATTTCTTGTCAAATATTTTAAAAGAAAGTGTAGCTATTGAAAAAAATGGAACATTTTGGCAGGACCAAATGCAGTGAGTCTTTGCAGCCAGAAGAACAATATTAATTAGTCAGATATCAGGAAAAAGGAACTTTGGTGCTCTCCCAAAAGCTGCCCATTTACAGCGAGTTCCCTGATGCCAGGCTTGGCCATGATCGTGAACGTGAAGAGGGGCTACGGGCTCTTGGGTATTTGGTTGTTCTCTTTGAATCAATGCTTCTGAATCTAAAGCATAGTAATCATCCCCTTTTCTTGTCATTAACTACCCTAATTTTTTCCACTGACTTATTTTTGTTGCGTTTTTAATCTTAAAAATTCCACAAATGTGGCCCATAATATTTTTGAACATTTAATTTAGCACAGTACTACATTTCAAGCCCCATATGAGTTGCTTTCATATTCTTGCTTTCTTTATCTTCTCAGCAAAACTGTTAGGTAGCTGTTTCTATTATCACATTTTATGGATGAGAAACTGAGGCTTAATGGTTCACCAGGTTCTAAAAGATACAATTATAGCCAGTGGCAGAGTCCAGGGTTATCTGATGCTGTTTCTAACCCAGGGTTAGTAAGTTAACAGCTTATAGGCTAAGTTCAGCTGTCAGGTATATGGGTCTGTGTGGTCTCAATACATTTTAATGAGGTGCCAAAATTTAGAAAGCAGAACATTTTCTGTAAAACTCCAGATTTTAAGCGTATATTTAAAATAATTATGTCTGACAACACTGGGTGACATGCTTGCAAGCCTAAAGCTTGCCTGAAACTGAGTAACATTTTCCCCTTTCATATAACACTCTCCCTGCCTCTCACTAATATCTCTCTTAGTCTTGACTTATCCCAGGATTTATGACCCCTCCTTGGACCCTCCAGGTCACTAGGTTTTCAACTTAGCCTCTAAACACTATTGAAGGAAGAAATGATTCTTAACATCGCTAATACATTTTATCACCAGAAAAAAAAAAGCCCTCTCTCTCGGTGAGGTAGCGAATATTACTTTACCATCTTCATGACTTTCAACCTTTTTAGGATTATCTCTACATAATCATCCAGCAGAATGATCTGATTTCTTTGAACACAAAGTGGTGGAGTTTAGTATCTTACCTTCGGACTCTAGTATTTAGCTGTGTGGAGCGGTTTCCAATCAAAGTGTTGACTTCACATGGGTTTACAAATTGTGTGGTTGTGCTGCAACAACTGTAGCCTCACGAAGACTCATGTACCCTTTGTCTCATGGTATAGCTGTGTTCTGTTCAGTCTCCTTCAGGCAAGATTGGTAAAGAGGAAGACGATCTTTCCTGATGATGTCAGGACCTACCTGTATGGTCCTTGCGGTGCTGGTCAGGGTTTCCCAATAATACAGTCACTGATTTTTTTGTTTGTTTGTTTGTTTTTTAGCTGAGCCATCCTGCCACCTGTTGGCAGCTCAGCTGCAGCTTAGCTCGGGCTGGGAATCGAACAGCTAGTTGCTCAGAGTTCGCACTCTTGAGTGAGTTCTTAACCAACCGAGCCACTCAGCCGGCCTCTAGCAGTCACTGATTTCTGATGTAGCAGGAAATGGAAATGAAAAGGTTCTCACATAGGGAGTCTTCATCTTGGTCTTGACAGTTTTTGCCTCTGTAGTTGTGTACCTATTTCTTTGTTTCCTTTTCAAGCCTGGCTTTCACCCACTGCCCAATTTGGTGTTGGTCTATGCACTCCCTCTGAGTCACCTAATCCTTAATTCCTCATGACAGAGCCTTCTCACGGCACACTGGAGCCTTGTTACTTAACAGAGCTCATGCACAGATGTGCTGCTTAAACCTCAGAACAATCCTATGATATAGTTCTTGTTATTCCCAGGAAACTGTGGCTCAAAAGACTATGGAATTTGGTAATTTGACAAGTAGAAGAATTTTCTCAGAGTTAAATGCTAATCTTAACTACTCTGTTACATATTTTACTTTGGATTTAACAGGCAGATATAGTAATTGAACAATGTCTACAAAACATGAGAAAAATAATTCAGCCTTCCTTATTTTACCATGTTGGCATGCCAAGTGAGACATCACCAATTTTAAGATATTCCATTATTTGATGTGCCACTGAGAACAGGAATACACTACTGTTAATTAAATTATGTCATTTAAATTATGTTGGTTGTTATCCCTATTCCAATTACAGATGTTGTAACTGAAAAAGTGATATCTGAGAACTGACAAATACAGAGCTCCTTCAACTTTTATTGCATGCCTTTAATGTATAAGACACTTGTGAAAACTTGTCAATTGTCTTAAAATAAGACATAAGAAAGTAAATGCAAACGTATTTACACTACAATATCTTCCCTTCAGCAACAATCAACCGAACTAGAATTTGACCGTGTGGTGATTTATACCACTTGTCTTCGCGTGGTCCGGACAACCTTTGAAAGATGTGAACTGGTTAGAAAGATCTTCCAAAATCATCGCGTGAAATTTGAAGAGAAAAACATAGCTCTGAACGGTGACTATGGAAAAGAGTTAGATGAACGGTGCCGACGAGTGTCTGAAGCTCCATCTCTCCCTGTCGTGTTCATCGACGGCCATTATCTTGGGGTAAGGAGAATCTTATTCTTATTGAACCCAACCTGTGTTGTTAGACATCTATAAGCCTATGACAAGGTCATTTGCAACATAACTACCAGGACACTTGCCAACCAAACCATAGGGATTGAAACTCTTATTTCTATCCCAAATCATGTGTTGCCACAGCATTCATCCCTGCAGAAGCATGGTAAGATAAAATCAGCATGAAAATAGCCTTTTTGAACAGGGTACATTTTTAAAAATGTTCAGTTGACTTGAGTTCTGCACTGTGAAACTTGACATGTGGGATAAAAATTAATTTTTTAGTACAGGCAAGAAAAATGAAATGTTTGTAAGATGCATGTTTGTGAATTCTCTTACACGCCATTATCCAACATTCAATTTCCTACCTCATGAGCCTCAGATGACAGTCCTGAAATGAAATCAGTAAGAAAAGGGGCCTGGAGCTGGAATTTTATCTGCTTGTTGTTTAAAACTATTCTTGATTTTGGTAATGCAGTCATTTAAGACACAAATTCAGGCTTACAGTAAGCAGAGAGAACTCCCAGAGCCGCAAGAAAACATGCCTGTTTCATTTCTCTTTGGATAATACCGTTAGTGTCATCACCCCCATTGATCTGTGAACAGCACGCTCAGTCGGTAAGAAGCCCAGGAGAGGCCTCTAGAGAGTGTACTTGGGGCAGCAAAAAGCCGAGAGGGTGGGACTGACCTTGCGATCACTTATCAGAGAACAAAGGACTGTCAAGCTGCAGATGGATACTTGGATCTAGGTTTTGTTTTGCATCTCATCTTAACCTTCAGGGAGGTTAGAACAAACCAGAGCAGGAAATACTCATGTTTTGTTATATACAGGGAACCTCATAATCTCTTAGCTTTCTCACAGAGAACCTGTGTTCTGGTATCCTGTCAGGAGCCATAGCTGTTAGAAGGCAGCCTGTCATCTTATGGAAAGATCAGTGCAGAGGAGTCATGATTCAATAGCGATGACATTATACAACCTTACTTTCTGACAGAGCTGGGCTGACTGCACCCTGAAGCACGGGAATTTTGATTTGAACTATTTATTGAGCCTCTTTTATTGTATTTCAACATGTACCCTTAGGTCCCAGAAACTATAACACTGGCAGTGATAATAATGATAAATAATAATGATAATACTACGAATAATATTGATAGTGTACTGTCTATACTGTGCTGTCAGCTTTACCTGTGTCATCTCCTCTAATCCTCAGGACAGCCTTAGGAATCGCCTCTCTGGCATGCTGGTTAAGAGGCAAGACAGCCTTGGAATCAGGCAGCCTTGTTTCAAATTCCTGCTCTGAAGCTTCCATACAATTCTTGGTGATTTATAAATCACTCTGTCCCTTGGTTTCCTTATTTTAAAAATGAGGATGATAATACAACTTTTCTCATAGGCTAACTGTGAAGATTTTATGATATATATGCTTAGTTCCTGTTCCTGGAAATAAGTTCTTTTTCAATAAATATTAACAATTATTATCCCTGTTTTGCAAAAGAGAACATGAATTCCTTTGCACCAAGGCACATAGCTGGTAAGTGGCAGAGCCAGACTCAATGTTAGGTCTGTCCAACTCCCCGAACCCTTGCTCTTTGGTACCTCACCTCAAGGAAAGGGATCTTTGGCAGTTTGTTTGCGGATACATTCTTAGCACCTCCATCAGGGACTTGGCACAAAGTGCTCAAAAACATGTTGAATGGATATATGAATGATGCTTTTCATCTTTTCATATTCTTTTCTTCTCTCCCTAAGGAAGCAGTCTGATAAACTGATCCGTACCAGGGAGAATATCATTGATACAGGTTGTGGACATTTACCTTTTAGCCCAGGAAAAATTGTTCTGGCAATGTAAGATATTTCTCATGGTGGAATTTAAATTTCTGTGAAACTGCACAATTAAACTCAGTGAGCAGCTGCCAGCTTACACAAGTACAAGATTGACTCCTCCTGTTATACTGCTCTTGACCATGCTTATCTTCTTCCTGCTTCTGAGACAACCTAGCAGGCTGGGGTGACTCTTCTGCCCTTTGTCGTTCAGACTGAAGAGAGCACATTTCTTTCTTAATTGCTTTTGCTCTATGATCACTTTATTTTCACACACAGTAGCCTAGAGGAGGAAGGCTCACACAGGCGCTACCTTGTTGCTTCTAAAATGTGCAGCTAACACTCCAAACTTGGAGAGAGGCCAGAGACAGATTTTTTTGCTCTTTTTTTCCTGAGCATTAATTCTACATCTCTAATTCAAAATAGAGGTAAACACTCCAGAATAACTTACATAACACATTTCTTTCCTGATACAATAGTCTCTTCCTTTAAATTCCAGTGCACAGTTCTAAATGGAAGACATTGCTGGAACTGTAGCCTTTTTTTGCTGCAGTATTCGTGCATCTGAAATGGAAGGACGCCCTCTGCTGGGTTTGGGCACACAGAGAAATAATTTTTAGGGAGAAAAAGAAGTTGATGTTGGTAATTTCCTTGTATCTATGATATTTTAAACAGTTCCATGAAACAATTTGACTTAGTTTAAATTCAGATGAGTGAGAAAAATCAAGATGTATACATCATCTGCATAATATGCCTTTCTTTAAGGAAAGAGAGAGAGAGAGAGAGAGAGAGAGAGAGAGAGAGAGAGAGAGAGAGAGAGAGAGAGTGACAGAGAGGGCCAGAGAATGAGTTAGACAGAAACAGAAACAGGCATATGGGGCAGACTGCAGGAGACAATGAAATGGGATGTGGAGGCATGAGAACATTTTGCAGCTCCCTTATTTTACTGCCATCATTGCCACTCACCCCAGGGTGGATGGTGCCAAAAAGGAATGCAGTTATCTTCACTGAAGGGAAGATAACAGAGTTCAATGGGCCAGAACAGAAAGATGGACAAGGATACTGAGCTCTTTTTTCCTGAGGACTCTCTTCCTCAGCCAAACTAAAAACTAAAGATGAAAGCAATACAACAGGCAAGGAAGAAATTACTTTAGAAAACAAATTTACGCTGCCCTGGGATGCTGTCTTCCTGGGGGGTGAGGAGCCATCTCAGCTTGGAACTTACTTAGGGCAGTTGTCCTATTGTTTTGGCATCAGAAAAATCTTTACACAAAAAGATTGTGTTTAATAGTTCAGAAAATCTTTACACAAAAAGATTGTGTTTAATAGTTTAGACATAAGTTATCTTAAAAATTTCAGAAAAAATAGGTTAGAAATAATGTTTTGATTCTGGATCAACCATAAAACTCTACAGTGGAAATCCACAAAACCCACACTAGAAATGAACTATAAAACACACAGAATTAACCTAAGTGGGGACTCTGGTCATCAAAAGAAGAATAGAAGGGCTGTTGGTTTAGGTAGCTCTCTTAAATTAGCTGATATTGAGGTTGATTAGCTTGATAATTCTGTATCTATTTAAAGTACTGTTTTATTCAATTTAACAATTAAGGAAATATTATTAAGCATAGCTAGTTTACAGAATAGAAATACAGACTCTAAGCATGTTACCAGGCACCATTTGCAAACCTCTGCAAAAATGGATTACCAAGGAAGCCTGCCACAATCAGGAAGGGTCAGCTCTAGAAACCTGATGTTTTTGCCATGGTCCACACCAGCAAAATGGATAATTTTTTCTCTGTCCTTCTTTCTACATAAATCTATTCCTGAGTAAATTCTCAAGAAATGTCTCTGAAGTTATTAAAGTCACACATGAAAACTGTGAGGGAAAATAGGATATGTACTTTTTTGTTCTCTAAGCTCTATAGTACAGAAAGACATTCTAGGAGATTGAAATGGTTACTGAATGAGCCTAACCACAGTATCTTCCAGATACTCTGTTTTTATTTATTTTGTTTTGTTTTATTCTGCTTTGTTGAAGTATAATTTACATGCAATAAACTATACCCATTTAAAGTACGCGATTTGATGGATGTTGACAGATGTGTACACCCATGAATCTACCAAAACATTCAAGATCTAGAACATTTCCATAACTCCCCCAAATATTCCTCATGCCATTTGGCAGTCAATCCGTTTCTCCAACCCCTGTTCCCTGGTAACCATTGATCTTTCTGTCAATACAGTTTTCAGTTCTTCTAATGTCTCTGTCTGGTTTTGGTATCTGGGTAATGATGAGCTAGCTC
The DNA here is from genome assembly GCF_001890085.2 of Hipposideros armiger. Lineage (NCBI taxonomy): Eukaryota > Metazoa > Chordata > Mammalia > Chiroptera > Hipposideridae > Hipposideros > Hipposideros armiger. The sequence continues at coordinate 110,076 of NW_017732237.1, forward strand.
ATCAAGTGAATTTGGAAGTACCCTACCTCTGCAATTTTAATTTCTGGTGCTCTTTATGCCTTAGTGCAGATTCTTATGTTCATTTAACATCATTTTGCTTTCATCTGAAGTACTTCTTATACACTACTATTATACTGTGGGTCTGCTGAAGAGTAATTCTTTCAGCTTTTTTACGTCTGAAAAATTTTTATGTCACCTTTGTTTCTAAAGATATTTTTGCTGGGTATGGAATTCTAGGTTGAATTTTTTTTTTCTTTCAGTACTTTAGAGAAGTTGCTCTCCCACTTCTCACTTGTATTACAACTGATGAAAAAAATCTGCTGTCATCCTTATCTTTGTTCCTGTGTATGCAGTGTGGCTTTCTTTCCTCTAGCTGCTTTTAAGATTTTTCTTCATTACTAAATTTGAGAAACTTGACTATGATATCTCTTGGTGTAGTTTTCCTTATGTTTCTTTTGCTGAAGAAACATTGAGTTGCTTGGATCTGTAGGTCTACAGTTGTGTTTTGTTTTATATCAAATTTGGAAATTTTCCAGCCATTAATTTTTCGAATATCACTTATTATTTCCCTTTATTTCTATTCTTTTTCAGAGGCTCAGGTTACATACATATTAGGCTGCCTGTAGTTGTTCCATATTTCACTTCATTTTGTTTTGGGTAGTCTCTATTGCTATGTCTGTAGGTCTCTGATTTTTGTGTGTGTGTATATCTAAACTTTATTAATTCCATTAAGTATATTTTTTTATCTCAGACATTATAATTTTACCTTTATACATTCAATTTTAAAAATATATCTTCCATGTCTCTACTTAACATGTTCAATATTTCTTCTGGCTTTTTGAGCTTATGAGATATAGGTATAATGACTATTTTAGTCCCCTTGTCTGACAACTCTAATATCTGCATCTGTTCTGGGTTGGTTTTAATTGATTGGTTTTTCTACTCATTGTAAGTTAGATATTTTACCTACCTGATTTGATTGGATTTCACATATTGTGAATTTTACTTTTGTGGCAAAAAAAATATTCCTTGTTGGGAAGTTTTTGTATTACTATAAACATCCTTGAGACTTTTGCTGAGATGCAGTTAAGGTACTTGAAAGCAGGTTGATTTTTTTTTTTTTAAGATTTTGTAGGCAGGGCAGCCAGTGCAGTGTTTATTCCAAAGCTAATAATTCCCCACCATGGAGGCATGCTCTTGTGAGACCTTTACTCAGTTAATGATGAATTATAAGGTTTTCCAGTCTGGCTGGTGGGAATAAGCACTCTTCATGGCCCTGCCCCCAGAAAGTCTCTTAATTTTTTCAGGTGGTTTTGTTGCTGGCCTTTAGTAGTTTCCTCAAATGCATGAATGATCGCTAGTTTGCTGAACACCCAAGCTAGGCCTTCTGCACATTTCTAGAGTTCTCAGTGAAGCTCTCCATTCTCTAGTACCCTGTCCTGTAAACTCCAGCTTCTTAGTTTCCTAGGCTCTCGGGTGTATTTCCTCAACTCAGGGAGTCCATGAGGCTCTGCTTGGCTTTCCTCGTACTGTACACTACTTGGTAAAGCTGTCACTGTAGTAAGCTTGGGAAACCATAGATCTTACCTCATTTATTTTCTGCCACTCAGAGATCATATTTCATTGTTGCCTAACGTCAAACACCATGAAGATGATTCACTTAAAATCATTATTACTTATTCAAATGAATCATCAGTTTGGTCCACTTTCATGAACTATAACAAAGTAAACTGAACTAAGGGAAATTTTCAGGCTGGATGTCTATGGCAGTTATGAATTACATTCTTTTCGGAAAAACAATGATTCCTTTCTATAAAAAAATTCCTAAACAAACAAAAAACCTTACAAATTAGGAGTTTTGTTATTTTTTTCTCACATAAAAAATGTACGGGAAGATGTTCCTGGGAGGGTATAAGGTTCCATGAAGCTGTCACACAGGAAAACGTTATATTTTATAGTTTTGCCATTCTTAGCACTTGTCTTCTGTCTTTAAGGTCTTCTAATGGTTTGTGATAGTTGCTGAAACTCTTGACGTCATGCCTGCATTCTAGCCAGGTATGGAATGAAAAAGAAAAGAAAGAAGAGAAATACATCCTAGACAAAGGAGCTCCCTTTCAAAGAGTTTTTTTTGGTAAATTCCATCCAACTTCCACGTGTATTTTATTGTTCACTTTTAGTTGCAATATAGGTTGGGAGTTGTGGTCTTCCAGAGGGACATATTGATATGCTGGGAGAAAAAATCAGTTTTTGTTTTTCTTTGGTTTTTTTTTTGGAAGAAAAGATAGATTATAGATATTAGGTAGGTAATCAGTCTTGATATTTTAGCACTTAACTATGGAAACAGTGAATTTAGATATTTATCTTCTCTTTGCTTTTCTTTAGAAGTCATCTTCATCCCTTTTTGGCCATTTCCTTGATCATTTACAATTTCATCAGAGGTCTGGATGGGAGGAGAATCCCTCGAACATTCAAATCTACCCCTATTGTTTTGCATCTTATTTGTAGTAGACACAAGAAGTATTTAATCTTAAATCCTCCTTGTTCAAAGTCATGAAGTATTTGTTCCTGGCCTGTTCATTTCACTTCAGAAAGTGCAGGGGTAGAGAAGTTTGAAATTTGAAACTTGAGTCAGGCACTTAGAATTTAAATTAAGCAATACTTTCTTGTATGACTGTTGTTTTGTTTTGTTTTGTTCTTTTTTCCTAAATAACTGAGGAGAGTTTTTAACAGCAACAACAATGACAATGATAATAAAAGCTAATTTGAATACTAAGCTTTTTAATGCATTGCCTTTTACATTTTAAAATAATTATTTGAATAGTACTATTATCATTTCTTCCACTACAAATTTTATACCTAAAGAAAAGTAAGGCTTAGCCAAGTTAAGAAACTATTTAAATATCTTCAGATCACAAGTGGCGTAGCCAGGATTCAAGTTTAGGTGTGTCTGACTCTAGAGCTTGAACTCTTTAAAATCAAGGCCACACTGTTCCTTAACCCTAGTTCTCCAGTGGCTTTCAATTCCACTCTTTAGCAGCATGTTCACATCCTGAATTACTTCATCACTTGAAACCACTCCACATTTAAGATCTTGAACTTAGAAATGTCTTGTTCGGGCCACAATTTTCTGTCCTTTAGGCTCTTTCCTTTGTCTCTCTATTTAATTTTCTCTGTCATCATTGGTATTGTTTATCCTGTCCCCCTTTCCATTTCTCTCAGCTTATAGTCACAATTTTGGTTTCACTTGTTTCCCCACCTTTCTGTATTTAAGAATATAATAATATCTAATCTGTTATCATTTGCTAGACAAGCTCTCTTAACTTTCCAAGGTTGTTAGTTCCCAGTCCTATGTAACCCCCTCCATCTGTTTTTTCCTCTCTTATTCCTCAAGGCCATTATTGGAGGAAATAAAAAAATCATGGTAAAGATGTCTACAACAAAGTTGTAATATCAAGGTCCACTGTCTAATATTCCCATTAATATCTTGTTGGTTTTCTACTGTGAACCACTTAGCCAATGCTCTTAATATTTTCTGATTTCCCCAAATAGAAGTCCTATGCCATCTCCTGCTTCTTCTTTTCCCATCCATATTATCTTTCTCTTTTTTCAGTCTTCAAATCTATTTACAGCTCCTATCTTATAGGGTGTTTTACATTTTTTGAAGATATTTTACCATTAAGAAATACCATAGAATGATTCCTCCTTATTAGTTTCTTATTCCAATTCTCTGGTTTTGATTTAGGGCCTCCCAATTCTCCTAGTAACTCAGACTTAAAATCTCAGTTTTCTTTGACTCCATTTCTTTCTTCCTCATATGTAGTCACTTGCCAAGATTTACATTGTATCCTATGGGATCTCACATTTTGTGAGCTTCTCCCAGAAAGTAGAAGTAGCAAAGCAAAGTGGAAACAGACATTTGGATGAAGAGTAAGGTCTTTGTCTTACTGGTATGGATGTTGGACAAGTTATTTAATCTCTCCAAGATGAACATAATAAAATACCTATGACTAGGTATTTTTGAAATTAAATGAGATCAAGCATAAAAACTCACAGTGCCTGGAAGATGGTACACACTAAGTAATGCTTTGCTCATATTATTAAGGCAAGAGTTTTGGAGAAAGCTTACACTTAGGGTCTATAAGTGGAAAGAGATGGAGAGAAAAAGAATTAGGATAGTGCTGGATCAATAAGTCATGAGAGGGGAAAGGTGTAGAGTATTATTCTGAATCTACACTCAGACCTTAATGACCAAGTGGTCTAAATAAACTATGAAGCAGGATGCTGCATGGTATCTGAGCTTCTGGATAGCTGTAGTGTTCTTATGAAGCAGTTATCAAGATCGAATACCATTCAGTTTCACGTGAACTGACATGAGGGATATTAGAGATGTGCCATCTCCATTCATGGTACTTTCCATTAACATTAAATGTAATTATTTAAATAGTGTTATATTTGTTTATTTTAATACCAGGTAAGTTATTAATATTTTAATTAATAGTGCTATTTTAAACATATTAAAGTTTATAACATAAGAGATTTGAAAATTATGATATATTTATTTTCCCTTAAACACAACAGAAGATTTATGTATAAGAAACTCTATACCTTGATCATATTTTTTCTTACGGTATGAAACTTTAATTTCGCTCTGTTTTAAATAGTAAATTCACTTTTACCTTTCTTCAACTCTGAGAGCATTTTATTATGCCAGTAGATGATATCTGATTTACTATTTATTACTAGAAAAAATGCTAATAAATTTAACAGGTGTGCCCAAGTAAGAGGGAGAAGGGTGAAGGAGTTAATTGCTTACATTCTTCTGTTAGGACTTCCCCTCACTCATAACCTCTTAGATCAAGACCAACTTGGCAGACTGGTGGGACAACTGTTACGATGAGGTGGCAGAAGACTTATTTTATTAGGTTTTGTAAGACAAATGTAGATAGATGTATATAGAAGTTTCACACAGAGGCATAAAATATTGTGTTTGGAAGGAACCTTAGGTATCATCTTGTCTAATGTTCCGCTCTGTGCAGGAATCCTTTCCATCACATCTCTTAGCAAAGATGAGCAAGCTTTGAACACACCTAGTGACAGCAACCTCATTTCTGTTCAAGCTAACCTATTTTATTGTTGTACCCCTTCAAATATTAGAGAGCTCATTCTCATATTGAGAACAAACCTGTCTCTTTCTTCACCCATTAGTCTTAGTACTTCTACCTATCACAGCACAAATTAAAACTATTTTTCCTCATCCCCTTAACTAAAATTTCACATACAAAAATGATGGCAAGACATGGTTTCCTTAACTTTTACTCTTACTTCATAGTTTTCTGAACTTCCAAATCCTAATTATTCTCTTTGGACATATTCTAGTTTTTAAGTACAGCACCCAAAACTAGAGACAAACTTCTAGATGACTATCTCCCTAAATAGGATCTCTAAGCCTCTAATAATGGAGCCTACATTTATTTTAAACATCCATACCCTACAATTGATCATATTGAGTCTGAAGCTGCTTAAAACACTCGTGTAACTTTCATACAAACCATTTCCCCAAATAAACTCCTCATACCCTTGGTTTTAAGATCCATTTTTCTAGTCCCAAGATCTCTTTTCTATGGATGTGTGGTGACTAGGCAATAATTAAGACCACAGGGAAATAATTTGTGTATGTGTGTATATGTGTGTGTAAAACACAGCCCATGATTTTTGATGACTGACATGCTCTTTCTGCAAACAGTTTGATCTGGTGTGAGTATCATTCTTTAAATTAGAAAAAAAATAATTCATCAAATGTCTCAAATAACCATCATCAAAGTTCAGGCTCTATGATGAAAGTAGCTGTAACAGTTAGCTTTTGCTGTATAACAAACTACCCCAAAACTTATTTGCTTATAGCGATTATTTTGTAGATGACAATGTTGGCTGGGTTTGGCTGCTCTTTGTGGTCTGCAGGTGGCCTGGCTAGAGCTGGGTGGTCTAGGATGGCCTGAGTTACATATTTGGAAATTGCCTCCTCAGATTTCTTCCACAGGGCTTCTCTAGCAGATTAAATAGTGTCAAAGGAGTTCCCAGCAATGGAAGAGGGCAAGCTCCGGTGCTCAAGCACATTTTAAGCCTCTGCTTGAGTCACATTTGTTTTTGTCCCACTGATGAGAGCACGTCACATGGTCAGGTCCAGATTCAAGATGGAGAGAACAGACTCCAGCTCTTGATGGTAGGACAACCAGCGTCATGTTGTAGGGAGTGTCAACACAATGAGGCATGAACAACTTGGGAGCAATTAGCACAGCAGTCTCCCGAAGTGCAGCACTTTGACGTCTTCTAATCCTGGCTTTTTGCCTGAGATCAGTGTGCTCATTGACATTTTCATGTTGGAGGATGGTGTACTTTTACTAACCCAGTTAATTATGCTTTGCCATTCCATGTGCCCATGAAATTTGTTTGTGGGACAGCTTGACATTCAAAGCACAGCTGTGTGGAACTAAATCAAAGGACCAAATCAGCCTCAAATTTCCAGTCATACCCCATCGTCTCATTCCTTTAGTAATACTGTAGTATCCCCGGGAGCATCTTGTAATATCCATGGTCCAGTGACTAAATCTTTGCCTTCAGCTTTGCAGATTTGTTTGGCTGTCACCTTATTCTCACAGAAGAAATGCAGCAGCACTGTGAATATAGTTCCTTCATCTCATATTTTGGGTGCTGCAGTTAATTCAATGACATGAAAAGTCATTAGTAGTTAGTACCTTGAAGCTTGTTTATGTACAATTCAACTTTCACTACAAAACGTTAAGAGCCCATTAAAGAGAGAGAACTTTTGAGGCATGCAGACATTAAGTATTTCTAAATTATAGGCCCAAGGAACAACTTCACCCATATGGACTTTCCTTATTAATATATTAATATATTAATATATATACTGGCTTTATCATTTCCCAAATGTAAATGTTTTCCCATCTGCCCAAGACTTCTCCACTTTCAGTTTTGCCTGGTGTAATTCTCTGTATGGCAGGATAGTTGTAAAGTGTCTGGTATGTCCATTGTTTAATGATTTGTGTAATATGTCAAAATCTGAGCCCTAAACTTGGTGCTTTGGACCTGGGCACTATGAAGCATAAATCAGTTGTGTCTATTTGTGACTTGGCCACAAGTTAAAAGAGGCATGGAACATGCCACTAATAAAGGGCTCCAGGAGCCATTTTTCCTATATCTCAATTTAGATGTAAATTGCTAACTGTTCTGAACCTAATTGAAAAGAAAATGTATTTGTGCATAATCAGTGTTTTCTTATTAAGATTTAAAGATGTAATGTAAGCATTTAAGATCTTTTTTCAACCCTAGAAAATGCATAAAAGTAAATTGATTAACCATTCTATGAATAGGTGAAAATTAATAGAAATTGTGATAAGCATCCTTTCTAATAGAACTTAATATCAGTATCTCAGTAAAGAAAAGCTTTGGTTGATAATGAACTCTGTTTTTGTTCTTATGAGCATAGACATTTAGTATCCTTTCAACCACCAGAGGGCTCTCACAATATAAGAAAACATATTAAAATATAGGAGAATAAATGAAAATAGAAGAAATCATTTGTGATATACCTTTGTTTAGAGCACAATTAAAGGTAAATGTCTTAAATGTATGCATTTCAAACAAAGTTTTCAATCCAGATTTCCTTTTAAGAAAAAGAAAGGAGAAACAGTTTTAAATTGACTATTCAAAAACAAAACAAATTTAATAAGTATTTTGCTATTTGGAGGCCTAATCCTGATCAAACATTTATACCATTCATTTATATTTTGACTGGAGAAAACAAAAAGTGCGTGTATTTTCTGAGAGTTTCTGGCCCTTAGGACCTATTTTTCTATAAACATCTATTTTGTTACCATATTATATATGATTACAACTGAGCTAACATCTCACAGGGGATTCAACAAAGTAAATAGCTCCTGAGCCAAGTGGCAGGCTTCCTTCTACCGAGGAAGGGTTATGATACATTGCTTTGTGGTTTGGTTTGGGTTTTAATCACTCCTTGGATTCCCAATTTGGTTGAACTCAGCCCAAGACAGCCTCTCTCTCCAAAAACAAAAATTAAGGTAAAGACCTTACCATATGTTTGGTCCTGATGGTGTTTATTCTCTGGATTTGATTCAAATAATGAATAAAATAAAACAAACCACCTGTGTAGCATCGAGCCCTGAGATGCTGATGTGCTGACGTCAGCAGGGCTTATCCTGGGAGTCCCCTTTGGGTGTATCCTAGATCAGCTTTGTAAGAAATCAACAAGATTCAGTTCCCAGGGCCAGTGCTCATCCTTTTGTGTGAACTTCAGCACCTCTCTGACTTATGTGGCCCACCTGAGGGACTGAGGAGGCTGAATCAGAATTCGTGGTTTTCAAATTGTTCCCTCTGGCACCTAGAGGTTCCTCTGACCTTTCCTTAGGGAGTACCTGATAGGTAGTGTGAGTGGGAGGAATTTCAATCTCTTCTCTGAATGCCAAACTACACCCTCCGATCCACATGCTTTGTTGTATGTCACATATGGTTTCCCTTGAAAGATTTGAAATAAACCCAACAGTTCATTTGCAAGCCTTGGAAAAACACAGAAACAAACATTTAAATTCTTTTCAACAATTTTATATTATTTGAATTTCTCTGGCACTTGGCCCATATTGCTAAAATATAAAGTGGCAGTGGTGATCTACAATCAAATGGGACAGGTTTGGATGTGTCTCTTTGCACAGCCTTCAGGCTATTGTGAAAGTAGTCACCCTGAAAAGCCCAGAAGGAACAAGGGGAATAGTCTGAGTAAACACTGAGCACCCTCTGTATACAAAGCACCATGCAATGTTCTAGGGATTCAAAGGTTTTAAATATACAGTCCCTGCCATCTAGGCTCAAAATTTAAGAGGTGTGTAGGGTGAGGATATGGGGGTAAGGATGGACTTATACTATATCTCTCTAGGCTAGTTGTGCTATGTGTTGTTAATGGCAAAACAAAGCTTATTTAGGAGGAGGAGGAGAGAGACATATTTCAATCAGGGCGATGACGGAAGGTTCCAAGAAGGAGGTAGCATTTGAGCTGTGATTTGTGAAATACGTAAGATTTAAATAAGAAGTGGAGGGAATGTGCTTTTAATTTCATGTCACATTTGTTCCTGTCGACGGAAAACGGCTTCTTGGGAAAACGGCTTCTTGATCACAGGAAAGAATTCGAGGACACACTGAATAAGCCAGGCAACTGGTGGATTTATTAAAGAAGCACAGTACACTCTAAAGCAAGTAGAAGCGGGCAGGCCCAGAGAAGAACAGCTGCCCCGAAGAACAATGAGACTTGGGGATTTATTCCATTAAAAATGAAGGCATGAAATATTCAAGATTTAGGGGTGGCGTTATAGGCATTCCTAAGTGGGTCCTCGCTGACCACTCTGTTCTGTTGGCTGGAGGGATTTTCGTCCATCTTTGGCTTGGTCAGAACTGTGGCTACAACACAAGGGGTGGAGATTTTTCCTACCTGCAATGCTAATAATATTATAATCCATTATAATAAAGTTCACCCTGAGGTGCAAGATGGCATCCTGGATCTGCTCTTGGCCACCGAAATCTAGTTCTGGCCAGTCTGGTAGCTGTACTTTTTCTTAAGAATGGCCTCATCTCCTCCATTGTCTCCGCTTACCTCTTCCATCCCTTCCTCCCCTCTTTTCTTCCTGCAGCCCTATTCTTTCTGCCTGTGGCAACATTCTTAACATAAGAGATTTCTAGAGAGAAGTCTAGTGCTATGCCAATTAAACATCTTTGATTCTTTCTGGGCCGGCCGAGTGGCTCAGTTGGTTAAGAGCTCGCTCAAGAGTTTGAGCTCTGAGCAACAGCGGTTCGAGTCCAGCCCGAGCTGAGCAGCCGCTGAGCTGCCAACAGGTAGCAGGATGGCTCAGCTAAAAAAAAAAACAAAAAAAAATCTTTGATTCTTTCTAATGAGGTGTGATTCAGCTCAGTTGGAAAGACCTAGGTTGATGAAAGCAGGGCTAAAAAAATCTAGGAATCATTGAGATTTTCTGAAGGACTAACAGGTCAACTTAGATCTCTATAAATGTTAGTACCTAAGGAAAAGTTATCAGCCTTTTCTGACATATGTGTACAGCTTAACTCCATGCTGATTGTATCCAGCATCCTTGCTATCGCCCTTTCATTTGTCAGATCAGAAGCCTCAACGGCATTAGCATCCACTGAGGGTTCTTCTTGTTCTTCTCATTGTGGTCTTCAGGTGTCACACATTTTTTGGAGTATGCTGTGCTCTGGAGGTTGAAATGACTTGAGCCTGAGTTTCAGTCTTTTGTTTTTCCCTTGAGAGAGTCAGGAGAGTTGAAATGCATAGTAAAGGACATGAGGAGGTGGTTCGAAGGACCTGGATGTTGGAAAGCACCATTTTGGCTGTGGAAGTGCTTGCTGAGGATCCTGACTCCACTCTACCTGCTGTGTTTTGTCCCTGGGGTAAAAAGGACAAAAATCTACATTTTCAGATTTTTATGTCAAAATGAGAAATAAATCAAATCCATTTTGTCGCTGACTGAGAGCACTGGTGCAGAATAATACCAAATCTTGGTTATTTCTCAGTCAGCGGGTACAATAAAAATAATATGATTTTTCCTGAAGACACCAAGTCCAGTGTACTCTTCCACTTTGGTAGTGCAGAACGCAGGTTAAAGGGAGATTACTCACAATCAATATTCTTTCAAGGTCACATTTTTCCTAAGTTCAAAATAATATATTTTAAAATGTATCAATTCATAGTATAACAAATTATTAGAAAATTTCGATTGAAGATATAATTGATTATGTATACAGAGGGTGTCAAAAAATGTGTACACATTTTAAGAAATGAAAAAACTATTAAAATTGTAATACTAAATATATACCGATAACAAAAGATAAATACAAGTCATGTTTGACTTCTGCAAGTACAAGAGGTGCTCAAAGTGGTTACCATCAGTGTCCAGACACTGCTGATTATGGCGAACTACTGCTTGAGCAACGTTGACCAAAGTGTCCACTTGTATTACATTTTTTTGGTACCCCTGGTGTGTGTGTGTGTGTGTGTGTGTGTGTGTGTGTGTGTTTGTTTATGTTTGTGTGTGTATATAATAGAAAAAGATTTGGTATATTTTCCTGAATGTCTCCTTATCATTGGCTAGTTTAATGTTTTTGAAATGACCAATAAATGGATTAATAAATGAATGAGAACCTATTAGGTATGGTGCCAGGCTTTTTGGGAGGATTTAGTAGCAATATAAGCTATAGGTTTGAATGCCAGAAACTTGAAGTAAGGCTGAAAAGACAAGAGTATATGTGGAGTATTGTGTGCCTTATAGTTTGTTTTTCAGATTATAAGTGCTATAGGACATCAGAGGAGCAAAAGAGCAATGAAAACAACAGCAACAACAAAACAAAGGTCAATGAAAAATGGAGTCATCCTCAAAGGCTTCTTGAGCTCATGGAATTTCATTCTTTCATAATGCATCACTCCATACATCAAACATAACTTTCTGACTGAGTGACCTTGAGCCCATTAATTAAGCACTTTGCTTGAGTTTTCACATCTATAAAAGACGAACAATCATATCAGCTTCATAGGATTTTTTAAAGGTATTATTTTGAGCAGTAGAAACACAAAAATAATAACATCACAATTCTGCCTACAAGGAACTCACAGTCATTGTGAAGGTAGACACGGTAACATGTCTCACAGTGTGCAGGTAAAATGAGTATGTGCTATGGTCAGTATATTACGACATCTAGAGGACTCTGCCTGAGATACTCAGAAGATCTCACTGAGGGTGAAATGCCTAGGTGCGTGTTGCAAGATCACTTGAAGTTCACAAAGTGGGCCAAGGCAGTAGCAGGGACAAAAAACAAACCAATAAACAAACAAACAAAAAAAACCCCAAAACACTAAGCAATAGAATGTGCAAACTCACCAAGATAACAGTTACAGCGGTTCTCAACCTGTGGGTCGCAACCCCTTTGGGAGTCAAACAACCCTTTCACAGGGGTCGCCTAAGACCATCGGAAAACAAAAAGATATTTACATTGTGATTCATAACAGTAGCAAAATTACAGTTATAGAGTAGCAACGAAAATAATTTTATGGTCGGGGGTCACCACACATGAACTGTATTAAGGGGTCGTGGCATTAGGAAGGTTGAGAACCGCTGGTTTAGTATGACTAGAGTATCAAATGTGTTTCAATTATCAAATTCTTTGTAACAAATCACCCGAAAACTTAGTGAGTTAAAACAACAATTTATTATTTTTCACAATTTCATGGGTTGATTGCACTCAGTTTGGGGAGTTTTCTGTTGCATGTGGCATCTGCTGGGTCCACTTAGAAGTTCTACTATGTCATTTCCCACGTTTCCTATTGATCAAGGCAATCGGAAGGCCAAATTCAAGGTGAGGGCATAGACCCCACCTCTTGATGGGTGAGGTGACATATGTTTACAGGGAGGGAAGGAAGTCATGGTGGCCATTACTGGATATTATCTATCAAAGTGTATATAGGGAGCTGTGGGAAATGAGATTACAGAGGTTTCTGGAGCCAGTTAATGAAACAATTCATAAGACTGTGCTCTATTATATGGAGCTGGCTGGTTTTGCTTGTGGGGCCAGGTTGAAAGGATTTCGGTGTCTCCATAATGATAAAATCTTTTTTTTAATGGTTTTATAAAATTTTCTGATGTGTAATACATTGTTTTTTTTCATCTTTTCCCTGCCGTTCAGAGTTTAGGCTCACTGTTAAGGAAAATACTTCAATAAACATCTTTGTGATTGTAATTTTTATTTTGTTAGACTATCTTTTTAGAAAAGTTTCCAAAACGGAGATAATTGAGTCCAAGGGCACAAACATTTTACTCTAATTCAGATTTGGAACAAAGAGCATGAACATTTTAGTGTAATCAGGACTTGAATTATTGCTAGTCTGTGCTCACCCACTTGAGTATCTAGTTAACTTGGATTCTAAATTTACAACTTTATATGGCTTATAACAATGCAAGTGTCTCGATATTATTTCCATGAATTTACTTTTATCCCTGTGCTGTTAAGCTCACATGAGCTACCTCTATTTCATCTTGTAATATGTTAGATGTAGAATGTTATTGCCATTTACTATAAATCCATTATATCAAGTCATATCAGGATTCAGTCGTATATAGAAAGGTCACTACCATATTTATATTTCATTTTGAAGATATAATTCGCCTTCCTTTCTCATCTTCTCATTCTTTCTAGAACAATAAGTAAGCCTTTCCTCTTGTCTCTTAAGAGTTCCACATGTACCTATATCTCTTAGAGTATTATCTTCTATCTGCAAGTACTTATCAATTTATTTTTCCTCCTAAGTATAGTTTCTTTCCTAAAAGAAATGCCTGTGCCAGGCTATCTTTTTATATTTATGGTCTAAATGTTTTCAAGATGATATTTATTTATATTTATTTAAATATATTTTATTTTTTATTTTTATTTTTATTTTACTTTTATTTAATAATCAGAGAAAATATTGCTTGAAAAACTTCACTGTCCTGAAATTAAGTTTAGTATATTACTAATTCTAAGGTATTTCTGCCTTTTAATTAATCAATTTCTGTTTCAATCTTTATTATTTTTTTCTTTTTGCTTCAATAGGATGATTTTGATGTTCATTGAACGATTTCTTGAATTACTGGTGCTTTCATTTTTATTCTTTCTTAAAGAATAAACAACCATGGATATGAATTTTCCTCATAAAACTATTTTTATTATATGTATAAGTTTGATTTGTAACATTTAAATTTTTATTATAGTTAAAATAGTTGGTAATTTCAACGTTTTTTTCTCTTTAACCTAGTTGTTCTTTAGAGAATTTATTCACTTCCAATAATTTTTTTTTTTTTGGTTTTTACATTAAAGTATCAATTTCTAATTTTATTTCATTGTGGTCAGATGATATGACCTATGACATGCTTAGTATTTGGAATTTATTGTTGTTTTTCTTTGTAGTCTAATACATAATACATTTTTATAAGATTTTTATGAATCTTTGGGAAAATTAAGTAATCTCTATTTTTACATATACAAATGTGTATATATGTATAAATAAATACCCCACAGTGTTTAAATTATATTATATCATTCAAATACTCTGATTCATCTTTTCATCAAATATTTATGGTGAGCTATTATATTTTAGTTTTTGTCAATTTGACTTCATATATTTAAATACTTAGGGATATATTGTACTTATTGCTTTTCTAATAATCATCTTTGATAAATTACTGCTTTTTGGCTTGAATTTTCCTTGTCTTATATTACTACACACACACCCCACTCCACATCTCCTGTGTTTCATTTATGTATTTAGTTTAGTTTGCCTATAGTTCCTTGCTTAGTAATTTGGATTTATGTTTCACCCCTTTGGAGACATTATTGTCCTTACTGAGAATATATGCTCTTACAGAAAGGCCTCCTGGCGACCACTCACCTCTGAATGAGCAGGTGTTGGTAATGTGTTTGAAAGTACTTCCCACATTTTTCTCAGGCATGTGACTCCTTATATGGTAAAGTTTATGGAACATTCAGTCCTGTCTGCTCTTCCTTTTGCAACGTATCATTTAAGCACCCAACATGTGGATGTTACCATGTTCTAGTTTTTATCTCTAGATCAAATTTCCCCCAACTCTTACATTACTTTTTCTTTTCAAGGGAAATTTGATATTGGAGGATAGAAGAGATAGACACATGGGCTTATGTCACCATCTTACTCAGAAAACCATATTGCTGTTTCTTAAGAAAATTCTAGACTACAACCATAGGCATGGTATTAAAAGGAAACTGACCAAATGCCCTTCTTCAGAGAGCTAAATAATTTAATATGATTGATAATTAATATTACAAAAAAAGTACTGTCAGTCAAGCCTGGAATAATCATTTTGTTAGGATGTCAATTTCTTTGCACACCAAAAATCACTCTTAAAAATAGAATACAGATGAATAACTTAATGTGATTTTGTGCTTTGTATATTATAGCATACGACGTAGTATGCTACCTAATATTTTTTTCTATCTTTGAAGATTGCCAACAGTTTATTATTCAGATACATAATTTTCATTCTTTTCCCTTGTCACAATTTTCCTGCTTCGAACTCCAATATTGGTGTGGAAAAGAGTTGAAAATCACATTTGTTTACATTACATTTAATACATTCATAGTGGATCACGCTATTGCCTCAGTAACCTCAAAACCCTTGTTTTTGTTTTCATATTGGAACTCAGAAGCCCATAATGTTTAGTAGCTTAATTCAGGCAAATAACATGCTGAGAAAATGATTTCACATTTTTCATAACTGTCAGCACATTCAGAATGTTAAAGTGAAATGATTGTGGGTAAAGTTCACATGTTTCAGTATAATTACTGAAATATAAAATATATTTAAAATTAGAATCTTAAAACTGATTTAAAACATTTTTATAAAGATGTTAAAATTTTTTTTTTGGTTTATCTATATTTAAATGTCTTTACATTTCTTTATTACATTCCCAATTTGGGGAGAAAAATAATAAAAATGTAGTTTTTCTTAAAAGCTCTTTTTCCCCCCATCTTTCCCCATTTTAGCAAACATCACACATCCTACACTTCATTTCATCTTTGAAAATGGCAAATGCTGTTTTAATCAATAGTGGGATTTCCTTCTTCTCTCCCTCCTGCCTTCCCTCCCTGCTTCCCTCCTTTTCTTCCTTTCTTCCTTCCAACTAAAGTGTGCTTTATCTTTCATAGGCAAAACATATGGGAAGATAAAGGAACAGCTAAAAATATGCTTCTGACCAGATTGGAGCAATTCACTTCAGTAACATGTCAGAAACACTCCCTGTATCTTGTTATCTGTCTCCTTCTTGCTTTTCCTGGACTCTGGGTTATTAATTCCTTGATGCATCTCTGCTTGAGCTGAAAAAAGCCTATCGTATCAACTTCTGAACCATGAGCTCTAGTTTTCAATTACTTACTTTCAATTAAGAAACATCATTAAGTTCCAAGTAGGTATCAGCAGTTGTGCTGGGTGCTGTGCATGTTCTGAAGAGTGGAACAGACATACTATCTCTTCTCTATATCTTTCACAAATAATCAAGTATGGAAGAAAATCAACCAGAGCTCTGTGAGCATAAGTCTTTATTTAACAATGCTGCCATGAGTAGCCTTGGAAGGAGTTTCTTATTTGCGAAAGGACAATGAAATGTTTTATAAGGTTGCAGCAAGAGTCGGTCAGTGGGAGTTCATGAGGTCTAAGGAATAATTGGCCAAAGATGGTTCTTGAACAGGCAGTATTATTCTTATAGATTAGCAAACAACTGTTGATGAATTTGGATTGGATCAAGAAGGATGGAGAGAACTAGCTAAGGGCTGAAGTCATGCACAAGAGAGGGGAGAATCAGCCTCAGCAGACAAGGACAAAGGGCTGCCCAAATTAAAAAAATCCTTAGTCCTTCAGTGTCTCTTACACAAGATAACATGAATAGTTTGTAAACAGGAGGGAATGAAGAGACAGATTTCTATTAACTTGACTACAGAGTACTAGATAATTCTATGATTATTGAAATTCATATGTGGATTGGATGAAAATTGCCAACATGAATGACCACATGCAAGGACCATATACACTCCTTGCTCTGCTACAGCCCCGATTGTAGTGGGGACAAGATGTGATACAAGTTATATATCTCATTGAGTGTGTGCTGCTATTTAACTTATTCCACCAATTTTTTGAGTGCTTCCTTTGTACTAAGTCTTTTTCTCATTAATCTAGTAGAAGAAACAAACTTTAGCAATCACCTTAATGAGCATATAATTGCAAAGTGATAGATGTTCTGAAGGAAAGGAATAGGGTCTTTGAGGATACCCCATAAGGTAGCTTTGCCCAAACTAGGGGGCTAGGGACGACTTTCCTGAGGAAGTGAGAGGAGATAACTATGTAGGTAAATAGAAGTTGGGGAGAAAGAGCTGATTAGATTTGAGTTTTGAAAAGTTAATTGTTAGTTTACCCTCCTTACATGTTATGCTGAAATAATTTGCAACCTATTGTCTATTCTGTAACTTTTTTTTTATTGGAAAGATAAAGGATTTTTTAAATGTTAAAAATACATAATACACAGAAAAATGTAAGAGCAACTATCTGCATGATACATTTGTCCAAACTCATAGAAGGTACAACACTACAAGTGAAATTTCATGTAAACTATGGATTTTGGGTTATAGTGATGTGTCAGAATACATTCAATAATTGTAACAAACACTATCACTCTGGTGGGATGTTGATAATGAAGGAGGCTATACATGTGTACAAATAAGGGTATATGAGAAATCCCTGTGCTTTCTTCTCACTTTTTCTGTGAACCTAAAACTGCTCTAAAAAAGAAGTCTTTAATAAAATATATATATATATATATATATATGTATATATATATATATGTATATAATATTACTGCCTTACTACAATCATGTTGATTTTTCCATTAGCTTTCACACACACACACAGAGGGTATCAAAAATGTATACATACTTTAAGAAGGAAAAAAACTATTAAAATTGTAATACTCAATATATACTGACAACAAAACAAGTCAAACAGTTAGTCACGTTTGACTTCTGCAATTACAAGAGGTGCTCAAAGTGGTTACCATCAGCATAATTTTATTACAGTTTTTTCCTTTCTTAAAATGTGTATACATGTGTGTGTGTGTGTGTGTGTGTGTGTGTGTGTGTGTGTGTGTACAATAAATGGACTATTTTTACTCTGCTTGTTAAGCCTAATATTTTATCAAAGCTTAAAAAAATGTTTTTCATATAATTATAATTAAACTAGAAAATAATTTTATTATATACCATCATGGTGACACATATGGATTGTTAAAACATTTTCCTCTTGTTGGAAATTAACGTTTCTAGTTTTGGGGTTTGCTTTATAGATAATATTGGATGGAGATTTTTTTGTTCCTATTGAATTATATTTTAGGATAAAATCCCAGAGATGGAAGTATTGAGCTATAGTTGTAATTTAGCAATATATAGTAAAAATTTTTAGTTTTTATGCTTTGGATACTTTACAGTGTGCTTTTTATTATTAATAGTTTTAAAAATATTTATTTATACATGCATTTTGTTTGCATGCGTATAAATGATCCACTAAAAATCTTTCTGGTGACAGTCTTTTGTTGTTGTTTGGAGGGAATGAAGTAGCATATGCATTATTTTTCTCATTCTTTTTGAGTTTGCTGGAAATAGATATTTGTACAATAGCGTACCAACCACCAGGAGTCACTAGTTTACCACATCCTCACTGTAGGATCTCACACCTACAATCCTATGCACACAGCTGAATTGGGTGGCCTGGAGGAAAGCCACATATGTTGCAAATGTTACTAAAATGCCAACACATCTGCTGCCTTGAAAAGAACGTAAAGTATATGTATGCCACACTTTAGGTCAATACAATAAATTGGTAAATTAGGGAATGGCATTTTAAATTTTTAATGGTTCTTCTCTTCCAAGGTGATGTGCAGCATAAATAGTTTTATCTCTGAAGAATTAGAGGTTCGACTCAGCCAGCTCAGGACAGATCTCATGGAATTGAGGGCTTAGGAGTTTTTAAAAGCAAAACTATGGTATACTTGCTCAGGACTGATGTCAGGAAAAAACAGGCTTTCGCTATTGCTTTTTAGTTTTACTGGAGCACACCTCAATAAACATCCTGAAGCTTTCAGATTTTTTTATTATGATACTTTGTCATAGACAGCATTTAATCAATAAAGAGTAGGTATTATTTTTTTCAGACTATCGTTTCTCTAGAAATCTGCTTAAAATTTTATATATTTTTTCAAGTATGTTTTTCAAGATGAAATTTAGGGTAGAAATGATATCATTAGAATTAAATTATTATGGAAGTGAAGTGAAAATTTAATTTGATTTATAAACCCTGCTTTATATGCAATGTCACAGAAACTGATCTCTAACATAAATAGAGTTATAGTCATCTGTCCTTGTGACTTGTGGTTTGCTCTGCTGTGGCTAGTACTGTCTGATTAAAAATACACATTATGGCAGGGCAGAAATAGCTTTGGTTACAAAATGACAGGGAACAAAGCAAAGACATAAATTTACTATAGCCAGTGCTTTTTTATGACCCTAATAAGTCATCTTTAACTTTTACCTACAGTTACTTGGAGAATAAATCATCTTAGTTTTTCCAAGTTGTGCTTTTTTGATATGTGAGCCCTTTGGTTTGCACAATGAAGAAATGTTGGCAAATAATCTATATATTTGGAATATGTATTTTATAATTCTAATAAAATAACAGATTTGCCTGTGACCAATTTTTATGTTTGCTTGAAAAGTTGTCAAGGATTCATTTTCTTGTGAATTTATACAGCAAAACCAAAACTCCTACAAGTTTAGATTTATTTTGGAGAGCTGTCATCCTTAATTACAGTGTTTAAAGATGTTTTGTAATGTACCCTCAAAATTGCAATTATAAAAGAGGAAAAAATAACATACTGACTGTATAAAAATATAAACTCTAGTAAACACTATACATTTTATAAGTTAATATTTTATATTAAAAAACATATCAACAAAATATTAATATCTTATAATATGCATGTATTTTCCACTCTATAGTTCTTTCCTCACAGTGGGATGGTCACCTTTGGTTACAATCCCTTGGCCACCAAGTACTCTGGATTCTACTTCCTGAATATTATTTACCTCTATTCCTGCTCCTTAATTCCCATTACATTAGTTCAACCTCTTATCATGTTTCGTCTATAGCCACTTTGACACTTTGTTGAGCGGTTGAATGACATACACACTTTTCTGTATATCATTTATGAATGTTTTAAATAATATATATATATACATATATATGTATATTTTATATTAATAGTAGACTATAATCCATAGGAATGGTACATTTAAGGTACATGATGTCTTAAAATTGATCACCGAAAGTTGAAATTTGGATTACCTATGTGCTATTGTCTCTCTTTTTTTTTTTCCATCTGTGAGAAACTTTAAACATATGTTGGTTATTATTTTTACACTGTTTTTAATTGAAATATTGCTATATAGCATTGTGATTGTATAAATTTAAAGTGTACAACATGTCTTGATACATTCATGGTGAAGTTTCTTACCGATCACAGAATAGTTGGCAAATTGCAGTTTTTATGAGCAGAAACACTGTATGTCTATCTACATAGGCAGTGTCCTAGCTACCGTTCAAGCTCCAGCTAAAATCTATGGCTGATGAGAGTCATGAAAATGTATTGAAAATGTCTTTCATTGTCTGTATTTTCAGATACTTTGACATCTGGGACCTTGCTGACACTGGGGAGATATTCTCTCCCAAGATTACCTAATTTCTAGAGATGACATGCCCTAAAGGGTGCCTTTGATATGCAAATCAGCCGATCTAGAGCCCATATCCTCAACCATCTTCTCTACCAAAGTCAGGGCCACTGTCCACCTGGACACTAGAGTCAGTATCTATACCTAAAGCCCACTGAAATTATTCAAACTAGCCAATCACAAGCCTACTAAGGCCACCTTTCCTTGTCCTTCCTGTGGAAACCACAATAAAAGCTCTTGCCTATGTTCCCTCCCCCCACTCCTGCCTCCTGACCCAACTGATACTCTCTGTTTGGCCCCTGCATGGCCTGGCATGCCCGCTTTTCTTGAGAACTCAGTACAGCAGCTATCTTTTCCATGGTATCATCTCCTGATCTGTTGGCCTCATCATGTCTGAATAATAATAAATCCTACATTTTAAAATAGGAGAGAATGTGATACTTTTTATAAAGGGTACATTTATTGAGTAGTTTGTGACAGGCATAGTGGTACATGCTTTACAGACAGAATCTCCCTACATCCTCCCAGCTTTATGAGGTAGATGCCTTTACCCTATCATTTTACAAATAAAAGGACTGAAGCTGAGGCGTTAAGAAACCTACCCAAAGTTCCACAGCCAGGAAGGGCTGGAAGAAAGTCTAGAACAGGTCTTTTTGAAAGTAGAATCTGTACTTGCAGCCATCAAGCTCAAATATACTTTCTATCACTTGGCTGCATTCTGTCTAAAAAATTTGAATTAGCAGATTCATCCCCTGCATTTCCATTTATATTTTTCCTCAATTAGCTGATTCTTTTCTTTTCTTAATATAGAAATAAACTTGAAAGGAATATATGGAAACGTCTACCCCACAGAGAGTTCCATATTTTTATTTATCCAATCAATATGGCCCATATGCAATTAAGTTACAGCACAAAGTACTTCAACATAGCTAAAAAAAATGGAAAATACAGAAATCACAATTTGTGAAGAAAATATCACAAAACTACTGGTTAATGATAAATTGCAAAAATGTAAATGAGTGATCAAAAAGTCATCAAAGTGGACAGGTTTTATAAGGAAAAAAAGTCTGTTCATGGCCTTTCTAAAACAAACACAGAAAAAAAAAACAATAACAACAAAGAAAATACAGCAGGATTTACATTTGGGCAGGCATGCTTGAATTTCATATTTTTAGCATTTCCCTACAGGGAACCATCTCTCATAAACATTTTATGTATACCCTGACTTCTCCATAAGGCAGAGAGCCTTGTTTCAAGGAATAATCACCTCTGAAAATAAAAATTTAAACAGAAGCAATGTTCACCTTTCTGATCATTCTCCTCGACTGTAGTCAGTAGTTTTTTTTCTTTTCAAAACAACTTTATTGAAATATAATTAACATACCATAAAATTTACCCTTTTAAAGTGTACAATTCAGGGTTTTTAGTATAGTCAGAGTCTTGCAAACATCACTACTATCTAATTTTAGAACATTTCCATCACCCGAAAAAGCAATCCCTTACCCATTAGCCATCATTCCCCATTGCACCATCCCTTCAGCCCCTAATAACCACTAGTCTGCTTTTTGTCTCTATGGATTTGATTTTTCTGGATATTCATATAAATAGAATTATACAATATATGGGTTTTTTATGTCTGGCTTCTTTCACTTAGCCTAATGTTTTCAAGATTCATCCATCCTGTAGCATGTATCAGCACCTTTTTAATAACTAATTTTGTGTTTTCTTTTAAGATTTTTATTAAATAATATAGCTAGCATACAACATTATATCAGTTTCAGGTGTACACCATAGTTGTTTAACATTTATATACCTAAAGAAGTGATCACCATAAGTCCAGCAACCATCTGACACCATACTATGCTGTCACAATATTAACATGGGTTCAATTTTGTATGTTACAGATGAATTTTGAGAACTGACTTAAAAAGATGATTAGCAAATTAGTAGATTTGACTTTTCTGGCAGTGAAATACAACTTGTGTTCTTAACTTGATATCTGGTACCTATGTTAAATACTGCTGGGCTACCTAAAAGTATTTTAAAGTCAACAGACAATTTAGGAACAAATAGCTTAACAGAAGCACAACCTAGATGACATCTGGGACCCCTAACCACTTAGGATATTGGCAACACAAAACTGCATTTTCGGTGCATGTTCAAAATTCTCACCAAGATTTTTATGAAGTCTTGAGGGTGAAGGGGGGATGAGGGTTGAGAGGCTTGCATTTTTATGATTGCTTTTGCCTCTGGTGTTTTTCTTCTTTGTGCACTTTCTCTCCTGTACCTCTCATAGTCGGCCATGGTGTGAAATTCAGACCTTTCTTGTTTTCTCTGAACATTATACCAGCAAAGCATGTGGTAGCAGAATTTACTAAAGATTTAGAGGGGAAAGTTAGAGGAGGGATTTGCTTTGCACTAAACAAGCTTGCTTTGGCGGAGACAATTTCTAACTAAGCATGAGTTTATTCAAAGTCCTTTGGCTGCATGGCCCCTTCAGGTTCTTCACCACATAGATTTAGATTGCCCTAGTTTATCACTGCATAACCCATCCCTCTCTCTCCACCCCACCCCCAGGTCTCTTCTACCCTCTCCTCTTCCGTTGAAAGTGAAAACCAAAAATCTTTGTCTCCTGCAGAGCAGTGAGGTTATTCTTTGCTACCTGTAGGCTCCTACTCCTCTCCCATCCTCAGGCCCACTTTTCCCCTCCAGATGCCCCCGAATTGGGGCATGTCCCCCAATCAGCTTTCTCCTCTAGAAACCTTGCTTGGGCAATTATTAGGACTTTTAAAAAACTCATATAAAGTTCATCAAACTCTGAATTAAGAAAACAGCTTTAATTCACTGAGAGCTTCCTAGAAGTGGACAAACTATGCAACCAACCCAAAGCATGTAGTTGGCTCAATAATTTGTCAGCATTTGTAAGTGGACAACAAGCCCACTAAATTCCTGAGATGGCTTGGTATTATAAGGTTGCTGGGGTTTAGTTTCTATTTAATGTACCTTTTGTGACCTGCTGTGATATAGGAGCCCACACTGTTTGTGTTATTACCAAAACATGTGGGAAGGAGGTAGCAAGGACTATATTATGAAGTCATAATTTTTTCAGCCATATGTTAGGGACAATATGTATAGGCATAGACATTCCCCTCCTTCAATTCAACTCTTAACCCTTTCTTAGAGATTATTGGATGCCTTTGTACTACAGTCAAACTTTCCTTCTTAAGTCACCATAACTATGTTTTCAATGAGTTTCTACTTTGTTTTTGCTTGTCCTAAATACAGCTGTCTTACTATTTCTTTAGTTTTTGAATTCACCTTGAGCTGGGGCTAAGATCAGTGGAGGATAGCTTGGCGTGGGGCTTGACACTCAACTTTACAAAGGGCCAAGCTTACTCTCTTGATTGAATTTTTGACTCTTGGAAAGTATCCATTTAAAAACACTGAATTCAGGAATCAGTGGCCGTTATTTGTTTTATTTGTTTTGTACCGTGAGGAAAAGCATTTGGATTAATGTGGAGTTTCTCTGGAGGAAAATCTGTTTATATGTACTCTTCAAAATTTAAGTCCTCAGTAGTGTATGTACCTCACTGAAGCTTCTGAATGATTTACTTATAATTGGGCATCTGTGTGCTAGCCTTCTTCTATTTTAGTTGATTTGTCCCCAAATGGTGGGCTAAATGAACCACTGAAATACTTTTTCCTGCTTCCTATCTTCTTTTGTCCTGCTTAAAAATCCCAGGGTCAAAGAGCTGATAGTTTATTTTGATTTCATAGAAAAAGGAGGTGCTGATCAGGGTTTAGTTTGGGAGGTGTTTTCTTTGCATCTTTAACTAAAGAATATGCCCACATGTTGTGGTAGCCTTTGAGAGACTGGTTGAATGCATTTTATTACCTGTAACACATTCTTTAGCTTTAACTCTGTGCTTCCATTTTTGTATACTAATGTGTATTTATTAAGTTGAACCATAACAATTTGCTGATGTTTGAATATTTTTGGCAATGATGGCCATGTTGTATTGTTAAACCTTATGTTTAAGAACAAAGAGCAACAGCCGGCCTAGTGGCTCAGTTGGTTAAGAGCTCACTCAAGAGTTTGAGCTCTGAGCAACAAGCGGTTCGATTCCCAGCCTGAACTGAGCAGCTGCTGAGCTGCCAACAGGTGGCAGGATGACTCAGCTTAAAAAAAAAAAAAAAAAAAAAAAGAACAAAGAGCCACACAGGAAGGCAGGAAGGGACCTGTGACTAGATTGCAAACTATACACATCAGGGAGCCAGGCCACAGAATTCCACCTTGCTGTACTGACTTATCCTAATGCTAATTCCTAAGGTGGGCAGTATACTTGGGGAGTGAGATGCCAGACATGGGTGAAAGGCATGGAGACCAAGCTTCCTGCTTTCTTCTGTTCCTTCGTTCTGAATCTTGAGGATTCTTGTCCATTAGGAAGGCCAAAACTTTGGAAAGAAGCTCACAGTGTGGTCTTGCATTCAGGAACTGTTGGGCTGTCGGAAAAGTCATGACGCATTTTTGCAATGAAAAACATAGAAAAAATACGTCATGACTTTTCCAACAACCCAATATCTATGGAAAACTAATGAGAATCCAGTCCCATGCTAAGTAACAGTTATATACAGTGTTGTATTAAATAGCTGTTGTCTCTGTTCTCATGGAGCTTACATTCTACTAATGGGGATGAGCAGGTAAATAAATATGTACTAAATTACAGATTGAAGTCAATGGAATTGTAATAGATAAGCATGATATCGGGGGTGGGAGGGCAGTAGATGGAGGAGGGGGGTTGTTTCTGTGCGAAGGGTGAAAAGGATAACTTGCATTGTTCTGTACACCTGAAACTAACAATAAAAAAAATTTTTTTAAATAAATTACAGATTGAAAACTGTTACAAAGTTAACAGGGCCTGAGATTGAGACTAATTAGGCAAAGAGGTTAATTAATTGGGGTGATAGGAGAAGATCTGTTTATAAGAATCTGATACTTGAAGCTCAGGCTTGAAACATTACAATGAGGCCAACCACAAAGTGATCCTGCGAATTGGGCATTCTGATTGTAGAGATTCTTGTACACTCAAGCATGTCCTGACTCTCTAAGGCAAGAAAGAGCTGGCATATTCTAGGAGCTAAAGGGAAATGGAAAGAAAGCCCATGGGGAAGTTCATGAACTTGAGACAGAGGTGAGGCTGGAGGTAGTGTAGAGAGTTAAGCAGGGCCATGCTGCACAGAAACATGTAGATCATGGTAAGAGGTCTGGCTTATGATATAAATGGAAGGCAAAGGTGTTCAGTGTTTTAAATTAGGGAAAGGTCAAGTGAAGTGACCATTTTGACTTTATAGATCATTCTGGTCTCTGCATAGAACATAGATTGGTAGCAAGCAAGAATAAAACCAGGGAAATGATGGACCCTTGGAATAGCATGTTAGCAGTAGAGGTGATGAAAAATTGATGGATTCAAAATAAACACTGCAGGTGAATCAACAGTACTTATTGATGGATTGGATGTGGGATGATGAAAAGTGAGGAGTCAAGTTCAACTGCTAGGATGTTGATTAAAGTAACTGGCTATTTGGTGGTATCATTAATAATTTAGAAACTAAGGTCTTTGGCTTTAAGAACTTGGGTAGTTTCCATATGAGGGTTTATGCTTTGGGTCTTAGAGGCTGCCTTATTTACACATTTTAATGAAATTCTTTGGCCTTTATCCTCATACCTCATAATATATTAATGGCTTAGTTTTATATTTTCATATATATTTTTTTCCATTTTGTTTTATTTTTAAAATGTTTCTAGGGCTCTCTTTATCTTAATTTTCTTAGTCTGCTGTGGCTTTGGTTATATTATTTTATTTCCTAGTATATTTTTCCTAGTTTTTATTTGTTTAGTTTTATCTTGTTTTCATTGATTAAAATAAACTTTTTACTTTTGGAATCTACTTTTTTATTTTACCTTTTACTGCTTCTAGTATGCTTTCATTTCTTTTAGTTTATTTCATTCTTTCAGTATTTAGTATGTTATCACTTATCGATGGCTGTGCTTTGCCTCATTAAATGGTTGGTATGATAAATGGTCATTTAATGGATAGCTTTCATATTAGCTCATCCTCTAAAGAAGGGGACTATATATTTACTCTCTGGATGCCTGAAACAGACCTGCCTATGTTCTTTAACAAACGTCCTATATTTCTATCATTTGCCTCTTTGCTTCACAGGAAGGAAAATAGGAGACATGCAGGTCAGAAATTCACAGCAGAAGTTGGCCTCCACTGATGGCATAAATGAAATGCTGAAATAGTCTATGAGGTATAAGAAATGACAAGTTCTAAAATCTGTGTTACTTATCATCTACCATTACTAAACATTAGACAAAATTTGTAATATATTGCTATCATGTGTTTGGGAATATAATAATAAAAGAAATAGTAGTAATATTTATTAAGCACTTACTATGTTCTATATTAAACTGTGGCTTAATGCGTGTATCATACTGTCTTCTCAGACTCTCTCTTAGAGGTTTATGTTATTTCTTTCTATCTATCTATCTACCTATCTATCTACCTATCTATCTATGTATTTATGTATTTATAAATGGAAAAATTAAAGTTCAATAAAGAAAAGCATAGACTTTGGAGCCAGGTAGATCTAGATGTGAATCTTGACCCTGCCAAATGTTACCTGTGTGATGCTCTTGAACAAGTACTCTTATAACACTTGTACTTTTATAATCTCTTTAAGTCTCAGTTTCCCTATTTTTAAATCTGTTGGTTTTAAAAGACAGCATGAAGATTAAATGAAGGATGCATGTAGAGCACATGGTTAATGGTAGGTGCTCAGTAAACTCCTTAGTGAAGAGGCTTCTCCTTTCTGTCTGATACTGTCTCATTGCTCCAAACCCCTCCTCTCACACCCTGTAAGAACTGTCACCCTCTTTACATCAGAAAGTGTACAACATTCCATTTTCAACTAGAACTTGTATATTTATTCTTTCCCCTCTTCCAGAATTATCCCCTAATATTATATAAGCTTGCATCTGAAACTTACCTGTTGATTACTCTAACATACGTTTCTCTAATAATAAAAAGTGTGTATATATAATTTAAAAAAAAAAAGGACAGTCCTTCTGGCATTGTGCTATCCACTGAATCAGCCAATGTCCTTAGGAGATGAATCATGGAAGCCTTGTAACTTTGAGCAAATCCCAAGCTGCATTCTTTGGAGGACCCAGAGGCCAGGACAGAGGGAGATGACACAGGAGTGCCAGGTTTTGATCTCATTCCATTCTTAGAGACCTGAGTTTATTCATCCTCCCTGAACTTGCCTACCCAATTAATTCCTTAATTTGCTTCTCCAAACAGGAGATAGTCTGACAGGGAGAGACCCCGGAGTAATAGAGAAAAGGAATCTTAAAATTTCTACAAGAAATCTCTCTGGACAAGGTTATTATTGTCTCCTGTTTTACTTCTTTTCCTGAATCTTGTAGCTAAGAAAAAAATATCTTGAATTTTGGGCAATACTCAAGAGTTCATTCTCCACCTCTCTAATGTCATCCTTATCCCATCTCTATTTCTCTATCTCTATCTATATCTCTGTATAAATGTATTATCTATCTATCTATCTATCTATCTATCTATCCATCTATCTATCTATTTATCTATCTATCTACCTAGCTATCTGTCATCTATCTCTGTATCTATCTATCATCTATATAAATCATAGGTTACTGGTTCAAGAAGGTAGGTATTTGTCTCAGATAAGCCTGAGTTGGTGGTGGTAGAGGGGTATATATAGATCTCTCTGCTCCATGAGTGATTCTTCTATCTCTTGCACCACCGTCAGGGTGAGTCCTTACCTCATAGTTAAAAATGGCTCAACACCACCATATTTTTTCTAGCTTGTTAAAAGGCAAAAAGAGTAAGTATAGGACAATCATCTTGTTTTTAAGAGTATGACCTGGAAACTGTATGCATCACTTCTGCTCCCATCTCACTGGCAAGGACTTAGTCACAGGGCTATATCTGACCACGCAGGAGGTTGGGAAGAACGGTCTTTCACTATATGCTATACCCAAGTAAGTTTCAGAGGATTTTGTAACTAAAAAGAAGAATGAAGAGTTGATAGCGACAGTAGGGCAGAGGTAGTTAGGATTCTTTCCACACTATAAATAGGATAGTCCCAATAAGAGAAGGTCACTACAGTTGATTTTTAAAAAGTAAACAGTTGACAATGAGTCTTTCCAAAAGCATCTTTGGAATTAGGCTCAATGGAAGGTCCATTACTTCTACAAGTCTGCTGAAAATAACAAGAATAAACAAATATTATTCTTGTTTTAAGGCTCTATGAGTGCCTGGCACTACGCTAAACACATATATGCATTATCTCATTTATTTCTTACAACTCTACATGCTAGAGATATTCTTTCTCTACACTTTATAGCTGAGAAAACAAGTTTTGTGGGGTTAAATAACTTGCTCAAACTCATACACTAAATAAGTAGCAGAGACAGGATTTAATGCATGGCTGAGCCCACAATTTTAACCCCAATGCTACAACCTTCCCAACATATTTTGTTAGTTGCATGATTCACTTTCCTTCACCTTAGGAAGAAGGTGAAGGAATCTACAGGAAGATTCTCATCCTCATTCTCTTGTTCTGAAGACACATAATAAATGGGGGATCAACCCCAATAGAATGAAAGAAATCATCTGATTCAATGCTGGCTGTGCTTATTACTTTCTGTTTTCCCTTATAGATTGCTCTCCCCCTCCTCTGACCTGCTCTGTGACTCTGGGGGACAAATTTCAGGACTGCATCACACAGATATCTTTGCCCTCAGATTTCTAGTTCTTTCCCCATGACTTCAGTCAGAGGGAGGCTAGAGCGGGAAACCTGGGTAAGGCAGCCCAGAGAGGTTGAGGTATTTATTTTCTCTGCCGCCATAAGGCTGAGGTGTGTTTTTGGCAGTCCCTGAGTTCCTCTCAGCCCTATCCTCACGGCTATATTGTTTGTTAAGTTCTGTGGTAACAATGCCTTCCCCATGAACTGAGACCTAGGGGTAGTAGCAGCTTCCTGTTGCCAGCCCCTTGGGTGCATCACCAAGCCTGCTGGTTTAGTTAATATTGTCCACACTTCTGTAGATGGGCCTTTCATCAGGTCCACCTAATAAATAATAGTAAACAAATAATAATGAATGCCATACTACTAATAAATGTCATCTGTTCCCTTCTGCGATCCTGTAAGATGCATTGGGTTATTCTTATTAGTTAAAACAAACAAACAAACAACAAAAAGAAAACCACTGTTAGACAACTCATGACTCTTTAGCTTTGTAGTACCTTATATAAATAGGATGTCTGCTTCATTTCATGATCATGGACTTCAGTACATTGCAGAGAAATCTTTCCAGGTGGAAACTGGGGGGTAGGGAGGGGGAGGCATCTTAACACTTTTGGTAATTTTACTAAGATAGTAATATGAAAGATAAAGTAATTTTTATTGCCTGTATAAGCTGCAGTGATGAATCCTTAGTAACCTATCCATGTCTAAACATCGTTGGATCCCATCTGGGATTAAGGCCCATTCAAGTTGGAGCTTCGTCCTAGTAATGAAATTTTAATTGACATTTTGATCAACTAATTATATTTCTCAAGTACTCTCACCATTTGATTCTCAAATATTTGAAACTCAAATATTTTTCCTGCTGAGTGATTTCATATCCATATTATCCCAGAAAAACACTCAACTCAATTTTCTTCAGCAATATTGGTCACTGACTATCCTCAGTTTTTCCGTCTTCAGAGGGTCCTCGCTGAAAACTAGTGAAGTCTCCCATGATAAAGATTACTTTAGCCATTCTACAACATAGCTGAGAAGCTTTATGGTCTGGAAAATCCTCAAATTTTATACCAACTTTTTACATTTAATAAGTCACAAAATTGAGTCTTTTTCCCAGTATTTTGCATGAGGCCCCCCTTTTTTATATATTCTTTTTCACTTATGGTGATATCATCCAAGAATAATGTAAGACTTTTGTAGACCTCCATTTATCTTTATTAACTATAGAGAGAAAATGTTTGTGGACCAATGCTCAACATTGGTTCTGCTATAAATGCTGTCAGGGAGTATAATAATAATAATAATAATAATACGAGTATTATTTATTGAATTCCTATTGTGTGTCGTGCAGTGTTCTAGACTCATATATCATTTTGTGTCACCTTTATAACACTATAAATATTATTATACCCAATTTATAATGAGGAAGCTGAGCTTTAAAGAATTTATGTTACTTGTCCAAATTAAATTAATTTGTAAATGGAGGCATTAGAATTTAATCTAGAGTCTAATTCACAAAGCCTTTGCTGGGCTTCACCACTGCATTCTAGAAGTTTATGCAAAGTGAATTTTATGACACAGTACACAGCAACCTTAAATCTATTAAACAAAACCGTCTTCTGGTTTCTAGCTCAACCCCCAATATTATGTCTTTCTTCAACCTGGAGACTTGATATCACTTTTATATAATTTGATGTTAATTTTAAAGAAACAAGAGAGATGGCCTTCTGCAATAGAGAAGAGAATAATACATCCCCATGATCACCTGTTTTGATGATATGGCTTTTTTTATTTCATTATAAAAAAAAAAAAGTCAAGGTTGGCCTCCATAGGAGATTGTTCTTTACAGCTACCCTGAAAAAGTAGCTCAGCATTAATTGTACACAACTAAAATCACTTTCTTTGATAGGCATTTTCTAAGAGCCAAAGGCCTGTAACTGCAAAATACAAGGCACGTAGTTTAGTTAACTTTGCCCTTAATTCTTTCTGCCAGGGATACAAGAAAACTATGCTCTTTAGAATGAGATTGTCCATGGAGCCTTCACTGTGTTTTTTCATACACAGGTGGGATGTTGCTACTCCTGCTTTGATCATTTTCCAGGCCTCAGTGTTTGGCGGAGAACTTCAGGACCTCCACAGAGTGCGTTCATGTCCTGGAGAAGACCCAGAACTGATTGCTGAAGTAAATTTTGACTTTGTCAGCAGGACTCAGGTGGCTGGTCTCCAGGGTGGATGTAACCTCCCATTCTGGCGGGCATGGCAGCCACTGCAACAAACGTTTATTGAGCACATTCTTTGGCAGGCATCATGCTAGGTGCTGGTTGAGCTCCTTGAACGCCAACCCTGCCATCTGCTCTCCTGATTACACAGCAGAAGGCTTCTGTAGCAGCAAACACTGGGCAGCCCTAGCCTCCTGGTCTGCAGCAGAAAGAACAACCTCCAGGGGTTAGCTCTTTACTTCCCATCAAGTGTCCAAGTGAGAGAAGTGATGGCTATGGGAGATCATTTACACAGTGTTCATCCCTTTCACTTCTCTAAGTACCTGGCATTCTATCAAATCATCAGCTTGGTCCTTTGCAGGCTTATCTCCACCAAAGTACATTTGATTCATGCCCTTGCTTGTTTTTCCTTTTAAAATCAGCAGTCATTATAAGAAACAAGCCATTTGTAATTTCATGCTGTGTTTACTACAAAAAGGCTGCAGGTATAAATGCAGCAAATACTTACTGAGTATCCATGGTGCACCACACAGAGTGCTGGGTCCTTGAACTTGTAGCCTCTGTAATCACCACTGGGTTTGCTGTGCAGTGGGGCAAAATGTGGCCTGAGAGTGCTAGGGGGGAATGATGGATTTTTGTCTGGGAAAATCAAAGAAGCTTCATTGAGAAGGTAACATTTCAGTTGGGTTTGGAAGCATGTCTCAGAGGTTTCTAGGAGAGGATGGTGGGGAAGATAGAAGAAACTCTGAGCCAAGGATGGAGCATGTGTACAGGCATATATATATCTCATGAAAGGATCAGGAGAAGGGGAGAAATTCAGGGTATCAGGATCATGTGGTATTAAAGGACAAAGCTGGAAAGGTTGAGGCAGTCAGGTAGTGAAGGCCTTTGTAGATCATGCTCAGGATTGTGGGTTTCATCCCAGTCACTGGAAGATGTTCCAGAGAGAAATAAACAATAGAAAGGCCAGTTCGGTGAGAGGGGAAAGGAGCCTTGTTTAAGCCAGCAGGGGGGATGAAAACTTGTGCTGTTTGATTCAAGAGGCAGTTCTGTGATGGCATTTATCTAGAGACTATATTTTTATGGTTAATTAATTAAAAAGCTAGAACATTATTTATTATATCTGCCAGTTCATCTAAAGTCTCACATAAAGCATTGGGTTGCATTGCACTATGCTAAGAAAAACTTTGTTTCAATTGAGGAGCTGGCTCACAATTAAATTTAAGGCTCAGTCATAGCCATCATTTTGAGGTTTATTTAGGACATTTACTATGTCCTGAATTCCTATTCAAATTTTATTTTATCATAATATGGATCTTTTATTGCAAGCTGCTTTCTTAGTAAGATAAAGTGGTGTATGAATAAATACAAGTAAAATAAAATAAAATAATATATAAATATAATATGTGTATGCACAGTTAAATTTTGTGTCTGTTTTTGGTTAGTGAGAACATTTTTCTAGTTCTTCTAGACCTCTCCGAAATGTCAGGTCAATAGTTTTCAAGCACTACTCCATGTTCAAACCAGAGTCTGGATATCAACATGGAAATATATCAGCATGGAAATAGCTAAAATCTGTGTGTGATTTAAAAAAATTTTTGAGAAAAAAAATTTAAATGTTTGTATTTATTTATTTTAAAATTTTTTTTTTTATAATGGTGTTTGGAAACTCTTGACCTAGTAACTCTTCCCAGATACCTAGAAGAGGGTGCTAAATATAAGCTGGTTTATACCAATCTATTATTGTTTTCAGCTTATTTTTAAAATAGATTGCTTAAAATGTGGCCTGGTATCTGATAGGTTGGCCGGTAAAGGAATGCTGATAGGTGGATCGGTAAAGAAAGTTTAAGAAAGTCTATTTTATTAAGAGAAAGTCTATCGGGCTGAGCGAAGATGGCTACAGCCCTGGTTGCATGTCTGAAGGAGACTTGCAGCCCCAAGGGAGAGGTGAGGAGGGTTATATAGGGGCGGTGCTGACAGAGTAGCATTGTTTGAACAAAAAATGCTGACTGCCTGTAAGCCAGTAGCTGTTTTGTGGCGTTTTCTGTTATCACAAGTTTGGCTCTGTCTGCAGGTGCAGGCCAACAGACATTTTGTTTTCTTGCAAACATGGCTCTGTCTGTGAGTCAAGGTCTCTGAGACCTAACATTAAGTCAATGTCTCTAACATTAAGAGACCTAACAGTATCTTACCTATGATTTCTTTAGGGCACCGATCCAAAATACTATGCAGAATATGATAGGAAGTTTCATTTTCTTATTTTGAATGAAAGAAAAGTGACCACAAAGGGTCATGTGCATATAATGTTTGGTAACCTTAGTGCCCTCATTAATTCCTTCCCTCATTCTATCCATGTGCTCAGTTAATGATTATTCTTCCTAAAGATTATTTAATCATTACTTAATGGAGACAGCTTTCCCTGCACGTCATGATTAGGTTAAATTGGTTAAATTCACCTTATTATAAGCTTTCGTAACATTTTGTACCAATGTTTCTTTTGTAATTATAAGTTTACATTTATTTATGTGATCTTTTGTTTATCATCTGTTTTCTCCAAAAGATTCCCTCAGAAACAGGGAGAAATTATTTTTTCTTCTTCTTATTGTTATATTTCTCACACTTAGCACAGTGCCTAACCCATAATGGGGGCTGAAAAGAGTGCTGACCGTGGAAATGAATGAATAGACACAAGCATGAAAGCATGAATGTATGTGGTGGCATGCTTTGCACCTGCACGGATCAGAAGTGGTGGGCAAGTGTTCTGGAGTCCTACTCAGCATGGGGCTAATTTCTTTTCTCACTTTTTTCTTGTTCTTGGAAGGGATGAATCTCTTCTTTGGTGACCCACATATGAGAAAAGATTATGTAGACTCTCTTATCTTTGTCTGAGATGCTTGTTACATGTAAAGTGGCTGTTCACATGTCACAGCCCACTGCTCAGAATTTTAAGGTGGGAAGTATTGACTGAGAGGAGAGCTAATTTCATGTATGGAAGGGTAATGAAATAGATCCTTTCCTGGCATATGCAGCATATTAGAAATAGCTGAATAAGGCATGATGCTGAGATTAAAAAAAAAAAGAACTGGGATGCTTTATAGCTTCTCTGGCACATCTATTCTTTTTGAAGTTATTGTGATGAAAGCTTTCATTCATCTGAGCTTCTTGGGCACCTACTCAACCACACACTGCCATGTTCCCCAGAGTGAGCATTACCTGTATCATTTTTTCATGGATACAATTATGTTATATAAGAAAGCAGGCAGTGTGCATGACACAATGGAAAGAGTATAGGTTTTGGAGTCAGTGCAACCTTAGTTCTAGATCTGGCGGCTTTATATTGGTTAACTGAAAGGTTCTGGGCATGTTCCTTATTCTCGTTAAGCTTTAGTTTCTTCATTTAAAAAATTTTGATAATAATGCTTACTTTGTACTAATTATTAAAAGAGCCAATGTCTGTAAAACACTTAACACATCACTATCATCGTTATTTTCAGGATTGCATTAATATTTTAGAAAAAAATGATTATGAATCAATTGAAAAATATGCTAGAATTTTTTCGTAGGTATCCTGGAAACCTTGGTAAGCTATTTAATTGAATGTATTTCATTGAATTACATTTAAAAAGTAACAAAGTCATATCTGACATTCTTAGCTAAATACCATCCAGGAAAACATTATTTCCTAATAATATCGGTACTTAAGGAAATACACTGTCCTTTGTGGACCCAAGGGTTCCTTTAAAGGCTAGGTAATAATTGAAATGCAATGGAGAACTGTAGAAAATGAGACCTTTGGAATATGTGAATGCAGTGCAGAGCAGGGCAGATTGAGAGCTGCCCTGATAAATGTCCCAAGCCTCAGGATGAGAGGAATCTACTTTTTCCCAGAAACTTGCCAACTAGGATGAGACCTCCATCCTGTTGCTGCAGGTCAGGAGCAGAGAGGGTGCCCTCTGATTTCTCTGTCCTACACATAGCATCTCACACTTAGGTTTGTCAAGAACATGGTCAAGTGAAGCACAGGGAAGTGGAAACACATGGGGAATTGCAGGGGTGGGTTGACTACAATTTCTGCTCTGTATGTGACACAGGGGTCAGAGGAGTCCTCCCAAGGAAAGGACCTGCAGGCTGGCCAGGTGGAGTTGTGGGTGGAGGCCACATTGCGTAGCAGCATTAGAGAGAGGGACCCTGGACAGTAGCCCCCAGGTCTCTGTTTTCCCACCTTAAGCACTTGGTACACCACCTGGGCACTAGACATCCAGGTGTCTTGAAGAGCAGTGACTATTATGACTTTAGGTATGTTGCTGGAGTGGGCAAAGCCTGCATGTCTCCTGAAACATGGAATCTACTTCCACAGTGGTGATGGTGCTGGAATTATTTGACTGAGGCACAGTAAATTTCATGCGTTTAAGGATAATGAGATAGTCATTTGCTGACCTTTGCATTGTATTCCAAACAAGTGACTAAAGCGCACTGACTGCTAAGATAAGAGCTGAGAAGCAGAGGTGTGGTAGCTTCTCTGGTGCATTCATTCTGTTTGGAGTCTTTGCAGTGCATTTCCTTTCACTGAAGAAAAATGACTCTTATATTCTCCTTACTGCTTGAGTTCATGGACCAAATTCCCCAGAGGCTTTTCCCGTTAAAAGAAATAGAATGTAGCAAAAGTAAAATATTTCCAGATATTACTACGTTTTAGACTTTAATGTTTTACTTTAATGTTTTATTTTGTTGCTTTTGTTACCTTTGTTCTCACTTTAGGTGTTTCACGTTTGTATTCCTGGCAAAAGTACCCACAAATAAAAGAATATAACCTGCCTCATGGAGCTATATATATTCTCTATAGCCCTGCGTATTCATTCCTAGTGCTTTTTAATATATCAAGTTGACGTTTCTGATGGTGATTAAAATGACATGAATTATATAAGATAAACTGAAGTAAAATGAAACCCAGAGAACTAAAGGCTCCTATACATCACGACAGTAATTGGCTGCCTTATTTTAGAAATCACCCAATCGTCAAGGTCCAGACCAAATGCCACCAACCTCAGAAATGCTTCTCTTTCCTCAGCAAGCAGATCACCCCACCCCCACGCATTGGGATTTCCTAGCTCGCCCTTTTTCTGCATCAATCCTTTGGCACTTATTTTCCATTCTTCACTGTGGGCTCCTTTGTTTTGTGTTTACATAAAAGTATATTATAACCTCCTTAAGAACTGGGACCTTTTCATTTTTTAAGCGAGTCTTTGTGTTTTCCATCCTGCCCGGCACAAACAGAAATCCAAAAAGTATTTTTTGTGTGATGCTATTACTCCCTGGCTTGTTGATTAATCAATAGTGGATTCAACATTTTGTGCTGGGGATCTGATGTGAACAAGGCAGATGTGGCCTCTGCTTTTGATTAGAAATAATTACCCCATGTTTTCCTTCTTCCCCCTTCTAAGACTATATGTTGGGAAGTAGAGTGGGAGAATGTGAGAAGAGGCTGGAAAGGGAAGGAAAATGTGGTAGTTATTATAGAAGAAGCTTACGTTTGTTGGAAAGTCCATACATTGCCCCCATTCTCGTTTTCACGCTCAAGTTTTAGAAGTTACAAACATTGGTTCTGGAGTAAGTCCCCTGCCTGTGTTCAAATTTTCACTCTGCTTCCTTTCTTGGTGACCTTGAAATTATATAATCTCACTGAGGCTCCATTTCTGCAATTAACAGAGCCTACCACATCAAATTAAGTGATGTTGGGTTCCTAGCTCACAGTGCATGATTAATTAGTATTGGTGGTTATTAATTTTATTATCAGTAGTAGCTGCTGTTAGCTTTACATGCATGACTATGGAAAGCCATGTCCAGGCTGCTAGAGATAGAGCAGAGACAGCCCAGCCTGGGAATTTGGTCAAAGGCTTCCTTTCCAGATGGTAGAGCTGGCTTCAGGCTCCCCGAACAACTCTGGAGGGTGTGCTGGAACCTGTCATATCTGGACTTAACCTGACAGTTGTGCGTTTTCATGCTGGAGGTCCTTCTCTTGCCCACACTAAGCCTTACTGTCATGTTTCCCCGAGAATAAGACAGGGTCTTATATTAATTTCTACTCCAACTTCTACATTTATTCATTTATTCATGTACAAAAATCAACAGTTATTCAAACAGTCATGTCTGGCTGACAGTCTTAACTAGGGCTTATGTTTGAGGTAGGGCTTATATTACGAGCATCCTGAAAAACCATGCTGGGGCTTATTTTCCAGTTAAGTCTTATTTTCAGGGTAGATGGGGGAATATGTTAAAGGTGGGACGAGAATTTCTTCTCTTCTTTGGCCTTCTTGTTGTAAGGTTACTTAGATTTGAAGAGAAGAATCGTGTTGTTTTTTTTGGGTTAAATTTTCCTGGCTAGAACTTGATTTTCTTCGATACTAACAAAATGGATTTTCTCCCCCCCCCCCCTCTTAATAGGGTGCTGAGAAAATTTTGTCGATGAATGAATCAGGAGAACTGCAAGACCTCTTAACCAAAATTGAGGTAATTGTGCTTTTAGCTACTTATTTTTAGTAATCAAAATGTTAACCACATTCTGATTGTAATTGAGTTTTCCTAATTGCATTTTTCCCATGTTCCTACAAATATGTAACAGGATACATGTGGCAGTTTTAATTTGATGTCACCTGCCATTAAGTTTGCTCTAACAAGGGTGGCTTCGGTGCTAGCTTCAACAGCTTCATACTATTAGGTGAAAATTCCAGTTAGCTTTATTGGAGCCTAATTCTTTGTAATAGAGATGATGTTGATGTGTTTCAAGTCAGTTGTCTTGAAACACATTTAAATTTTCTTATTTAAATTATTCTGTTTTCTCATGGATCAGCTCATCATTTCTAAAGATCTCAGAAAAAGTTATGTGTCTAAAAATGCACATTTAAATTGTGTGCCT
Organism: Hipposideros armiger; assembly: GCF_001890085.2. Classification (NCBI taxonomy): domain Eukaryota; kingdom Metazoa; phylum Chordata; class Mammalia; order Chiroptera; family Hipposideridae; genus Hipposideros; species Hipposideros armiger. Next base: position 148,483 of record NW_017732237.1, read on the forward strand.
ATACTAATTAGTACCACATCAGAGAAATACTTATTCAACTGTGCAATGTACATAATCAATACGCAACCTGAAAGCCTTTAATACCTCTCTGTTGAATTATTTTGTCAGCCTATTTCTCTCTCTGTATGTAGGAAGATCATATATTTTATCATCCAAACTGGGACACTTTGAGAGGGAAAGGGGTGCATTTATAATTATTCTGGGGCAGCCAACATGAGTCAGGACTTTCCCAGGTGCACTAGGCAATCTGGTTACCTGGTATCTATGTGCCCCTACCAGCTCCTCATGATCTAGCCTCCTTTGATGACTTTGTTTCCGATTCTCTGCCATTCCTGTGCAAGCTGTTCTGCCTACCTAGAGTGCTATTGTTCCAGTTCTTCATTTCCCGCCACCATCTTTGAGGCCCGTATGCGGTATCAGTTCCCCAAATCATTTCTGATCTCTCCCAGCTTTGAATTCAGGTTAGCTTTCATTTTGTTGGGTGCTTATCAAAGTGTTTTGATTTTTGTATTACTTTTCTTTGGGTATTTGATTCATGGCCCAAATGAACTATATGCTCCTTGGCTTTAGGCATCATGTTTTATTCAATTTTGACCTTGCCCAAAAGGACAAACACAATGTGGGTGTATATCTGATATTCTAAAATTCCTCTCAGCTCAAAAATCTGTATGGATGGAGTCAGTTCTTTCCTTATGTACCTACACTCTACTCCAATCCCATTCATTTGGGTTAATGTGCATCTTTTATTTAAGTCATTTAACTTGGTTAATGTGTAGTATTATTTTCTGTGCATATTTTTAATTTATGTAAATGATGCTATAGAATATATTTAATTTTGTTTCAAATTATTTTCTCTAGGCATTATGTGTTTAGGTACCATTTATATTGCTGTGAGAACATTTACTCTATTTCTTAGAACTGCTGCATAGTTCATCATGACAGCACTGTTCAATAGAATGTTCTTTGATGATGAAACTATGTTCTATCTGTACTATCCAAAATAGTAGCCACTGATTGCATGTGGTTATTGAACATTTAAAGTGTGGTTGGTGTGACTGAGGACCTAAGTTTTAAATTTTATTTAATTTTTCTTGACTTAAATTTAAATTCAAGTAGCCACACGTGGCTAGTGGCTCCTGTTTTAGACAGTGCAACTCCATGAAGCCCACCCACTATTTTTTATCTACCCACTTTTCCACTGATGGATAGACACTCAGATGTCCCCCAACTCCTTCCATCAAACAAACAGTGCTGCAAGGAATAACCTTGAACATGGTCCCTGTGGATTTCACTGGGAGTAGAAATTGCTGGATCAGAGCTTCTGCATATTCTAGGTTTTCTAGGTGTGCCAGATGGCTCTCTGGAATGGTTGCGCTATTCAACACTCCACCCTATAGAGAAAAAGGTTTTGTATGTTCCCACATCCCTGACAATTATCTTACATTGTTCTCTAATTTACAATTGTCTAATTTTTTTTTTTTGCCAGGGTAGTAGGTGTACAGGTATATTGCTTTATTGTTTTAATTTACATTTTCCTGATTGTCACTGAGTTTGGATATTTCATTGTGTGCTTGTTAGATTTTTACCAATTTTTCTGTACATTGTGTATTTTTTTACCTTGCTCATTATATGTCTTGGAATTGCCTTTTTTTTTTTTTGGTTGATTTTTAGAAGGCCCTTCTATATTCTAGATATAAATTTTCTGTTGGTTTTAGTCATTACAATGTTTCCTTCCCTTTTTTCACCTTTTTTCATGGTATCATTCATCCAACAAAAATCCTTTAATATAATCAAAGCCATCATTTTTTCTCATGTTTTGTGCTTTTGAACTTTTATTTATGGAATGCTCTTCCATCTTAAGGTCAGAAAGATATTGTCCTGTGATTTCTTTTATTAACTATACTTTTTTACATCTAGATCATATAAAATCCAATTCTATTTTCTTTCACATGGTGGGCTAATTTCCCAACATGGTCTACTATACTAAATAATCTATTATTTCTTTATCGCTTTGTTGTGCCAATTTTATATTATAGTAAACCCCTATATATATTTGGGTCTTTGTCTAAGCTCTCTAGTAAGTTTCACTGATCTATTTGTTTTTTATTGTACTAATATCATACTGTATTTATTTCTGTGGTTTGATAACAACTTTTAGATTCTTATAGGGTGAATCTCCCTCATTAATCTTTTTAAAAATAGATGATTGACTTAGCTATTCATAGGCTTTTATTCCTTTGAGTCTGTAATTTTTATATCTGCAACATGATTAACACCACCATGCTATATTAATATAACCTTTCTCTGTCAGCTTAAAGAATTTTGGAAACAAGATTTTGTTCTCTCATTAAGTCTGTCTCCAGTCTACCGATGACATAAATAAGGCACAGATATTTAAGACTATGCTTAATGTTGAAAAGAATGGCATGGTGCTGGCTTCTAATGCTATCGGAGTTGTTAAGTATTAAACTCTGTTGGGTGCTTTACCCATATAACAAAATTGTTGGAGAATTTGAAGCCATCCAAGAAAGCCATGAACTCTGCCTGTGAAGAGAGCTGGGGTTTAGGGCAAACTAACACAAGTAAAGAAACTGGCCCTGGGGACTCAGTTGGAAGAGCCAAGCAAAGTAGATAAGGGATGCAAGATTCAGATCCATTCCATTTTTCTGGTTGGGTGTTGGCAATGGAGCAGGAATTAAATATTCATGAGGTAGAAAACATTGGCGTCCTTACTATGTAGCAAGTAATATTTGTGGTATTTAATGTAATAAGTCATTGAAAGCTCACAACAGCCCTGCAAGGTGGGTTCTGTTATTGTCCCCATTTTACAGACAAGGGGATGGAGGCACAGAGGATTAAATCATTTGTTCAAGACCTTATATGTTCAATTCATGATTCCAATAAGCCTGACTCCCAAGCCCATGATCATAGCCATATGCTGCCATCACTCTTGAATTAAGTGTCATGTAGGTATCTGGGAAATTTGACCATATGTGGCAGGACCCCAAGGCCCAGGTAAGAAGTTTACTGGGAGATAGGCAGAGTATTAGATCCAGGGTATAGACTGGGTTTTAATACTGGGCTCTGATATTAGTGGAGCATCATGGAAGATGGGCAAATTGGTGATAAGTTAAGAGAGAAACCAGACAGATCCTACCAAATTCCAATTTGCTGTTACTTGGGTGCTTTATAGAAGGCTACTGCCTTGCTCCTCATAATTCAGGCCCAAGTTTTCAGCAGTTTTCTCAGGTGATAGTGAGGAAAAAGGCTAGCCATTGCAGTTGGGCCATCAGAAATGCTGTCAGCAAATAATTTCAAGTTTTCTGATCCATGAATCTTGGCACACATCCTGCCCAAGTGAAAACTGCTCTGGGAGGCTGAATGGGTCTGATTCATTGGTGAAGATTGTCAGTGGCCTCAAAGATGAGGAACTGGCCAAAGGCAGCAGAAGCAAGTGAAATATAGCTATAACTGGTATGAGACTTGGGTCCAATAAGGCTAGCTGCACCAGGAGGGGCTCTGCTCCTGAGACGGTTTGCAGGGGATCCTCCCAATAAGATATGAGCCCCATGTGGACGCAGATTCTTACCTATTTTGTCCTCTCCTTTACCTCTAGTGCCTAGAACATGGATTGGCAAATAATGGGCACTAAATAAATATTTTTGAGTTGAATCTTTTTTCATCCAAGATTTTTTTTAGAACAGACAAAGCAGTTAATTGATGAAAAAGAGGAGAAAAATCATTATTTTATGTAGTGACTGCTTGGGTGAAAATGATGAATAAAAACATCATTTTTGGCAAAATTTATTTATTTTTATACTTATATATTTATTTATATTAATAAACAGGCTAGAGAGCAGAAGCAAAGAGGTGAGTAAGGATTCCCCACATGCAATAACCAAGTCAGATGGCTGATCTTACTGGTGTTCACACAGAGAAAGGCCAGGATTCGTTAGCAAACACCTTGTTATGGCAGATATGGGATTAAAGTTCTCAGATGGTAGAGAAGCTCTCAGTAAGCTTTTGCCTTGCTATTTTTTTTTTAAAGATATGAGCAAACATTTTGTTGTCATTTCTAGTGAGATTGCCAACATAGGATTCATTTTTTGCAATTTTTTTCTTGGAAAGCATTATTTTTCCTTCAGGGCTGGTGACTCTTACTTATTGTTCATGAGGAACAGAGGTAAGATGCCCAGCTACATACTGAGGATGCTGAAAATGGCACAGACTTTCTGTACAAGGCTTTGGAGCTGTCAAAGCCTGTCCTGACCCTCCTGGGAGAAGCACCCATTAGGTTCAAGAACCAGGCTCATACATTCAGGCTTATATATTTAGTATCATACTCGTAAACTACAAATTTCTTTTGTGTCTGCATTTTGTTCATTGGCTTCTTTGCCAACCCTGTAAATTGAGTATGCTAGAAATTAATTATCAAGTAAGATTCTGTTTATTGACAGCTTGATCAGACAGAGAGTTTTTTTATTAGGCTCCTAAAAGCATTTGCTGAGCTAAAATTTTGAATATAGTTTAAAATGATATATGAGGTGTGATCAAATAATATGGCGAATATTTAAATTTTAAAAATGTATTACAGTAAATATAAATTAATTGCCATTAATCCCCGTCAGAGTACTCTTCTTGCTTTGAACACACTTATCCCATCATTCTTGCCAGTTTCTGAAGCAGTTCTGGAAGTCCTCTTTTGGGAGTATCTTTGGTTGTATTGTCATGGGTGCCTAGATACCCTGAATCATTTTGACTTTGGGGAAGAGCCAGAAGTCGCACGGTGCCAGATCCGGTGAATAAGGTGGATGAGGACACACTGTAATGTTTTTATTTGACAGAAATAGCTGTATACCAGAAGCAATGTGTGACACAGAGTGTTGTCATGGTAGAGGATGATTTATAGCACACTTTAACACACCTCTCAATTGTAGCTCACACCCAACTGACCGCACCCAAGTTGAAACTTGTCACACACTGTTACTAAGGTTCAATGTGCCTCTTCCCATGTTGAAGATCCCTGCCTTTCCGTTGGATGGCACTCGGCAGCAGCATTCACCATATCTTTTCATTACAACGGAAAGGCTTTGTGTCACACATTGCTTCTAGTATGACAATTTCTGTCAAATAAAAACACTATGGTGTGTCCTCATCCACCTGATTCACTGGATTTGGCACCATGCAACTTCTGGCTCTTTCCCCAAAGTCAAAATGACCATGAAAGGTAAATGTTTTGAATTGATTTCAGGACATTGAGGCAGCCATGACACTTTAGTTCAACTAAAGACACTCATGAAAGACGACTTCCAGAAGAAATGCTTCAGAAAGTGGCAAGAATGATAGGATAAGTGTGTTTGAAGCAATGGGGTGTATTTTGAGGGGGATTAATGGTAATGTGTCTTTTACTGTAATAATTTGTTTAATTTAAATATTCACCGAATTGTTTGATCACACCTCATACATAGACAAAGTTGAATCATCCAGGATGATTATATGGTTTGTGCACTCTTTGACAATTTGTTACATGGATTAAGTCTGCTTCGTATACAATCTGAATGATTAGGTTTATGGTCACAGAGACTCAGATAAGTTGCTTCCTCTGTGGTAGAATACTTAAGAGACTTTCAAGCTCTTTTGGAATAGAATTCGATAATCTGAGGTGAAAAATAAGAAGTGCATTCATTTCCTGATCTTGAAGAAGACACTGAAGGCTCTTGATCTTAGCATCCTATTTCTATATGAGATAACTAAAAGAAAGCTTTTTATATTCCTGAAATTTGAGGTTTTGCTACAAAAGAATGAATTTGACCATCATTTATGAACTTTACCCTTTTATCCTTTGTCCCTTGAACCTTTGTTAGACATTTGGGAGTTCCTGTGTACTTCAACTCACATGACTACAGGATGGAGTGGGCCTACTCAGTGATCTAAGGGTGGGGTTAAGAGCTACCATTAAGAGAAAGGGGAAGTATCTGGTTCACTGCCCCACTGTCATAGCCTCAATGTCTTGCACAGTACTTTGTATGCTATTCTCAATCAAATCTGCATGGTTTCTCACTTTGCTGGACACCAGGACGCCAGCTACCATAGATTCCATAGTTGATTGAAGGTCAAAGTTCTGCAGTTGACCTTTTCAATGAAAGTGGAAGTCTGTTTAGTTGCTAATAATAATGACTATTGTTAATTTGTTACTCCTCCTTCCTCCAAGCTGGAACATTGTCTAAGTTTGGGGGCATTCCTTTGTTTATTTTCCATTTTGCCCTAAGGCAAACTACCTATGAAGGTAGTTTGAGGATGCAGGAGCATTGAATATAAGACAACTCTTTTTCTTTATAAGGAATTCTTTAAGCTGGTACCAGAGTTCCAATGAAACAAAAGTGCTCTTTGAAGAAGATGGCTAGGAATGACTGCAATGTTTATTTTTATTAGAAGAACAAATGGAGTAGATTGTACTGGCTGATGTACTGGGAATGGGATTCCTGGAGGCTAATGGAGCACTGCTGGAGCTTTAGTGGGTGGTCTCAAGGCCCACTCCTACCCCACCCCCACTCCTGCTTTAGTCATAGCATTTACCCCTGAACTGGTTTACGTTTGGGAATCCTATGTAATATTTTTTTGAGGAAAAAAAAATGGCTGTAAATAAAGGTTGAAACTACTGTTAAAGAGAAAAGACCATGAATTTTGCTCTTGAAGAGAGTTCTCCAATTTCCAGTTTTCTAATACTCATGTGACTTGAGCATTTTTTTACTCATTAAAAGGCTTTGTTTACTCATTTGTAAAATGAGGTAGTCTCTATTACATCAGGTTGGTGTGAGAACTGGGTATAGACTCTACAGCCTATGTAAGCCATCCTTTTCATTTTCCAAATTTATGCCTGACACAACTCATTTTTCTTGAGAATGGAAGTGGCGTCATAATCTTTTCAACACTGTGCTCTAAGACATCAGAATTCACATATGATTTGAAACACATTTACTCTCCCTTTTTCACAGTGGCAAGACCTTAAATCAGAAGACTAAGTATAGAAGAGATATTTAAATAAAATGACTATAAGAATGATAAAAAATGGTTGTGTCATGTGACCACAAGCAATTACGCTTGAGGTAGCAGTTGATAAAAATCCCTTCAAGTAAGGATTTATTAACGAAATAATAGCTAACAATGACTAACCTTATTGAGTGGCTACTATGTGCCAGGCAATATTCTATTCACTTTACATGAATTAACTCATTGAATCCTGTCAACAACATTTTGAGTGAAAAACAGATCTCATAATAGCATTGCATGGATTCTGACAACATTATTTTAGGATGGTCTTGGTCCATTTGTGATTCCCTTCAAAAATGACAATTTAGCTTTTTGTAGTTATACATTAGTTTTCTTTTAAGAAATGTATTTGTTCTGACTTGTGGATAAACTATTAAGCAACAGCAGGCTAAAGTGATACTAATGAACTTAACGTTTCCTATTTTGGCCCTTTGAAAGTCATCTTTGTCTGTCCTATTGCAGGCCAATGATGTAAAATAACTTTTAACTTTGGTGAGTTACCAGTTTGAGATCTGTGTGTTGTGAAGCTGGTTTTTGGAGTGAGTGATGTAGCTAGTGAATGAGCCTGGGGATGGCCTAACACTCACTATTCATTCCATTTCCTTGTTTGTCGTCACAAACATATTTTCTGGGAAACCATATGCTATTCAAGAATTTGGTTGTTCACAGATGTCTTGTGTTATTCCAGGAGTTAATATTCGGCCAGTGGACACTAGTGTAGCTATACTAGTTATTGAGAGTATTAAAAGATAGATGTTTGTACTGGTTGTTAAGGTAATTTATGCTGGCTGGTAAACAGTTACTATTGCAAGACACCCAAACATCTCTCCTCTTCCCTGTGAGCAACTCCCCCCCTATAAGGGTTGCAGGTAAAATATAGGATGCCAACTTGCATTTAAACCTCAGATAAATTATGAATATTTTTTTTAGTTTAAGTATGTCCCATGAAATATTTGGCACATACTTACACAAAATGTTGTTTGTGACCTATCTGAAATTCAAATACAACTGGGCATCCCATATTTTTATTTGCAACATTTGACAACCCTGTTTCACGTGGAACCTAGACCTATTCACAATCCTGCACTAATGGATGACGCCCTGGACTCTGTGGTCCTGCAAATCCTTTCTCCAGGACCTAGGCCAGCCCAGCATCTGTTTTGACCAGTTGGTGTTCTTGCTATACAAGTCATTCAATATTTTTAATATAACTTTCTGGCATAGCTCTAATAAATGTCAAGGGTCTATCTACTTCATCATATTCTTTCTAAAATTTGATGAGAATACCATTTCTTACTAATTTCCTTATATTCTCTTTCAAACTACACTCTTTTTCTATCGCTGGGTTTATTTTTACTCAAAGTTCTTTTTTCCTAAAGACATTTCAATATTATCCAAAATTATAAGTCCAATATTACCATTTTTCTGTCAATTCTTGCACAAAGAAATGATAAAAACCCATCTATGAAATAATTGAATTGCTATACACACACAAACTTTTTGGAAGAGATTTGAGGCTCTGCCAACTTGATCAAGTTCCTTGTTTGCGTCATTCACAAACAAAAAAAAATGAATTGACAGGCATTACTTTCTTTCTTTTTTTTAATGTGAACCAAAGAAGAAAAAAATGCACAATTTTTAAAAATTAGAATTTATTGTGGTGGCAATGGTTAACAAAACTACATAGGTTTAAAGTGTACAATTCTACAATACATCATCTATATATTGCATTATGTGTTCACCACCCAGAATCAGTTCTCCTTCCATCACTATATACTTAACCCTTTTACCCTCTTTTACCACTTCCCTCTCCCCTTACCCTCTGGTAACCACCATTACTTCCTGTCAAAGTAATTCTGTGCCACTAAAAGTGATATATTACATGGATTTTGCCATCTCCGTATAATAGCTCTGTCAAACTCTAATTACAAGTGAATCTTGCTATCTACAGAAAATGCATATCTGAAAAATAGTCTGGGAATATATAAAATTTAAGGCAATCATGTCCTTAATGTTTGTTTCCCAAAGTACAGCCCACAAAGTAGTAATTATGATAGAATTATAGAATTGTGGTTATTTCCTGGGGAAAGGGTTTATTGTTGTATGTGCAGGGGAAATGGTGGGTTAAACCAGTTAATCCGGTTCCTTTTCAGTGGGAATTTTTGGAGACTTAGTCTGTGTAATTGTGAACCTCCAGAGAAAAGCTCTATGTAGGTGTCAGTATGTGAAGTATGTTTGTCTGAGTGTGTTTATGTATGGATGCACATTTCCCAGCCTTATTTTAGCCATTATTCTTGTTACAAAGCCACGCTTTCAAAAAGCAAATTTCTATTTTGCAAGTCAGGAGTTTGGTATTCACTCACTTTTCTTTTTGTATTCATTTTCTAATGGCCCCTAATCTCCCCCAGCTGACCACTAGTGGGCTCCAGCAAAGGTTATGTTCTCAAAAAAGCAAATAGAAATGTATATGGATATTATCCTCAAAATATTATCCTCCACACACTGCCTCATTATTTTCATTCTACTATTAGGATGCTTTATCTTTACCTGACGTAGAAAGGGTGATAGCTACTGTGTGAAGTTTTATGGACTTAGGTAAATGTCTTAAGGTTTTAGTGCTTGTTTCTTTAAATATAAAATGAGGAAAAAGTTGCTTGACTTATCTTCTTTACAAAAGAGGTCTGTGTGTGTGAAGGATAGGGTGAATTTGAAAGTGCTTTTTAGAAAAGCAAAGCACTATTAAAATTTGCAACATAATGATGGATCTCCAGTTGATGGTGGCTTCTTCACATTTCAGCCTCTAGTTTTCTGATTTTCCAGCACTAGTAGTGAGTCTATTCTATAAGCAAAGACATATAACTATTAAAAGGTACTACAGAGAAAGTTACAATATTTTCCTTTAAAGCAAATCACCATCTCCTGAATTGTTTGGTTTGAAAAATGTGTTTTCACATGATGGATTTCTTGAAGCGTGTGCCCTTTAACATAAAATGCACCAGGCTTTACACACTAAACTCAGGCTATTGATGGCCACTTATGAGGCAATGAAAGGAACTTCAGCTAGCTTTTCCTGAGTCTAACATATGCAGAGAGTGCCAAAACAATGTATATGCATTTTAAGAAAGAAAAACTGTATTAAAATTGTAATACTCAATATATACTGATAACAAAAGATGAATACAAGTCATGTTTGACTTCTGCAATTACTAGAGGTGCTCAAAATGGTTACCATCAGCATCCAGATACTTCTGATTACCGCCAACTACTGCTTGAACAACGCTGAGCAAAGTGTCCACTTGTATACATTTTTTTGGCACCCCAGTATTAATGATAGGTGATTCCAGTCGATAGCTATATTATGCCAATATTATTTTAATGATTATCTACAGTGCAGAAAGACAGGACGGTTGACTGAGTTGTTCATGCTAGCACATTTTCTTTTCTCTCTTGTCCCCCTGCCACCATATACAGAGAGTGCAGCATCCACACGAGTGTCCCTCCTGTGGAGGCTTTGGCTTTCTTCCGTGCTCCGTGTGCCATGGGAGCAAGATGTCAGTGTTTCGAAACTGCTTTACAGACTCTTTCAAAGCCCTGAAGTGTACAGCTTGCAACGAGAATGGTCTTCAGCGCTGTAAGAGCTGTGTTGGTTAGGGGGCGCTTCCACCCAGGGAAAGCCTCATTTTATTAACTGGAGGCAATAATTTGGTTTATACTTTTCTAAAAAATTGTCATGTTTGTGGATTAATCAATAAACTTTGTTTATTATAATTGTCTTTGTTTTGATTTTTTTGCCCTGGCCATTTCATTGATTTATTAAATAAAAATGTTTAGTTAACAACTACTATGTGCCAAGCCCTGTTGTAGACCTTGGTTTCTAATTGAAATTACTCAGTATCATTCCAGGATATCCAAAGTCTGACTCCTTAAATGTGTTTGATTTTAAAGAAAAGACAAAATATATTTAGTGGTGCCTCCAGCAATGTCACCCTATTGTCTCGATAAGTTAATTAAACTCTCTAGATATATAAGCACATTTCTATGTGTGTCTCAGTTGCATGGAAGAAGAGAGCTCTGGATAGTGGGAAAAAAATATGATCATATTCTTAGACAGTAGAGTGTTTTTAAGCTGTAAAATAGTCTTGGAGCTGATAATGTTAATGATAATTAATGTTATCAGATGAATTTCTTGGTGATAATACAAAAGCTGTCAGAAGACTTATCTGGATTTATTTATTTATTTATTTTAAAGTATCTGCTTTGTGCTATTGTCCCAGAAAGCCCTCAAAAAGGCCACTATTGTTGTTCCCTTGAGAGGGACATAGAGAACTACACAGTTTGAACATATAGTAGTCAATGATAGCAAAGTGGACAAAAATAAATTTTGTTATAATTATTGGCTGATGCCTATCTGTACACATGTCTGTACGCTGATGAATTCCTTTACCAGTGAATTTAAATTGCCTTCACAACATTTGTGATAAGCACATAAACATATTTTACATCTTGGTTTTATGTAAAGCTATAAATATTTACCGGATACTTTCTTATCAGGTAGGCACAGTGTAAGTTATAATTTCTGCTTTCATGGCACTTATCCTCTAAGAAGGAATTAGGTATTAAACAAATAACTATAAGCAGAATGAGTCTTTAAACACTGAATGGTGCAGTGTGTTATGGGAACGCATAGCAGGAGGACAATCTAAATGAGTTAGGAAATGGTAAGAAAAGGCTTTGTGGAGCAACTGATTTTTAAAATGAGACATGGGTGCCGGCTGAGTGACGCATTGGTTAGGAATTGGCTTGGGACGCCACCTCTGAGCAGCAGGGCCTCTGTTTGGATCCCACATGAGGGCCAGTGACGCTGCGCCCTCTACAGCTAAGATGGTGAACAACAGCTCTACCTGGAGCTGGGCTGCTGTGAGTTGCCGGCGACGGTATAAGCTGCAGTGAAGCTGCAGTGGGCTACCATAAGCTACCGTGAGTGGCCGGCAGCCAGCATGAGCTGCTGTGAGCCACCATGAGTAGCCGTCCAGTGGCTGGCGAGTGACTGCCTCATCCAGGAAGAGCGCAATGATAATACCAACATGGGCCAGTGAAGCGATGTCCTCCACAACTAGACTGAAGAACAAAAGGACAGCAACTTGGCTGTTCCCCTCCCCCAATTCCCCAATAAAATCTTTAAAAAAATAAAAATAAAACAATAAAAAAATAAATAAAATAAAATGAGATATGAAGGGTAACTGGAAACCAGTTAGTCAAAAAGCAAGAGGGATAGTGCTTCGGGTAAAGGAATAGCATATGTGGAGACACTGAAGTCAGAAAAGTTGTAAAATTAAGGAACCGTAAGAAATCCAATGTGAGGAGTTATCATCTGGTAATAGTGAAACAGTTTATAGTAGACTAAGCCTACTGCTAATCACACATTTATCTTGACCAAAATGGTGAAAAAGAAACAACTGTTCAATGCATTGGAACTCAACTAAAAAATAGAAAGGAACAGGAACAGATTCAATTACTAGATGAAAGGAAACAAAATGAACTCCACCTTTATCTTGCTTATGATTTGAGGGCATTTCCTAGTCGCACTGAGTATAGCTCATAAAGAAAGTACAAACTTACTGGTTTGAAAACATAAACGCTGGAATTGGGGGCTGCAGTGTGCCTGGAATTGAATGGAAAATTCTAAGAAAGAAGAGGACCAAGGAGAGGGGAGTCTTCATATCTTCTCATTAATTCCACTCAAACCCTTGGCTGATTCCTAACCTACATAAGCAGAGTAACAACCTGGGACCAATTCCAATGTGCAGGGGTTTTCTCTCCAACACCAAACAATTCTCCAACACCAGCTGGGTATCTTATAATTCAACTGATAGTTTCTAATGAAGGTAAACATACACTAATGGTGTGCTCAACAATTTTACTCCTAGTTATTTACTCAAGAGAAATAAAAACATATTTCCACATTATAGAAGGGCTTCATGGAAGCTATATTCTTAATAGCCAAAAAGCAAACAGATCTCAAATGCCCACTGACAGGAGACTCAATAATATAAATTGTGGTATATTAATGCAGGAGCACACAACCTAGGAATAAAAAGGAAAAAGCTATTGATTCTAACAATAACATTTTGTGAACAAACTAAGCCGGACACAAAGGCTATGTACTATATGATTTCATTTATATGAAGCTATAGAGTAGACCAAAATGAATCTATCGAAAAGTTGCCTCACAGCGGGGAGGGGCCAGGAGGAGGAAATTAAATATGAGGAGAACTAAGACAGTGATCCAAGTTACAGCTAGTTGGGGGAAGATTTCCCCTCTGTCAAGAAAGGGGGGAAGAGTTACGTGCATCAGGGAAGAGTTTCTCATCACAGTTCCAACATGATTCTGAGATTCTATTAGTTAGTAGGGTCTATCCAGAAATTTCCTGATTACTCAGGCTCTGGCTGTGTCTCTGCAAATCCAGCCATAGTACCAGGGTCCTTGTCTGGGGTAGAATTTCGATGGAGAATTAGGACAGTACAAGGGATTCTAATTTTCGTACCCTATCTTGGACTATGGGTTCAGAGGATAAAAGCTCTCTGACTTACAATTGTGTTCACTAGGAATTTGATTTTGTTTCTATCCTGTATTCTTCTTTTTTAAATGCATTGGCATGGAATTAAAGTGTTATGTTTTCTATTGGTTATTTGTGAGTCTCTAAAGAAGAACTTTGTGGAAGTAAAAGGAAATTAAAAAACAACAACAAAGCTCAGATATATTTTAGAATTGTAGAACTTAATGAGAGTAATAGGCCCAGAAAATAAGCTTATAATAGGCTTAAGCATAAATTTATGTTAACTTTCTGAGACAACTTGGTTTAGACACTGTTTCAGTTTTATAATATGTAAGTGGGAGAAATTTATACCTGCTATATATTTATCCTACACTGTAGTTGTGTGGGATTAATGAGAATCTATAGGAAAGTACTTTAAAAACACAAATATACAGAGGCATAGAATAATTTCACGATTACTAGAAAATTATGTATCAGCAATATATCTTTTTACTGACCACATAAGGAAATGAACTAACATTTATTGGACTCCTTTTATATGCTTGATTTTTTAGAAAGTGTCTCATTTATTCTTTGCAATACTGTGAAGAAACTGTGATGCAGGATGTTAATAAATTTCCCTCAAGTGTTGAAATTTATGTTAGTGTGTTGTATCTATCTTACTGGTCCATGTGAGCAGCCTTTATTTCTGGTATGAAGTAGAAAATCAGTCAAGCACACAACAAACCTGCTCAGAGATAAACACCTACACAAGCCATCGAGTTGGAATGGAAAACGAGGCTTTTCCTGTGCTCCTGTGTTCTTACAGCTTCAGACATTCCTCTCTGCAACTCTTCATTTATTTCAAAAGCCAGGCAATGTTGATTGCTGGCAAAGAATATATAGCAATGTAACCAGGGCTAGGGTTGGTCCATGAATAAATTTCTAAAACAAAGATTAAAGGGGGGTGGGGATATTAAAAAATGACATGTAATAAATATAAATGCATATTTATTTTAATCTTGTCATCTCAGGGTCTTTTTAAACAGATAAATTACTACTACATGGATTAGAGTTTTGTCTGGTCTTTCATGTATGAATCTCACACCTCGTAAAGAAGCCAGTCTGGGATTTTTTGAAGTAGAGTGAAAATTTAAAGACTCTTTTGGCAAGCAATCTGACTGTCATATCCTTTTTAATTCGGGGGGTTATTTCTCCTGATCTTTTGTAGTTTCCTCGCCCACAATAACTTGCCAGTAATTTTTCTTTCTTAGTCCTTAATTTTAGGAAGTTATTTCTAAGGCATTCAATTTAGTTTTCATGGAATAAATATCTTCCTCTTTGCACTCATATTTTATTAGTCTATGTAATATTTAGTTATAACAAATTATTTCACTTAATTAAAATTAATATGTTATTTGGTTATACAATTATACATATATTAATGACTCTAAACACAATTGTTAAGATAACAGATTTAGGAAGAAAAAAAACTGACTCTTGGGAGATATATACTTGTCGGCTGGCAACAGAAGTGTGCAGGCAGATAAGAGTGTTTCTCCTGGTTGCAAGCATTCAGCAGGCTGAAGGCATCTGAAGGAATATACGAGTATTACAGAGGGAGGGAATGGGGAGTGTCGGCCAACCCTGAAACTAAGCAGAAGTTGGCAAAGAGCTTTAGCTAACTGATGTGACCATATCGGTAACCAGGGGCATTGTTGATAACATGCTCAAGGTTATTCATCATCACCTTCCTCCCTGCCCTTCAGGTTTATCGGCACCTGGTATTACTCAGCTACCAGCACCAGCATTTCTAAGGCAGGCTCTGTTTGCCCTATGGTGCTTGACTGAAGACTTAACTCTCTTTGGGAGATATGTTGCTCTCTGTAAAGGTGAGATGCTTCCACGCCTGCTTCACTTAGAAAGAGACAGTCTCGTTCTGTGCCTGGCTTGTTTCATTTAGCATGATGTCCCTTCCATGATCTCACTTATACGTGGAATCTAAAAATTTGAGCACAGAGGCAGAGAGGAGAACAGTGGTTACCAGAGGCGGGGAGATGCAGAAAACAGGAAGATGTTAGTCAAAGGATACAAAGTTGCAGTCATGTAGGATAAATTAAGGTTTAGAGATCAAACGTACAGCTTGATGACCATAGTTAATAATAACACGGTATTGAACACCGGAAATTTGCTTAGAGACTAGATTTCAGATATTCTCACCGCATACACACAAAAAGGTAACTATGTGAGGAGATGATATGTTAATTAGCTTGACTGTAGTAATCATTTCACTATGTATATGTATACAAAATCATGTTGTATACCTTAAATCTATACAATTTACATTAAAAATAAACTCAAATTCAAAAGAAGAAAGAGACAGTCTCATTGAGCCTGCTGCTGCAGCTGACTTTTACTTTCCTGGAGGCCATTCCAGTGGATTCCTATCGAGCCCCATGCTCTTTTAGAGAGCTACTGGCCTCTTTGGAAATTCTCTGATGACAGAAAAGTGTTTTTCAACTATGGAGAAGTACTCGTGCCTCAAGCAATTCCTCTAGGAAAAGAAAGTGCACCCAATCTGATGAAAGTTTTTGTTCTGGCTCTATTCTGAGCTTTTTGAATTCTTTTATTATACTTTGCACAGAACACACTGGAAAACTCAAAATGCATGATTTGGTGACAAAGTGACTTTGAATAGTAATATAGCTTTTATAGAAGAATATAAGATATCCTAAAAGCACTGCTTTATGTAGCTAACTTTTTTCTCCCTGCCACCTTGTCTGAGGAATATCAATAAAAATGTTATCTGAGTACCCAAAAATGGAGGTACACAGGTCAATTAGAAAGCAAAGTGTTTGCATAGTTTGGAAAATGGTGTTAGGTGTAGTGCTTATATATTACAATAAAGGGAAAATGTTAAGACTGGTAGAAAATAGTGACCTTTTAACTGTTTTTTTAATAAACTGCTTGTTGCTTTTGTCTATATTTTGTGTACTGTTTTGCGTTTGACAGATGAATACATTGTGAAGCCTGAAAAACCTGTGGAAGGAGCGCTGTTATAAAACCTGAGATGCTGTTTTCTGGAAGACCATATGCCAATATTGCTCTGAAGTTTACATATTTGACCTTTAGAGGTCTGCTCTGAGTGGTTTCCTGTCTGCTGTTGATTTTACCTGGAGACAAAATTGTCAATATACTTTCTGTCACATTTCTGTTTTCTGGCTAGGAAATACTATAGCATGCTTTATTCTTAAGAAAGTAAAATGTATCTGTTTTTCAGGAATTTTTTCCCTAAGGTAAATGTGTCTGCACTTTTGGTTTTGTGTTTTTTTTTCAGTAGTTGCTATGACTCCTCTGCTGCTATAAGTATGTGAACAGCTACCAGTAGCTGTGTTCTCTCTTCCTAAAATGTTCTCTTCCCATTTTCTTCTCCTTTCATATTTGCAGAAATAGGATTGGGGAAGACTTTTTAGCTTATTTATGAAGTAGAACCCCTTCAGTCTCTGAATAAAATATTTAAGTTTGTTAGCAATGTTATTGGGATAAGTAATTGTAGAAAACTCCCTGAGTTTCTGGAATCAAGAATAACCACGTGACAGTGAAGAAATGTACCAGGCCTTGTGAGAAATACAAAGATGCATATAAAGTGACTTTGTCCCTACCATGAGTGGGGAGATAAGACATATTCTAGATAAATAGAACACAAACTCCATCATGCAGATTATTGGAAATCAGATGTCTGGTAAACATAAGATGCTCAAAAGAGCAGAATATATGAACATGGGAGGCTCCTGGGGAGACCTAGCTTGAAGCAGTGCCTATGAAAATCGTTATTATTTTTATAGTAAAAAAACATGGGTGGGAAGTCAAGGCCCAGCGATAGAATCAGGCAGGTGGAAAGCAAAGTGCTTAGCACAGTGTCTGAAAGATGGCAAGCATGCATTACACGTCCCAAATGATCCCAAAGATGATGGTGACAGGCTGTGTGTTACTGCGGTTTGGAGCCCCGGCTGTGGATTCTGACTGGTTTTGAATCCTGGTTCTGCTGTTTACCCCTGTGTGACTTTAGGTAAGTTTCTTACATTTTCTGTGCCTCGATTTTATTATTTGTAAAATGGGAACAATACTAACACCTAACTTGGAGTGTTGTTGGGAGGATTAAATTAATACACATAAAGTATTTATTTCAGTACCTGCCACATAGGATTAGAGAGAGTTAGGGAAAAGATTGTGAAAAGCTTTGAAAGCACAGGACTTTTATATTCATCCTGTAAGCTGTGAATGCCTTTTCAGTCAAGTTTTTATTCCACAAAACATTGTTTTGGAAAAAGAAAATAAATTATATATTAAAATAAGTGAGGAGGTTGGCAAATAATAAGGTAAGAATTTAGGGTACAGTGTATGCTCTTAACCAGTGATAGTGTATGGTGCTTTTTTTGTTTTTTTTTTTGCATGATCAGAATATATGAATCTGGGAACTAAGATGTAGAAGTAAGAATGAATCCTCTAAATATTGCTTATATTTTGACTAAAATATTTTTGTTTCCTTTCTATCCCCATGACATTGGGTTATTGACACCTTAGTATTCTACAGGTGGAGTGCTTCCATCAGGATCCAAAACAATGGTCTGTTGAACTGAAAGTTAAGACTTCTATAGGCCATTTTTAGCATCTGATGACACAAGACCCACAGGAAAAAGGTTACTGTTTGGCTGACTGATCCTATTTATCAGTGGACAATAGTATTGCTGCTACACAATGTGTGCAGGAAGGAGGATAGTGATAATAATTCTTTGGAAGACCCACTACCAAGTGTGTGCAAAGTATAAGAGGAATCTTTTAACCACCCAAATTATGCTCATGGAATCACTCGACATAAGCAAGAGGCTGGATCAAGTGGTAAACTTCTAAGCCTCAGAAAGCCCTTTGCTAAATTCCATGTTCTTTTTGCTTTATAACAGAAGAGATGAAATCCTTGCCAATAATGTTTGGTATATATTACCTCTCTCAAAACAATATAAATATTTTATAGACTTGTACACAGCTACAAACAACATGAATTAAAATGTACATATACAGAAGTGGTGATTTACTCCTAAATTTACTTCATGGTTTGCAAAAATTATTACTTCTCTAAGTAGAGGTAAGACAATCACAATTCATATTATAAATGAAAGTTTTTATTACTCAGAATTTATTTAGACATTACTTAGAATTTCCCCCATATTGGCATCAGTCTACATCTAATTTTTTTTTGTTCCTCAGAGAGAATTCTTCTTCTTGTTGGCCAACTCATCCCTGATGTCTTGTTTCGAAAAATACAATGTGAATTCTAAATGTCACAGAGATGCTAAATGGGGACAAATGGATGAAACTCATTTGCATGCTCACCTTGGAAGATTACTGAAATAGATGAGGACAGAATTAGAGACTTTTAGACTACAAAACAAAAGAAACAAACTATTTCCAAAACTTTTGCATATATGTTTCAAGTAGTACCAGAGGTGTACTTGTGACCAATGTATTTTGCAGTTTCTAATGCTCTGTTACTGTCTTCATACTAAAGCACAATCACCAATATCCCAGCTCCTCCATTTTTTTCTCCAGGTGCTGGGAAAGTTCAACATTGCTCATTAGAGTCTTACTTTCTAGCATACTCAAAATCAGCATGCCATCAACATATAACGAATGTAAAGTTAAATCATAGAATATCTGATTTATTGTTGGAATTTGTTGTTGAATAAATGTGCTAATATTTTTCTTACTGTTTCAAAGTACACTTTGTTGCTTGTCTTATACTAATAATCACTTAATATGAAATCCAGGGATATGCTATGAAAGATATTCATCATTATTCAAATAAAATGGACAAGTCTTAAAAATGAACTGGAATGTCATTATGTTGTGCAATTTCTAATCTATCAATACCTGTGTTTATTGAAGAAAAGTGATGTAACATTTAGGTATTAATTGGTAGATTGTAATAGTGTTGATGTTTCATTTGACAACTTTAAAAGAGGTTTTAAATTGAATTATTTAGGGATTTTTATGGGCTAAAATAATGATCCAATCAACAAATATGAACAAAAATTTATGGCATATGTAAATATGATTCCCCGTGTATAATTTTCCTGACTGCATTTGTACAATATTGTTCCAAATAATTCTACTAATTCTTCCTTGCATAGGAAGTCAACACAAAGGCTACAAGTATTTGTAGATCTTTTTCTTTCTTTCTTTCTTTCTTTCTTTCTTTCTTTCTTTCTTTCTTTCTTTCTTTCTTTCTTTCTTTCTTTCTTTCTTTCTTGTAGGTGGCAATATAGATTATGAGCTTAAACATAGAATGGAAGCTTTGACATTCTGAGATCTGAACAAAACTCACATGATTAGATGATTTGACAAGGGAATTGATGGTAAGTTTTTAGTAAAATGCCTTCTTTTGGGGTCTAATGTATATATAGGCTTTTGTAACCCTGCAAAAACTTCACTTCAAAATGTTTTTTTTCTCTTACCTTTTTCCTTGATTCAAACTGGCCTTGTTAGTCTAATAGCACCATGACTCACTCGCTTCTTTCCTTATCCTTCCACCCTTGCATGCGCTGCACAACCACTCCCTTAATTAAGCCCTTAGGACATCAGATATTGGTCAGCATCAAACAGTCTTAGGAACAAAGCCTCAGATGTGTTGATCACAGAGTTTCAGTCATCTAAAGATAACATCATGACCTCAGTTGTGTTTCAGCTCCAGACCTGTGAAGGTGGGAAGACCCTCCTTGGAGACCAGACAGAATGACACCATGACTGACCTCAGGACTTGATGCGATGATCAAATGCATCCTATCCTATCCCCGACCCATCAGTAGAGCCCACGATCCCAACTCCCTTAGCTGCCATGACTAATGATCTTTCCCCTATGTAACCTATCCCCTACAGGCCACTGGAGAGCCAGGTCTTTGGGTGCTAGCTCATCTCTGTCTCTGGGCTTGGCATCATTTCCTTAAGTCTTTGCTTTGCTGCAAACACATTCCTATCGCATTTGGCTTTGATACATGCAGGCAAAAAAGCCCCTTTTATTTCTGTTACACTTTCTTTTGAAATTCTTCTTACCCCTTATGTTTAGAGCTTGTACACAGCTTGAGAGGGATGATACTCTACCTCTGCTCTTAAGGACTCTCAGTTTTAGTTAACTTTTCTGAGCAGATGACAGCCTCTTGCCATCACCCTCTATTGCTCTTTTTCCCCTTTTTCTTCTCCTATGAAGATTCATTTAACACATGGAAGAGAAACCTTTTATTTTCTTTCATGCTTTCTTCTTCCTCAAACTGTTGCCTTAAGAAGAGACAAATGATGAACTAGAAGAGTGTTGGCTAAAAATGTGCTGCTTGATGATATTTAGAAAATATACTAAACACTTCTCTAGTTATTTTGAAAAATAAAGTCTCTAAAAAGGCACTATCTAGATTTTTGATAAGAGATCATGCCTTAGAATTTGTGGTATAATATCTGATTAAGTTAAAGGAAAAAAAATATCGATCAAAAATCAAAATGGTTCATAGCTTCTTTTTTTTCAAAATAGTGAACAGTGAAGTTAAGCAACACATTGAAAATTAAATGTACTTGAAATAAAATGGTCAGTTTTGTTTTTCAGTCTGAACAGACATTTTTCAAACTCTTGCCAACCCAGCAGATATCTAAGCAAAATGTAGTGACATTATTTTCATGGTCTGAAAGGGTAGTGGATGCTGGTGAAATATGTGTTACTGCTTTTCACTGCTTGGCATACCACATCCTGGAAGTCTGTTTTGTTTTAATGTAGACAATTCTCCATAATAATGAAAACAAGTTAAGGAAATTACTGCCATTTGAAAAACAAATTTTCACTTGAAACTACAGAAGGGCTGTAACAACATAACACAACCAACTGCTGGGTGTCAAATTCTGCTGAAAGACTTTCACAGAGAAAGACTTTGATAATTATGATCCTCACCAACATCTTCCAATTAACTATAAACTTTATCTCATCACTTTCATAAATCGTAGCCAAGAGAATAATAAACTATCAGTAGACATGTTTATTTTAATGTGAGAAATTCATGGTAGAATCCAGTGCCTTTGGTTTCAAAGTGAAAAAGAGGGTTTCCACAGCTGGTTTTCAAAGACATGCAAATTAAAAGTTGGATGGACCACTGAAATGTGAATGAAAGACTTATTGGCTTTGGCCTGCTCATTTGAAGCCTTTTCCTAGCTTTGCATTCCTTTTCCAAAACCATTCATCTCCTATTGAATTTCCTGCAAATATACAGACACTTTTGCCCCATTGCACATCCCACCTAATGCTTTATTCATTTTATTTGATTTATTTATACTGTGTCTATTTCTCCCAGTTCTCTGATGTAAACTTAATACAAATTCAATATTCAAAGCAAATCTAGCAGCCAAAACTAGTTTTAATGAAAGCAAATACTTACTAGGAAAGTATGAAAAGATGAGTCATGTGTTATATGCTAAGGATCTTAACAATAGGAGGCAATGAGTGTTTCAAAGATAAAGATATTTTTTGCCTTTGAAAACTTTTAGAGGGCACAGTTGAGTTGGCAGTCACATCCAAAGCGGTATATATGAAAAGCAGAGGTTTTGAAGGCAGCTGTTTGATGATGATGGGATTGTCAATCTTTATGACTAATTTAATAATCATTGCCAAGTCTTATTCCCACAGGTCTCTGAATATTTTAAGGGGGAAGTGATATATAAAAACATAATGATGTTATATCTTTCTAAAGAGAAATGCAAACAATATTTTGCAGAACCTGAGTCTGTAAACTTTTGAAAAGTTTGGTCACCCTGGGTGAAAGGGATCATACTCCAGATCATAGAAGCAGATGTATTATTTAAGGTGAAAATGATGCAGCTGAGTGCCTTGAATTTGATTTTAGAGTGACTAAGAGCATAGTCTCTGGAAGACTATATATTTTATAGCATATGAAAAGCAGTTAAAGCTGATAGCAGGTTTCAATAATCATTATATCAAACATGGTTAGTCAAGAACATAGAAGCCACTCATGTATTCTCTGTATAAAAGATTTAATAAATAGATTAAAGAGGTACACAGTTGTTGGAAGAGCTAAGGCCAAGGAAGCTGACACTGAAGATCCCTGCCTGAAACATCAGATAGATGGTTCTTAAGGGTGAGACTCAAGAAATCAATAGCTTATTTAGTTTATAGCTTGATTCACCTCACAGTTTGCTATGCAGCTGTTTTCTCTTTGTTTCACTCCCTCACTGCCTATTTAATTGTTCTGCTTTTCCAAGGCCACATGCATACCTCATTAATCTAGCTAATCAGCAGAACACTAACTTGCCAGAAACGGAGTCAGCCATCAGCCATCCAGACACCGGCAACCAGGTTGCAATTCTGGACTATGATTTTCTGTCAGATGACATATGAATCACCCATGAGACCAGGTTTGAAACAACCATCAGAGAACAAATCGGCCCCCAGGAGATGTTCTCCCAGATGAGTCACATGATTAACTCTTCCTCTCCTTTGTTCTGCTTCTCCTTGTGTATCTATAAAACCTGACCGGTCTAGGAACGGGAGGTGGGGGAGGGATGGCCTTTGGACAGGAGTACACCATCTTCCCAGGTTGTTGGCAGTTGGAATAAACCTGCTTTTCTTTCTCTCAATTTTTGACTTTTTCAAGCAGCAGGCAGCTGGATCTTAGCACAGTAACAGTTCTCAAGTCCTTACTTGGAAGCTGCTGCAATTCTTAAGCATCTCCAGGGAGCTCCCATCAACATGATCAGTCTTCCGTGGTGAAGCCTAACTCCCAAGGAAGACTTTGGGTCTCATGTTTGTCCACACATCTGACTGCAGCTTCCTCTAGAAAATATTGGATCCTTACAAATCTCACACAAATACCTCTCATTGGTGAGCTCTAACCCAGAAACATACAAAGAAGAGGACTGCAGGAAATTGAATGTAGTCCTTACCTGTAAGCCTGGATTAGACCTCAGAAGTGGGTAGCAGTCATGGTAAGTTGAGGGTGAACTCTCCAGCCCAGTTTTTTGAGGGCAACTTCAGGAAGTCCAGGAAATTGTGTTTCAGATAGAAAAACCTGAAAAATACTGGCAAAGCAGACACTGGAGGGAGAAAATTAAATAATTTATAGAGTATCTTATACTTCTGTACACAAAATATAGAATTCTGGAAGTCTAACTTCTACATGTTTAGTAAATTACTTTAAGAATGCCAATTATTGAAGGACATAGCCCAAAATGACAATTTGCTTTAGC
Organism: Hipposideros armiger; assembly: GCF_001890085.2. Lineage (NCBI taxonomy): Eukaryota > Metazoa > Chordata > Mammalia > Chiroptera > Hipposideridae > Hipposideros > Hipposideros armiger. Next base: position 172,362 of record NW_017732237.1, read on the forward strand.
TATAGCTTTCTGGTTTAGCTACAGCTTTCTGTGGTGGGCATATATTGACTATCTGCCTACCTCATGAACCAATAAATTCTCCTTTGCAATGGAAAGTTATGATAACCCTAGTCCCCAAAGCCACATAATGAAATCCTTGTTCACAGTTGACTTGGCCATGGGAAGGCAATAGGTTTAAGTGAAGCTGGTAAGATTCTCCCTCCAGGGAATTGTAGGTGAGTCTGGGCTTCTTTTGAGCATGACAGATCTAACCTTGGGAGCTGGGTTAGTCACGTTCTGTCCTCGTGAACCAGGAAACCAGTCTATGAGAGAGGAAAATAAAGAGCAAGTCCCGAGAGAAGCAAGCTGAGGGGTTTAGTGAGAGCTCTCCAACTTTCCAATTCCTTCTCGCAGTCTCATTTGGAGTCCTGGAATTGTGACCCTTGGATTCTGTGAAATATCCCTGTGTCCGTATAGTCAATCTTATATCTTGAGCCTGTCTCAGCTATATTTTACTTTTTCCTTAAAATATTTTGACTTGAATTCTGTTACTTGCAGCCATAAACCACTAACAAAAGATGTTTATTACATTTAAAATACTATTCAACTCAGAGAATATCTCAATTTAAGAAAATAGCTAATGAAAAAAAAATGCCATTATTACTTATTCCCTTTCTGATTCATTTAGTCACTTCCATGGTCTTATTTTTCCTACTGTTCTGTGATTTTTGAACTTTTAACTGACCTCTCTCCACCTCTCTCCACCTCTCTGACTGGTAAGAAGATGAGAAGAGAAAATATGAAACTGAAATCAGGTGCTTTTAGACTGTTAAAAGTGGCAATAAATGAGAGATACTTAAATTTAGTGACAAAAATGAGGTTCTAGTAAGGCTTCAGGGCAGTCTGTTCCTAAGCCTATGGGTCAAATAAAGCACAGTATTATTTCTTAACAATATAATCAAAGCTATAGTACAGAGAATGCACTGGATTCCACATCAAAAGACAGATTGCCAACTTCTCTTCAATAAAGTAATTGGCCACACTGATAGGTATATTACTGCTAATATAAAATAGTGTAATAGGTTACAGGAAACGTGAACTAGCAATGGCAGGTTTAGAAGTGAGTTAAAAATTTGGCACGGGAACATGTATTGCAATTGACTTTTTTATAAAGTAAGAGAGAGATAGAGAAGGGACGAGAAAGGAGCAATTTCTTGTTGGCACAAAGGTTTACTGAAATAAATAAGAAATGTATATTATTGCCAAGATCTACTTCATCATTTTCATAAGAAAAAAACAATTACGATTACTTCATGTATTATTTCTAATCATTGCTTTTGTTTTATTGCATTAAAGCTAATTTTATTCACTTAGGCCAAGGCACAAATTGAGACCACAAAAGCGTTCAACAGGAAACATTTATGCCCTAAATAATTCAGGCAGCAGGAGAATTTAGATAACTTAGTTCTCTTTAAATAATTTAGGGGTGGCACTTAAAATCACTGAATAACCCACCCACAAATTGAGGAGTCAAATTATGGTACAAAATTTTAGATATTTAAATCTTAGTCTTTCTTTTTTTTTATTCCAGCATAAGGAATCTAAAAAGAATTGTTTTAAAAGGAATGGGTTATGAGTATAAATATCAGCTCTTAGCAGCTCAACAGGAGTCCTCTGAATGAGTGCTCTACAAGGAGCTAAAAGATTACCGTCTAATGTGAGGCCCAGCGAGCATAAGTCTTGTTATGCTTTTCCTGCAAGACTTACTTCACATAAATCATTTTCCCTTTTCTGAAACCATATATTTCTTTTGTAAAAAAGAACCACTCTCCTTTTGATTGTTTGGTATATTGTTCATGAAAGACATTACATCCTCATGACTTATTTGTTTCATACCTGGAAATTTGGACCACCTTTATATTCCCCTTCACCTTCCCCACCCTACTTTTTAATTTTTCAATTACAGTTGACATTCAATATTATTCAATATTAATTTCACGTGTACAGCATAGTGGTTAGACATTTATGTAATTTTAGAAGTGACCCCCCCTGACTAGTCTAGTACCTACTTGGTACTATACATAGTTATTACCATATCATATTCTCTATGCTTTACTATACATCCCCATGACTATTTTGTAACTACCAATTTGTACTTTTTAATCCCTACCTTTTTCACCCTGCCCCCCATTCCCTCCCCTCTATCACCCTAACAAATCTAGTACTCATCTGACACCATACATAGTTATTACAATATTATTCACTATATTCCTTTTGCTTTACCCTATATCCCCATGACTACTGTGTAACAGCAAATTTGTACTTCTTAATCTTATCCCCTTTATTCACCCACACCCCCAATCCTGCTCCCATCTGACAACCTTCAAAATATTTTCTGTATCTATGAGTTTGCTTCTGTTTTGTTGTTAATTATGTACTTTAGATTCCACATATCAGTGAAATCACATTGCACTTGTCTTTCGCTGTCTGACATACTCCAGTCAGCACAAAGCCCTTCATGTTCGTCTATGCCGCTGCTAATGGCGAGAACCCATTCTCTTCCATGGCCAAGCAATATTCTATTGTATATACACACCGTCTCTTTATCCATTCATCCACTGACAGACACCCAGCCTGCCTCCACATCCTGGCCATTGTAAATAATGCTGCAATGAACATATGGATGCACATGTCCCCTCGAAGTAGCATTTTCGGTTTCTTTAGATAAACACCCAGAAGTGGGATTACTGGGTCGTTCATTGACTCTTCCTATAGCTTTTGTTTTAAAGTCTATGTTGTGTGGTATAAGTATTGCTACCCCAGCTTTTTTTTTTCATTTTCATGAAATACCTTTTTCTGTCCCTTTACTTTCTGTCTATGTGTGTCTTTCAATCTGAAGTGAGTCTCTTGTAGGCAGCATATGCAAGGGCTTTGTTTTCTTATCCATTCATCCACCTTATGTCTTTTTTTTTGGAGGTTAAACTTGAGAAATAAATTATTTTTATAAATTTTTATTTTTTTTATTAGTTTCAGGTGTACAAAACAATGTAATAGTTAGATGTCTATACCCCTCACAAAGGCGTATAAACTACTACCCCTCTGACATTGTATATAGTTGTTAGAATCCCACTGACTCTATTCCTTATGCTGTACTCCACACCCTGTGACTGTATTATTAAAATTATAGTTGACATTCATTATTATTCAGCTTCAGTTGTACAATGCACCCTATGTCTTTTGATTGGAGCATTTAATCTATTTACATTGAAGGTAATTGTTGACAGATATGTAGCTATTGTCATTTTATTATTCATAATTTTGATTTTTTTTTCTGTCTTAAAGAAGTCCCTCTAACATTCCTTGTAATAGTGGTTTGGTGGTGATGAACTCCTTTAGCTTTTTCTTGTCTGGGAAGCTCTTTATCTGTCCTTCGATTTTAAATTGTAGCTCCACAAAAAGCCAGGACACCTGAGGCCTGCTGCCACCTGCTGGCTCTCTTAAGGTTCAGCCACTGATAATACCTGGTTCGTTAAGCGCATTGGATGAGGCAGGGTCTCAGGGAGTCCTAGAGTGGGAACAGCTGTGGTTACCAGGTTAATGTAAATTCTGGTTTGGTGCCAGTGCTGAGCCTGGAACAACTCAGCAAAAGTCTCAGAGCACACCGAGGCCAGTCACCACCTGCGTGGGCCTGCTGGACTCTGATAGTTTTCCAAGCTAGAGTGCAATGCAGGTAGGGCTAGATGCTAGGTGGTGGGGGAATTGGGTGGACCGGGGTCCTAGTAATCAGCAGGGTTGAACAGTGGAGCTCACCAGGCCAATCAGATTCAGATTTGGCTGGAGGGGGCGGGCTCAACACAGGAAAGATAGCACATGCCTGCCAGCTACTTGAAAGGTGGACCCCTCACCGGGAAAATGCTGACTCTCTTCTAGTCCTCCCCTTGAAGCCACACACCTCAGTCTGCCCCTCATATGTCTCCGAGGCCGCCTGGGTCACCATCCCTCCGCCGGAGCCCAAGGTGAGTGCCTGCGAATGAGTGCCTCAGTGCGAGGGTCATTTAAAAGGACATCTGGTCTTCCTTCCCACCCGAACGTTTGGACTCCCTGCTGTTTTTTATAGCCAGATGTTGTGGGGGCTCGTCTTCTCAGCACCAGTACTCGGGCTGTGGAGCCTGGTGTGGGGGCCTGGGGTCCCTTTCTCCTCTGGGGGGAACCAAGGCCGCTGAGATACCCCTCCCGATTCTCAACCACCACAGGCAGGTGTGGGGCCTGTTCTGTGTCTCCACCCCTTCTACCAGCCTTGATGTTGCTTCTTCTTTATATTTTTAGTTATTGGACTTATGTTTGGCTAGACTTCAGATGGTTCTCCAGGTTGACTGTTCTATAATTTAGTTGTAGTTTTTATGTGGTCACGGAAGGACACAGGCACAGTGTGTATCTTCTCCACCATCTTTGATTGCACATTCTTCTTTCTGATACAAGGTTTTCCAGGCTCATTTCTTATTTTCTCTGTCCCAGATTTAAAATTAACCATTTCACCAAGGAGCCCTAGTGCCTTTTAGGGAGAAGATGTATTTAGAATCCATGATATGGACACTCGGTGTGTTTATTGCTTTTGGGATGTCACTACTCCAGACCTTCTCAGTAGGCAGAGTTAGGAGATATATGTAAACTGTAACATTCAACTGTAAATGTAAATATATATATATATATATATATATATATATATATATATATCTCCCCATGAGTTCATATTGATACTTTCAATTCCAGTTCAGCAATAAGTATTCATTCTAACTTTCTCTCTTCCTATATTTGTAACTCTCTTCCCTGGAGAAACATATATTATATTACTTAGTGAGTTTATTCTCCCAGTATATTTCCAGTCTTCCATTGCCACAGTTACCACCCCATTAGTTCTTATGTCCTTACCCTGTTTAGGCTCTGTTAATAACCTACTAACGAGCAGACACACTTTTCAGACACAGCGCTGGCTCCACCATCTTATGCCAATTGGCTGCCACTGTCCTCAGTCCCTTACTGACCCTTACCTTACTTGCCCTCTCCTGGCTAAATTATTAGGGGAGAAAGAAAGGAAAGAAATAGTGCAAAGAGGCAGCAGTTATATATAAAGAGTTTATAATCTCAAAAAAGATTTTTAAAAAGTTATTGACTCAAATCACTGCTTCAGGGTAACTAGCCAGATAGAAAAAATGAACAATGGCACTTTTTCATTTTTATGTAAGGAGCATGTTGATTAATATATTGTCCACTTGTAACAACGTGTATTGTGCTTAGAACTATAGAGTAATAGGTTTAGAATTAAAGAGGAATTGGAATTTAGCATCCAAACAAGTCATCTTAGAGCTAAGATGGGGTGACAGAGATGGAATCAGAATGCTTGAGATTAGTGAACAAAACCAAAAGAAAAAAAGTTTCATATTTTTTATTTTTCCCTAAAATTTATATTTAGTTTTTCATTAGTAATAAAGACCTTTCAGAATGGTTTATTATTTCAGTTGTATAGGCAAAAACAACAATAACCACCTTTTTTGGGGGGTGCCTACTATGTGGCATATACTGTATTAGAAGCTATCCATAGATTTTTTTTCATTGACCATTTGGATTTAATGGTTTGTATATTATAAGGAAACTGGACTGCAGAGAGGTTAATTCGCTTACCCAGAGTAATACCTTTGGTAGTGGTAGAATTAGGATTTAAATATAGATGTGTATGATTCTAAATCTCTTCTGCTCTGTTGGAGAAACTTTTTATATTTTGGGCAGAGGTCCAGTCACTAGTTAGTAGTAATGAAATTAGCTTAATAAAAACAGTGATTTCTTTGTTCATATCCTTGAAAAGTCCTGGGCTGAGTCTGGTTTCAGCTGTAGGTTGATTAAGCCACACCGTCTAACTAAGGCCTTGTCCCATGTTATTTTTTTTGTGATTCTCAGGTCAGCAATGCTCCCTTCTATGTGTTGTCCTCATGCTCCTTCTCCATGTGGGGCAAGTTGGTTAGGAAGTTACTGTGTACATTCAACCAGGTTTAAAGTCAGGGGATAGAGATGGAGTCTTTTCCCTCAGGGTCCATAGCAAAAGCTTCATTGTGTTTCACTGTCTCTGAGTATGCCATGTGTCCATTTCTCAACCAAATACTGTAGCTAATTAAAGCCATCTGTTAAAGCCAGGTCTCCCAAATTCTGTAGTATGTTGTTAAAGTAGGTGTACATTAGCTTTCCATAGGAAATTGGTAGTACTGTTTTTATAAAAAAAAACCTGAAAGAATGTTATGTGACAAAGCAACAGATATTTACTGCATCTCATCATAAAGAGTTATTATCAAGTACAGCTTCTAATTCTATTATAGTTAACAGCCATCTACACTGCCCCAAAGAGCCAAAATGCCTCACACAGCACTGTCTTGAAGGTGCCTATGGCTTTATGGTTACATCATGGTAAAAAACATGGGTGTCCTAGGTTTTGAAAAGGGGCAAGTGCATTTGGCTATACTTTCACCAGCATCTCTAAAGACTGCACCTCTGTCAATGTCTGAACTGCAGGTTTTAGTCATTTCCCCTCCTGATCTTTCTTCATTGTCACAATTCACCTTTAGCTCACTTCTTCCCTTCGGTACCTGCCTTCATGTAATTCCTGATTCTTACCACCTTTCTAATCTTTCCTCTCTGGAGTAGAGAATGCAATTTCAAAAGTGAACAAAAATCAAGTCCTAAATTTCTCGTTTTCTTTCAATAGATCCATTAAGAAGGACAAGTTCATACATTAAACTTCATACTTCACATTTCTTCTCTTTTGGAACTTTTCGTAGGTACAATGCTTACTATCCAGAAATAATCAGATGTTATTTGTCTTCTCATTAAGTGAAAAATTGATACATTTTCCAGAAGCAGTTTTTGTTCTGTGAACTCTTGAACAGTTCTCAAGTTGGGCGATTTTGTCCTAATCAAAAGTACAAAAGATAGAAAATGTTTAAGTGTAAAAATGTTTGAAATGCCATAATTAGCATCCAAGGAAAGAATTAGATCAAGAATAAATTTAAAAAGACGAAATGTAATTATTTGTTAATTTACTTAATGCCAGATGTTGGGACCAGTGCCTTTGGTGTATTGCTATTGATTCAATAACTTCTTAGCTCAGTGTAATTCAATCTTAGCACATCTATCTTTCAGTTAAAACATTTTTTTTCTTAACTGGCTATATCTGTAACGGTTAATATTTGACTGTACAGATGAAACAGACATGGGCTAATTTTTAGATCTCAGAAGTGTAGTGGATCTTTGAGGAATGAGAAGTCACCCATGGGTCTTCCTTGCTCACCTGATCACCACAGTGTGGGCTATCAGAATCTTAGCCCAGTTTTATTTTACCTGTTTTGAACATGCACGCTAATAGTCTAGGAGTTCATGACCACCTACTTGTGAGCACTGTTTTGTCAGACTAACAGTAGATCAATAAGTTACTTTAACTGAAGAAGAATACATAACTACACATTTATGCTATTTACTTGATTTTCTCAGAACTTATACCACCATCTTAGAGCATTAGGAGAAACTATAATGTCTACAATATCCATTAGCACTTGACTCAGAATTTGTTTGAATTTAATGTACCCAGAGTGAATCCTTCAACTTACCAATAATAATAATAATAATAATAATAATAATATACCATGACAATTAAGGATTCACAATCTTGTATTCTGCTAGTTAGTTAAAAATAATAGAAATCTTCTTTAAGGGGGTAATTGCTTAAGGCTCACATTTTAAAATGGATGCCACATGGTAACTAAAAGGGATAAGGGTATGATAATCTAAATAAATAACCTAAAGAGTTCTTTGGAGACAGTGTTGAAAATGCAGTGTATGTTTTCCTCATAGGGCCTGCTAGCTGGGGCTAAACTATGCCTGCCATTTCTCATGCTGAAATGCAGTCATGCAGAGGCTCTTTTCAGACACAAATAAGCAAGCAAACAAGAGAAAACAAACTTTATGCAGCCTTCAAAGTCAGTAAATATCATAAGCTATAAGCAGCAACAGTTCTTTCAAATTATGACCATGTTAGTATTTAAATGGAATTTGTGTTTAGTCATGATATAAAAAACCTTTAAAATCCCTTAAGAAGGCATTGATAGTAATTATTGAGAAGAAATCCTTCATGACATGCGCACTACACAAAGATACCCTTTGTGTAGTCATTAGCTGCACTGTATTTGAAGAGCAGCTGGCGTCACCTGTGACTACAGATCCAAGAGCCGAATCTCTAGGTGTCTGTCTACACCCTACAGCATAGGTTGAATTATGAATAAACTGGGCCATATATTGGCACTGGATGATACCTTGCTTAAGAGAGCAGCAGCATGCTGGTTTAGTTTGTCTCCTCATCACTGTGTAACATATTGCTTGGAACATAGAATGTGCTTAACAAATGTTTGCTGAGGGGCATCAGTAATCACCTCATATCAAAGTTCTTACTGTGCTGCACTATGAGGGCTTGTTTACGTGTTTTGCTGGCTGCAATTTATTTTGTTTATTTTATTTCTATTTAAAAATTATTATTCAATTACAGTTGACATGCAATATTACATTAGTTTAAGGTATGCAGTGTAATTGTTAGACATTTAAATATTTTACGAAGTGATCCCTCCAATAAATCTAGTACCCATCTGACACCATACATATTGGATTGTTGGAAAAGTCATGACGCATTTTTGCAATGAAAAAACGTAAAAAAAATACGTCATGTCTTTTCCGACAACCCAATAGTTATTACAATATTATTGACTATATTCTCTATGCTGTGACTATTTTATAACTATCAATTTGTAGTTCTTAATCCCTTCACCTTTTTCACCCAGCTCCCCCAACCTCCTTCCCATCTGGCAACTATCAATTTTTCTCTGTATCTATGAGTTTCTGTTTTGTTTGTTCGTTTATTTTGTTTTTTTAGATACTACATATAAGTGAACGCATATGGTGCTTGTCTTTCTCTATTTGCCTTTTTTTTACTTAGCATAATACCCTGTAGGTCCATCCATGTTTTTGCAAATGGTAACATTTCATTCTTTTTTATAGCAGAGTAATATTCCGTGGCTTGTTTACTTTTAGTTATTTATTCGATTATTTAGCTCATTGAGAGAAGGTCCCTGTCTTTTCAAAACTGAATCCCCAAAGTTAAGCATCAGGCTTGGTGTCTATTATGAGTCCAGTAATATTTCTTCCACAAACAAATAAAAGTTGAATTAATTATGATGCTCTTGAAAAGCACTAGATGAGAAATGCCCAAATATGAAAGATGAAGTTGTTGAAACCAGAAGTCTATGAGGGGTTTCCCCAAATACAGAAAATAAATCATAGGAGACTATAATTTAGGTATGTGTTTGGCTTTCTATTAGAGTGGCTATGACCGCATCCATAGGTGTGTTATACTTGTTCCTGTAAAATCAGAAATGCTTAATCCTTCACCATTAACTATTGCTGAACAATAAATCACTCACTTCCACTGATTGCACCAGAATATTTTCTACTTGGAGTGTACACAAACCAAGCCCCCCAGCCCCCATAATATCTGCCAACAAAATAAGGAAGGCTTGAAAGAGATTTCAGTACCAAGATAATTTGTCTTACTATTTATATCCTTATTGTTTTTCCTTGCTTGATCTAACTGTCCTCTTGAGATTTTGGTTGTTTCTTGTCACAACAAATCTCTCTACCCTGTAAAATATCCTTCCTGGGATATTGTTTCCTGGGTGTGAATAAACAGTCACAGCTTATAATCCTTCATGTATAAAAGGTCTACTTAGGTTTTTGACAGTGTGGAGCTGAGGCTGCACAAGCAGTTTTGCTTGTTAGTATATTGGTCCTTATCTGAAACTACTAACATTTTCCAGCTCTCTGAAGATTCCCAATATCTCAAAGGTAAAATTATAATGTCCCATGACCTGTGATGGTGACACTCACGACACAGAGGTGAGAGAGGGCAGGGTTTAACTTATATATCATGTACTGTGATATTTTTCCATGTACAGGATTATATGTAGGTAAACACAAGAGACAATAGAAATAAAAGGATTTGAAATTTATAAAACACTTTTCAATACATTGTATAATGGTTGGGAAATACAATTCCAAGTTTTCTTAAGTAAATGCTCTAACAAAAAAGAAGAGGGGAATCTTTTCCCTTATTTTCAATAGAGAGAATTTTTAAGGTTGATTTGTCCTTATCATAGCATTTACCACTTTCTATTTTGTATTATTCTCATTTTTAACATATCTGTGATCGCAGGTACTGCCAGGGCCCCTTCCAGAGCCCCTTGGCCCAATTCTGGTCTCCGCTCCAGGTTGTTAAACTGTGAGCACCTCTGACTCTTGGTCTGAGGGCTTTTTGTTTAGCTGTCCAAGTGCTTTGGGCTCAAAAGGAAAGTGAGCTGCGTGCTTGAGAATTAACGCCCCCAGAGCAGCCTACTAGCAATTATGGACAGGAAGTTGAGGAATGGATACTCTGGTTTCTCTGCCCCTTTGTAGGGATAACTGAAGTCCTTGTCTTTCTGACTGCTAGTGGAGTAAAGCTTTATTGCCCATAGGTAACTGACTCAATCATGCACATGTCCAGCTCCTTTACTTCCCTGTTTTGCTCCTCATGCCCAGTGAGTGTTTCCTGGGATTGCCTTCTAAATAAACTACTTATGTTTGAATCCTTGCCTCAGGGCATGCTTCTCAGGGAACCCATAGACCAAGGTGTATGCAGTGAAGTGAAAGCAGAGGTTTTGGCTGCTCTGTCCATCTGATATTTAGTGAGGCCGAATGACTTTCTGAGTTTGCATAGCAATACGTCTTGCTATTAATACAGAATGGTGCGTAATATTAGACTTGTTCCCAAGAGTCATCAAGACACGCTGTGAAGAATTAGGTACCACACTCAAACGATAACAGTTATGTATTGAATATCTATATTCAATATAGGTATTGAATTGCTAGATTCTGAGGCGGCTATTTTAGAATGTACATTTTATTTTACCCTCCCCTACTCCATATTCCACTTCTTCGGCCAGACTCAGACTTGTTTTTGGTGTCAGCAGAAATTCCATGCCCTCCCTAAACCCCTCTTGACCCCACAAGCCTGAGTTAGGTGTTGTAGTGGATTGTAGATGACCACAAAATGTTTGACACTGCTCCCTTTCAAGATATGTTCTAGGCATTTAACATATGCACCTCATTCAGGCCCACATTGACCAAAGGCTTAGGTTTTAGGAGACGCAGTGTCCACGTCTTGTGGTTTGAAACACCCTCTCTTAAAGTCCTGAAGCTCAATGTAGCAGTTGTATTACAGTTACCACATCATGAAGAAGCCCAAGCTAGCAACGTGGAGAAGGACATAGACACAGACAGACAGACAGACAGGCAGGCAGGCAGATAGACAGACAGACAGACAGTGTTCCAGCCCTCAGCAATTCTCATAATTCTAGCTGAGGCCCCAGGCATTATGGAGTAGGGTTGAGCCATTCTCTCTGTGCTTTACTCAAATTACTGACCCACAGAATAATGAGATACAAAAATTACATATTGTTTTAGTCACTATGTTTTGTGATAATTTGTAACATAGCAATAGATGTCTGATCTAAGTACTTCTCTTATATGCTTTCATAGCACTCTCTCCTTACCCTGCTGTAATCCTTGTAGCAGTATCTCACAATTGTTTCTTATTGTATGTTTCTCCCATGGACTTGCAAATAAATACCTTAAGAGCAGAGGTGGTATCTGGTTCACCGTCATTTAACACATTTCCTGGCATAGAGCTGGTGATCCATAAATATTTGAATAAATTTAATTTTATTTATTGATACAGAATCATGGGAAATAAAAAGTTTTTAGATTATTGCATTATTAATAATAATCTTTTTGATATATTTTTCTCATCAAATATCTATGGTACATACAATATATTCCAGACATCATGATGAGTGTTGGGAACACAGCAAGAAACAAGGAAATGGCTCTTGCCTTTTATAATCATAAGTAGACTTTATGATTTCATAAGGGAGACAAATGAAAATCTGTAAAACTAATGATATAATTATAAACTATAGAAATGTATGGCTATATCAGATAATTTACTAGTGAGGGGTGAAATAACTTGAGAGGTTTCGTAGGCTTGCCTGAGGAAGTGACTTGAAGAATAAGCAGAAACTTGGCAGATAAAGAATTGGGGGGTGTGTGGCCTGGGGTAGAGTGAGAATTCTAGGGAGAGGGAGCAGTTTAAGGGAAGTCTTTGAAGTTGCAAAAGTCTCTGTGCTTTTAAGAAACTGGAAGAAGGCCAGTGGAGCTAGATCTTAGTTTCCTTTCTCAACATTCTAGAACGCCTTATTTTATTGCTTTAGCAAAAGGTTTTCCCTGTACCATCCTGTTGGTTTTTTTTTTTTTAATCAGAGATCTCTTATTCACCTTGAGGAGTCAAAGATTTTTAAAAATTAAAATCTTAATAAAATAAAGCTAGTTCTAGCTGACTCACTTAGAGGTAATTTTTCAAAAGTTCTTAACTTTAAATATTCTTTTGTCAGCTTTACTTTAATTTCAGGGTTTTCAGAAAAAGAATAATTATATGCTGATTCTGATCTCAAAATGTCACTGAGAATAATTAACCAGAAAAGAAAGGGGTATTGAATTTAAATATTTTGTATCAGAATAAAATGAGAAAAAAAGGGTGTTATTTTAGATTTTGAGCATTATCTATGAATGCCTCTGTTCATATTATTTAATGTTTCTAAATATTTAAATAAAAGTCTAAGGAGATTCAGGTTTTAATAGCTATATATGCAATAAAATTCATTGTAATTTTATTGATGTGGTGTATTATTGAAATATTTATTAATTAACAATGTACACCTTTACAAAACAATAAGCATGGCATAAGTTTAAATGTTACTCATAAATAAAAAGGATGAGCTTAAATTTTCCTTGATTTTGATTTGTAATTTCTTGCTCACATTTTGATAAGTTAAATTAAATAATACATATTATGAAATACTTAGAAGAGTACTGAACACATGGTCACATTACTATTTTATTGTTGCTGCTTTGCCACAAATATTCCCTGTGTTTCTCTCCAAATATTTTATACCTACTCACCTTCAACAATCTTAAAAGCCTCTGATATGCAAATAACAAGTTTTGTTTACTATCAATCATAAACTAGGACTGATATAAAATACTGTGCCCCTAACGTCTCTCTCAGCAAGCAGAGCTCAGCATCAACTATGACAAAACATAAATCACTGAACCCTTATTTCTAAGTATTTCAATTCCCCAATACTCCAGATATGTCTTTCTTTTCCTTGCTATTATTTCTAAAAATCAGCCCATCTTATTATCATGAACACTTTAGTAATGGAAATATAAACAGGCAATTTACCAACTCTGTAGCAAAAGGCGCCCCTCACCTCCACATGTGTAGACATAAGTGCATTTTCCCTTCTTTACTGCAGTCTGGGTTCTCGGTGCCCACGATGGCTAGGATGCCTGCACTGGGCATGGGTAGAGGGGTGGGAGATGTACATTTAATATAACTGAGCTACTTCAGTTCAAATTTCAAAGTTATCATCTTGTAGAGGCCATGGTTGAACCCACAACCCAGGAAGATCATTAGTGACCTTATTGTAGAAAAAGCAGATTCAAAAAAGTGTTACTGATAGATACCAGAAAATAAAGTAACAATTTGGTCTGATTCCTTCACTGGGGGTGGGTAAAGCATTAGGGGTTGTACATGTAATATAATAATGCTTAAGAGGTAGTGTTGGGCCCGCCGAGTGGTTCAGCTGGTTAAGAGCTGCTTGGGAGCACCAGCTCTGAGCAGCAGGGCTGTGGTTCGGATCCCATATTGAGTGTCAGCGACGCTCGCCCTCTATAGCTAAGATGATGAACAACAGCTTGACCTGGAGCTGGGCTGCTGTGATGGCATAAGCTGCAGCAGGGCTGCGTGGGCTGCTGTGAGCTACGTGAGTGGCTGGTAGCCAGCGTGAGTGGCCGGCAGCTGGTGTGAGCTGCTCAGAGCTGCTGTGAGCGGCCGACCAATGACCGGTGACCGATTGCCTCACAATGATAATACCAACATTGGCCAGTGAAGCAACTCCTCCACAACTGGACTGAAGAACAAAACAGCAATTTGTCTACCTGTCTGTTCCCCTTCCCTAATTACCCAATAAAATCTTAAAAAAAAAAAAAGAAAGAGGTAGTGTTTGCAGGGAAGTCACTGCTATATATTAACAATAACGTCATAGAGAAAAGAGCTAGAGCCAGGTTAGAACCTTTGCTCATAAATTATCATGCAATAGTACATCTTTTGGTTTTTTTTTTAATTAGATCACTTTTGGGCCTTCCTTTGTCTTTTGCTGGGGCAGAGGATGGGCAGGAAATCCAATCTAATCAGCATTGCAGAATTCACAGGGCTGGTGTCCAGGTCCTAAGAACACCTCTTTGTTAACTGTTATCAGCCACACAAATCACTGCTGAGACAGACATTCAGCAATTCCACCGGTTCTGCTGCTTCTACATCATAGCTAAAACATGGGATAGTCTTTGTTGAGGCTGGGCACCTCCAGGCTAAAACCCTTCAATACACTATATCGCAATTCCTTTCTACGATCTGGCGCCCTCTTGCGGTCTGGTGCCCTCTGAGGTCGGGCGTCCTCCTGAAGTATTGTCTGAAGTAGGGCACAGGTCTTCGCTGCTAATGAAACCAAGAGGCATTTGTCTTCCATCCTGGTCTTCAGAAAGTTCTTTTTCAGTCTGGGAAAAATCTTCCTCTCTTCATGTGTTCCTCAGTTGGACTTCTTTAAGGCCACATGTATTCTCTCTGCGAGAGATTATCTCAATTTTCTTCAGGATCTGGTTTTGATAAACAACTGCTAGGAAGGAAGATGTCTTTCAGGTAACTTTTCAGTGTTGCTACAGATTTTCCATTAAGCAAAGATGTATTGAGCAAGCTATTACAGCTTAAAGGAAGAGATAGCAGAATGTATAAGAACAAACAAACACTTCAAAATTCTATCTTGAAACATGGAAACAAATGAGCAGCACTCAAGTGAATGCTTTTATGGTTGCTTTGATCATATTTAATAATAGAAGGGAAATTAAAATGCATAAGGAATTAAAATAGTTATGATGTATTTCACACACACACACACATACACACACATACACACATACACACACACATATTTTAAAGGCCTCTGACTGAGTTTTTGAAGTGGAATTTTTTGAGGACAAATTTTAACTGGAGCTCCCACCACCTGAAAAATGGACTTAAGATCCCCCAGGACAGTGACCTCAACTATTTCTGAGATCCCCAAAGAAGTACATCATGTATGCTCAGAAAGTACTGAGCATAAGTGCTTCAGACATCTTTCCCCCTCCTATTTTGACTCAGCTGGCCAAAGTCCACTTGAAGTTGCCTGAAAGAGCCTTACTGATGCCAGGTGGACTTGCCAGAGCCCAAATGAAGACAGTTCTCTTTCAGATTCCCAGCGTTATACCAGAGCAACATTCCTTGTGCCTAGAGACTTACAAAGCCTTTCGTAAGGCAGTTATTTCAGCTTCTGTCTCCTGACTCTTCTCTTTTACAAATTACTAACGTTTTACTGCCGTCTCCACCTCTTTCACCTACTTTCACAAGAATGCACAGTAATTTAAGCCAGTGCCTTACAGGTCTCAATTCATATATAACTAAAACCCCACCCTCCATTTCAATGCCTCTACTGAAACCCTACAGGCATACCTTGGAGATATTGTGTGTTCGGATCAAGACCACTGAAATAGAGCAAGTATGGCAATAAAGTGAGCGGTAATTTTTCTGCTGGTGGAGTGTCTTGACTTCAATTTCTAAAAAACACACCTGTAAGGCACAATAAAGTGAAGTGTAACAAAACAATGCATGCCTGTAATAGTGATACACAGAATAACGGTCCTCAAAGATGACTATGTCCTAATCCCTAAAGCCTGTAAATAAATTAATTGCCTTATATGACAAATGAGAATTTAAGTTGTTGATCAGCTGACCTTAAAACAGAGATGTTATTCTGGATTATCATCTGGGCCCAATATTGGGCCCAATGAGGATCCTTAGAATTGCAAGAAGGATATAGAAGAAGCAGGTGAGAGGGAGATGTGACTGCAGAAGAATGGTCAGAGACATGTGATGTTAACTGAGTTTGAAGATGGAACGAACGAAGGAGCCATAATCACGGAATGTGGGTAGCAGCTGTCCAGAAGATGAAAAGGGCAAAGAAATGGATACACTCCTAGAACTGCCAGAAAGGAATGCGACCTTATTAGTACCTTGATTTTATCCCTGTGAGGCTCATGTCAGGCTTCTAAACTATAGAACTAAATGACGATAAATTTGTGTTCAGTCACTAAGTTTATGATGATTTGTTCAACAGAAAAAAGAAAAAATAGAAAATGAATATGATAATAAAACATACAAATAAAAAACCAAGAAAGTCCTAAATATAATTCTTGCTTCAACAGTATATCAGTATATCAATGTAAAACCTACATACATATGTATTTAAGTTAAAGTGCACATCACATTTTAACTTCTGGCCTAATAATTGCATAATTGAAGAGCCTACTTAAAATAGGTTTCCTTGGCAGAAAATTGCATCAAAGAGGAATGAAAATCTTTAATCTTGGGAACTAGAAAACTAACTTTTATGCTGTAGCTTTATTTCAGTCAATGTCTCAAAAACTTTTGATTCTACTCGTAGTTGGGACACAGGAATAGAGAGAAAAACAGGGTAAATATTGCAATGGGGCCCCATAAAGGGTGAGAAGAGATGAGTATTGTGGTAGACTTTATTAGATAAGGGGACATATTTACTAGGCAAAACTGGTAAAATGAAATCAGTGACAGATAAGGAAGCTTACATGGAATGACTTGGATCTTTTCAGAGGTGTAGGAGGCATATATGTTGAAAGTGGTGATTGAATGGAAGGGGGAAATTATTAGATTGTAAAGCAATAGACGTGTCTATATTCAGTCTCTTCTAACGCTGTATGACTTGATTTATTTATTACACATTTCTAAGTGGCTTTTTAAAGTAAAATATTTAAGGCAACATATAAATCAGATAATGTCTGCAATATTAAAAAAAAAAGCTTCACCATATTCAGCCTCCCTTTTCGTTAGATGTGCCCATGATTGAGCTTTGGTCAATGAAATATGAGCAGGCATGATGCATACCTAACCCAGGCCCATGAAAACCTCCTGCTAAACTCTCCATGTGCTTGTTCTTTCTCCATCCACCAGTTGAAAACAAGGAATCTAAGGATCCACATAGAAGACCTGGATCCCTGATCTGTGTACCTACCATCCTAAATTGATTTTGAGTGATGATAAACTAGTACTGTGCTAAGGCACTGCGATTTAGGTGTTGTGGCTTTCAATAATTAGCTTGCCTTGACTAGGAGAGGTCTTCCTTATCTCTCTGGAGCTCAGTTTGATCATCAATCAGATTTCTTTTGGCTCTATGCTACTGTAACTTTTAGACTCAGGAATACCTCAGGGATATGTTCTCCTAGGGAGTAAAACATGGTTTAATGTTGAATCTGGGACCAAGATAGACTGTGGTAAGACCTGGATGTATACGTTTCTCTCTTTATTCTGTGTATTGAGCACATAGGTGAAGTATATATATGTTCTGATTTTTTATGGTTCTTTAAAAAGAAGTCCATCATATTTTAAAAATGGTATGCTAGGAGTTCTTACAATCTGTGACCAGGTTACTGTTCTGTAGGTTCAAGGCGGGAGGTGTGGGGAAGATGGACTTGACTGAAGTTTTCACGGAAGGTAGAGAAGCTGTTTGAGTATCTGAGTGTCAGAAGAAAACTGATGGTGGTTATATTCAATTAAAAATCACCAAAGTGGATCATGGCTTTGAGATGGTGAAGCCCATCCACAAGGCAGTATATAAAAAGGGAGACAGAAGTCAATGACAACAAAGAAGGACACTAAACATGAGTGGAAATACCTAAAGGGCAAATAATAAAGATGTCAGTGAGGATGTCAGAGAATGGGTTAGAGATAAGGATTGTGAGCTTGGCAAAAAGGCAGCCTACTGAATGGGAGAAGATATTTGTCAAGGATATATCTGATAAGGGGTTAATATCCAAAATTTATAAAACACTCATGCAACTCAACACCAAAAAAAATAAACAACCCAATTAAAAAATGGGCAGAGGATATGAAGAGACATTTCTCTAAAGAGGACATACAGATGGCCAACAGGCTACAAAAAAATGTTCAACCTCACTAATTAGAGAAATGCAAATAAAAACCACAATAAGATATCACCTCACTCTGGTCAGAATGGCTATCATCAATAAATCAACAAACAAGTGCTGGCGAGGTGTGGGGAAAAGGGAACCCTGGTGCACTGTTGGTGGGACTGCAGATTGGTGCAGCCACTATGGAAATCAGTATGGAGGTATCTCAAAAAAATGGAAATGGAACTACGGTATGACCCAACAATTCCACTCTTAGGTATTTATCCAGAAAAACCCAAGACATTAATTCAAAAAAATATATGCACCCCTATGTTCATTGCAGTGCTATTCACAATAGCCAAGACTTGGAAACAACTGAAATGCCCATCGGTAGACGACTGGATTAAGAAACTGTGGTACATTTACACGATGGAGTATTACTCAGCTATAAAGAAGAAGGAAATAGTACCATTTGCAATGACATGGATGGACCTAGAGAACATTTTGCTAAGTGAAATAAATCAGTCAGAGAAAGACAAATACCATATGATCTCACTTCTATGTGGAATCTAAAGAACTGAATAAATGAGTAATGTAAACAGAAATAGAGGAAAAACTGAGGGTTGCTAGATGGGATGGGGGTGGGGATGAGGGAGAAGGAGAAGGGACGAGACAACATAAACTGGTAACTACAATATGGCCTCAGGGATAGAAAAGACAAGTCTGGGAAATATAATCAATAATGTTGTAAATATTTTTTTAGGGGGCCAGATGGTCTCATGTCTTGTTAGGGAGACCACTTCATAGTCGGTGTAGAGGCCTGACCACTGCACTGTATGTACATCTGAAGCTGCTGTTAAATAATAGTATATGTCAACTATAATTTTATATATATATATATATATATATATATATAGCACTGTATGTACATCTGAAGCTGCTGTTAAATAATAGTATATGTCAACTATAATTTTATATATATATATATATATATATATATATATATATCTGTATGTACATCTGAAGCTGCTGTTAAAAAAAAAAAAAGGATTGCGAGCTTGGGGTTGGACATATCTAAGGAGGTAGAAATGGGCTATATTTCATAGATGAGATGGAAGAGACATAGAGAATTCACCTCAGAAAACCATAAAAAGTGGCATGGTACGGTGGAATGAATGTTGAATAAAGAATCTAAGGGCCTAGTTTCCAGTCGTGATTCGCCTACTTACCAACAGTGGGGTTACTTGGATGAGACATACCCTATCTGAGTCTCAGATTTTTCATCTTCACAGATGGGAATTTTACTGCCTGTCTGCCTCAAAGATCTATTGGGGGCATCAAATACAATAATGTATGGAAATATATTTAATAATATGTAAACTTTTATTTCAAAGTGATTATTTGTGGCTATACCACCTTTGACCCCAGTTTAACTAAATCAAGGCCTAACATGGCAGACAGTGAAGAAACCCAGGGGCGAAGTACAGAAAATAAACCTTGGGATCTTATATAGGTATGGTAAGGAATAATTAGATTATTTTAAAATGGGGTTTTTGATTATCAGTTTGGTGCACTACAGCATGGCGTGTGAAAGCAAAATAGACTTATTATACTCACAGGTCCTAGAAGAGTGAGGTACACCACACAGGGGCCCATGTGGGAGGAGCTCCACGGGACCAGGCTCCAATTAGCAGGTGGGGAGGTGAGAGAGAGTGAGGGCTGGTGGGAAGTGCCTTTATAGGGGGTCATGGGAGAGTGTGCAATCAAAAGGCACGAGGTCGCTCAAGAGTGCGAGCTCTGAGCAACAGCGGTTCGATTCCCAGCCTAAGCTGAGCTGCTGCTGAGCAGGATGGCTCAGCTAAAAAAACAAAAACAACCCCAAAAAAACCAAAACAAGGCATGAGGGGATTTCATTGAGGAACCTGAATGCCACTAAGTCACACTCAGGAGAAGGCAAGAAGGGTAACTTGTAGCGGGGATCAGCCCGGTCACACTGGTAGGCACACCCTGTTTGAGGAGACGTTGAGGCATCAGGAAAACAAGAAGTTGTAAAAATTTACAGTACAATATATATATGCTGCAACTAGATTACCAGTTTTACCAAAGCCTCCTTGTTCTTATTTCTCTGTGGTGAGCTAGAATACGCAGTGAAAAAGCAAAGCAGACGAGGAGATACTTTTTGTTGACAAACAGATGGATCATGGGCTCAGGCTGTTCTTCCAGGTATCATAGTCACTGCTTACTGGAAACTAGCATTTACCCAACCACGGGACCTGTATAGTCCAGACCACAACTCAGGTTTTGAAAAAATAAGCCTGTTTCACAGTAAAAGGCACTGGCTCTGTGGCTAGGGTGTGCTCAAACCCTTGCTCCTCCCTTCACAACGTATGGATACTGGGTGAAATTATTTAATTGCTCTGTGCCTTGGTTCATTCATCAGTAAAATGTGGATAATTCCACATTTTAATTCATAGGGCTGTTCTAAGGATTAGTGTTAATATACGTCAAGCACTTAGAGAGTGGTTGGCATGTACAAAGTACTTAATACTTTTATAGTTATTTATTACTACCAAGAGAAGAATTCTAATGAAGTGAGAAACATTAGAATCTGGGTCCAAAGACCTGATCCTCATCTGTATTAGTCAGGTGAAAGTGACAGAAACAAAAGTTACACTAGATTAAACAAAATAAAGAGGAATGTATTGGGTTATATAAGTTTAAAATTTCAAGAGTAGGTCTGATGTTTGGGACATAGCTGCATGCTACATTCAGGGGTTCAAATGATAAACCTAGATATGCATATCCTCCTCTCTCTCTCTCTCTCTCTCTCTCTCTCTCTCTCTCTCTCTTACGTGTTGTTACTAGTTAGACAGATATCTTCCATATGACATGTGGCAACTTTCAGTAGATCTTATCTGTGTTTCCAGCTAACCAAATTGTACAGCTCCAGAAGAAAAAGAGATCCCCCTGTTCTTGACAAATCTAGCAGGAGTTCCAAAACACACCCTGAATGTATGAGTGGTATTAGCCATATTAAAATCACATGATCAAAGAAAGGGGGCGTGATGGTTCCCCCAAACAAAAGCAGGGTATTATTTTCAGAATAGATAATAGACATGGAACAGACAAAATTACAGCAGAGGCTCACTATAAACCCAGCCTTGAAATTTGCTAGCTGTATGACCTTAGACTAGTGATCCAATTTTGAATTTCTGAGTTTTGGTTCTTCAACTATATAATGGGGACTAATACAAGCTTTCCCCAATTCATTATGTCGATAAGAGGGTTAAATAAAAGAATGTGAGGGCCCTTTGTAAACAGCCTCTGAGAGTGTAAGGAAGCATTATTATCTTCTGTTTGACTTCTCTTGGGTTTAAAACATCTCTCACCTCCACTGTTCCCTATTCATTTAAATTGATGTGCCTTACAAAACCTTTTTGAATCCATTCAGGAAAATATTAAGCCAAATAAAAGGCAGCCTCGACTTCTATAGATTCTCTTAATCATATCACCCCAACTCAGCTCATCGTCATTTATCATCACCCTTTGTTGATTACATGTCACCCAGTCTTCTATCCATTTCATGGAATTTCTACCAAAACTAATTCATTCTAATTAGTGAGAGTCTGCATCTCTGTGACAAAGCAATACACATTTTGCTCGAGAAACTTTACCCTTGTAGTATAACAACTGCATTCCTTCTTTTTGTCTATTCTGCTGGTTATATTTCAAATGGCTCTCAAGTTGACATCTAGCTATGTTCTTTACTCTTCACAGCACTCTTTCATGTAAACATGGCTTATTTATTTTTTCTTTAAAAGGTATTCCATTATTTTGTTAGAAATGGAAATGATATGAGCACCTGTAGTTCTCAGGTCCTCTTTTGTGTGTCCTCTTTGACACATAAAAGATTCCAAGTTCCTGTAGTTCTCAGGTCCTCTTTTATGTGTCCTCTTTGACACATAAAAGATTCCAAGTTCCACCAGCGTCTTTGGACACTTGAATCTTATTGTTGTGACTATAATTACAGATGAATAGTGCTTTTTGTGAAAAATTGATTCTGCATACATCACTCACTGAATCCTCATCTAACAACCCTCATGGAGTGAGTATTGTATCTCCATTCTACAGATAAGGAAAATGAGGGTCTGAGAACAAAAGTGTTTAGCATGGTGTTACGCTGTTTGGAAGCAGTGGTAGCAGGGCTCAGACACAAATTTAATGGCAGAGGTCCCTGGTGGCATCCTGCATCCCAGCTAAGAAGGGCTAGTGAGATAAGCCCTCCCATATACAGAGCAGCTACCACTGACTGCATTTTTGCTTGTGGCAGGTTGTTTTTGCTCACTACTTGAGCTAGATTGAGCTCGCTGTGCTCTGGGAACTATGAATCAGGCCAAGGTCAGCCCAGGTGGGCCACTCTACACTAGAAGTCCTGCTAGTGACATACAAGCTGTAGATTGCCAGTCCTGGGACGGGGTGGTTTTGCATCATTTCTGTAATGTGCCCTAAGCGTATTGAGGCACAATTGACATAATAAACTGCAACATTTATATTGCACAATGTCATGTCTTGCCACATTTAAAAATCCATTAAACTGTCACCAAAATCAAGATCATGAAAATATTCTTTACTCCCAATGTGTCTTTTTGTCCCTTGATAGTCCCTTCCACTCTCCCCTCATGCACCACTCACCACTGATCTACTTTCTTCACTATAGCTTAGTTTTCAGTTTTAAGATAATAATTTGGAGATATGTCTATGTTGCTGCATGTAAAGAAACTCACTCCATTTTTTTTTAATTGATAAATAGCATTTTTCTATATGGATGTATCACAATTTTTCCATTCACTTGTTGGACATTTGGCTTGCTTCCAGTTTTTGGCTATGACAAATCAAACTGCTATTGGATATTCAAATACAAGTCTTTGGGTGGACTTACACTTCAATTCTCTTGAGAAAATGCCTGGGAGTCCAATGGCTGAGTCATAGTGTGGGTACATATTTAATTTTTTAAAAGTAACTCCAAACAATTTTCAAGAGATTATGCCATTTATATTCCCACCCATAGTGTATGAAATCTTTAGTTGCTCGATATCCTTGTCAATACTTGATAAAGTCAATTAAAAAAAACAAAACACTTTTTTAGCCAGTCTAACAGGTATGTAGTGGTGTCTTGTGGTTCTAATTTGCATCCTAAAGACTAATGGTGTTGAGCATCTTTTCATGTTCATATTTACCATCTGTATATCTTCACTTGTGAAGTGTCTAACCAAATCCTTTGCTTATATTCTAATTTAGTTGTTTGTTGTCTTATTATTGACTTTTGAGAGTTCTTCATATGTTCTAGATACGAGTTTTTTTTTTCAGATAAGCAATTTGCAAATATTTTCTCCCAGTCTTTGACTAGCTTTTCCATCATCTTAACAGTGTCTCTCAAGAGCAGAAGTTCTGAATTCAATGACTCCAACTTACTGTTATCTTTTATGGATTATGCTTTTGGCATTATAACTAAAGAGTTATTGTTTAATCCAAGGACAAAGATCTTCTCTTTTGTTTTCTTCTAGAAGTTTTATAGTTTTAGGTTTCACATTTGCATAGAGAATTCATTTTGAGTTAATTTTTGTATATGAGTCAAACTGTAAATTAAAGTCAAACCTTTTCTGCATATAGATATCCAATGTTCAATCATCATTTATTAAAAAGATTACCTTTCCTTACTAAATTGCCTTTGTACCCTTTCAAAAATAAATTGTCCATTTATGTATAGATCTACTTCTGGGCCCTCTATTCTGTTCCAATGACTTGTTTCTCTCCCTATATGCCAATACTACATGTCTTGAAAGTAGCTTTACGATCAATCTTGAAGTCAGTTCTCAGTATTCTTCCAACTTTATCCTTTTTCAAATAGATTTTTTTACTATTTTAGGTTTTTATAAATTTTCTTGTGAATTTGAGTCAGCTAGTCAATTCTAAAAACAAAACAAGGCAAAACAAAACAAAAACAAACAAAAAAAAACTGATAGGATTTTGATTAGGATTTCATTGAATCTTTAGATAAATTTTGGTGTAATTGATATCTTAACAATACTGAGTCTTTTATTCCATAAACAAAGTTTGTTTCTCATTTATTCAGGTCTTTCATTCTTCCATCAGGGAGTTCAACACCCATGTCAGGGATCTGCAGTGACACATTTCAACAACTACAAGCAATATGAGTGGGAGTCTGGAGAAAACCCACAAAGACCCTTAAAAGGAAAATTCAATTTTGAACAATTAACATATCTAGAGAAACCCAATTATCCTGATATTATCACATAAGATCTTAATCTGTTTTTCACTGGGCCAGGCCCTGGGGGAGACAGAAATCTTAGCTAGTGGTGCAGAGATGAAGGACAATCTGGTGGCGGGAGAGGAAATCAGAAAAAGCCAGTCACATAACAGTGGCCTCTTCAGGTGCCAGCCTTCAGCAAGCCTGAGCTGGCGGGGAGAGAAAGCTTGAACTTTCACTGAAGTTTGGAGTTTTGATTACTACTTACAAATGGAAAATTCACTTATTAAAGAGACTGCTTTTGGTGACTAAACATGGCTAGAGGAGCTTTTTATTACCTGAAAGTGATAAAAAATTATTATGGGTATACTGTTATTGCTTATAGTCTTATGAGTAAAATCCAGGAATGTAATTGCAGTACCATGTGGGAGGTATATGTTTAAAATTTTAAGAAGCTGCCAAACCACTTCCCAAAATGATTATAACCATATTAAATTTCCTCTGGCAGTTTATGAGCATCTCCATTGTTCTATGAGCCCTCTAATATTTGGTATGGTCAGTCTTTTAAATTTGAGTCATTCCAATAAATGTATAGTGGTATCTCTTTATGGTTTTAATTTGAATTTCCCTAATAATGAATGATGTTGAGCATCTTTTCATTCATTTATTTGCCATCCATATATTGTCTTTAGTGAAGTATCTGTTCACATCTTTTTGCAAGTTTTAAATTGGCTGTTTTCTTATTATTGAGTTTTGAAATTAAAAAATATATTCAGTACATAAGTGTACCTGATTTACAAATATTTTCTTCTGGCTTTTAGTTGTTTTTACATTCTATTAACAGTGTTTTTCAAAGAGCAGAGGTTTTTAACTCATTCTTTTATGGATTGTGCTTTTAATTTTATATATAAGAAATCTTTGCCTAACCCATAGTTACAAAACATATTTGCATACAAATTCTCATACATGAATGTTCCCAATAGCTTTGTTTATAATAGTGAAAAATTAGAAATAACACAAAAGTTCGTCAGCAGGTGACTGGATTTGCAGAGCCATACAGTGGAATAATACTCAGCAGTAATAAAAGATGAACTACACACTACAACATAGACAAATCTCAAAATAATTATGCTGAGTGAAAAACACAAGGCAAAAGATTGCATGCAGTATGATTCTGTTTATATAATAGTCCAGAAAATTCAAATTAATGAAACTAGTATTGTGCTTTCCGGATTCCCTGTTCTGGAATGATTAAGAACTCAAGGGCTTGCTCAAGAGTGCGAGCTCTAAGCAATAGGGTTGTTGGTTCGATTCATGGCCTGAACTGAGCTGCCGCTGAGCTGCTAACAGGAGGCAGGATGGCTCAGCTAAAAAAAAAAAAAAAAAAAAAGAACTCAAGGGGGGACTTTATAATCCAAAAGGAAGTTCCATATGACTTCTCTTTCCAGCAGGAAAAAACCCTCTCATTCCTCAGTCCATTCCTGCCATTGGTATCTTTGATTCTAGCAGCGCTGTGACCAGCTAACTTGATACTCCCCAGTGTGTCCAACATTGGGGCTCCAGGATGTAGTCTCCTTCCTGAAATCCATGTCCAAAGAGGGAGTCATCACAGATGAAAATGTTCCCTCTGGATTTTCTGGCTTTGGCCCTATGGCTGCAGTTCTAAGAGTCCGTGCTTGTCAGGCACCTCCAGAGCCCTTTTCCTTCACATCCTTATTTAGCACATGCACTGGCCTCAGAGTAGGTTCAGATACTGAGACCTTTCTCAATCATGGGGCATAGGAAGTGGGTCAGTTTTACGCCAGGAGTTTAGATAATTTGTTTTCAATTTCCTGAAACTTTTGTGTTTATCTATCCCTTCTCCCACTGCCACCAACTTTTTTTTTTTTAATAACAAAGTTAAATGTATTACCAGGAAAAGTATATATTATAAAGACATCAAGGCCTGTTACCTTTCCTGGGTGTAAGGTTACCTTCCCAAAGTGTTTCTCCACTTCCCAGCCCCCTGCTCCTTTTCTCCACACCTGCTTTTTCTTAACTTAGCATAAAAAATATATAATTAAAAAAGTGATTGATTTGATAGCTCATGAAAGACTATAATAGAAAAGTTAAATAATTATTAAAAAACCATACTACTACATCTAAGTGGTGGGGAAATTAAGACTCTGAATGACACCTCTGCAGCAAAAATAGGAGGTGTCCAGCAATTGTACTGGCAGGAAATGTAAAATCTTCCTCTTCAGAGCTGCTTTGGGTTCGTGCAGGCGTGTCAAATGGTATCCTGCTTGTGCTTCTCGGAAGTTTAGCGACTTCCATGAAAAGTCAACCTAAAGTAGGATTTTTCCGTCACAGCTGAAGAAACCAGTAAAATGAAAATATGTCTTTTAAATATTGGCTTTCACTCCTGAGGAATAAATATACCTTTTCTTCACAGCTGGACATTCGCAATTTGTCTTTTGTGTTTATGCTTTGCTGTCTCCTGGACTTAGTTGTCTATAATTGACAACAGGCGTCATATTTTAATAGAATCACTGGGGTATCCGTCACCCATGACAGCTTGTTACTTGCACTGGGTAAATGGCCGTCCGAGCCAGAGGGCCATTTCACAGGGTTTCTGGGGCAGAGGCCATTAGGACTGTCAGAACCATGTTTGCAATTTCCTTACCTGTATCTCTTTCTCTCTCCATGTCTGGTCATGCATTCTCTCTTATGTTGTGCGGTGGTGGTGGAGGTGAGAGAGTTTACCATGAATGGGAGGAGACAAAAGCAAAAGAGGGAGAGTCCCGCGGCCTGTCTGAATGAATAGTTGTTTGAAATTAGCTGGAAGAACACACATAGCTATTTCCAGAACGAACTCAATAAGACAGAAATGAAAATTTGTGTATTGCATTGTATTTTCCTCTAATCCCTCACAGAAATATATTTACAAAGAGGTAATCCAAGCTTAAAAGAAGAAAAGTTGATACAGATAATGGTGTAGATGGCATTTGTTGTTTCTTATGTAAAAGTACTGAAGTTAGCAAGGAGTGGAGGGTAGGAGGAAAGTGAACTAAGATACCCTGAGTGCTCATAAATTGGAAGAACTTAACATATTTTGAAGTTATTTTGTCCTTACAAAATCCTGTGGGAAGGACAGTGCTACACACATTTTGCATGTGAGGAAGTGGAGACTCAGAGAAGTAAGTAATGTTTCAAGGTCGGAATTGGGAACCTGGGATTTACTCTTGGATGGCTCTGACTCCAAAACCCTTTCCATGTCGTTACAAAACATTCCTGGAATGAAAATAAAGAGAAGTTGGAAAAATGAGAGTAGAGGAAGGGAAAGAATAAGAAACTCAAGGGAATCTTAGCCAACCAAAATGGCAAAATTAATGGCATCATTAATGCCAGTCTACTTTAGGCATGAAGAGAAATTCACATATAGTATTTTCTAAGACTAGCTGATATTTCTAATAATAAAAAAGATGCCATACATTCATGTAAGTATTCCTTAAGGGAGGTTTCCATGTGCTGTAATGCATTTTTTCTCATTTTTTTAAACTAGAAAATGCAGAAAACATTAAATTTTATCCAGAATGTAAAAAACTGTGTCATGCATTTTTTAAAAAGATAATTTTTTTCTGGTGCCAAGCAAATAAAGAGCACCAGCTGCCTCTTATGGCTATTGAAAGAATTAATTGTGAAATAAAACTTTTAATACAGCATATGGCCAAAACAAGGTATACAATAAATGTTATTATCTTGTTGCTTTTTGTGATTTAGTGTTTTAAATTCTCATTCTTTTGAAGCTAATGGTATTATCTAGAGGCTACAAATGTGTCTTGGATATAAAGCAAAAATAACTTTCCCCAATTATGACTACAAATTGAGTCAATATTAGGTTTAGGGATCCCTTAGCCTCTGTTTAGAGATTTAACACAGTCTACTGTAAAACTAAAAACAAAACAAAACCTCAGGAAACTTAGAACTGGGAAAAATGTACTGAACCATCCAATCTGTCACTTATTTAGGCAAGCATTTTGCCCTAAAACATTGCTTACAACAAGTGTGACTGTTTAGTTTTAAATGGAATTTCATACTCATTTCTAGGTAAGTCACCATGGTCCTTAGTCCCCGCCTCTCTCTAGAGCTTATGCTGACTAGGAGCCATATTTCAACACATTAAATAAAGAATCATCTAATGCAAACTGTGCTACTATAATTCCCATTGAAACTCCATTAAGCAAAGAAAAGCTGTCAAGTATAAAAGCTGCTGATCCTTAGGGATGACTTGGAGGACATTTTTCCTTTAATGGCTTCATGCTTTGCCAAGCCATAATTCACTTACGTTTCTGTCAACAGCTTCATCAGTATGTGTGTTTGACTTTCCTGAAAATGACACTATGGCAGCTCTCCTTACTATGCAAAGTTATTGCCTTGAAACCTCCATGTGGGAAAACAAAAGCTTTTAGTCAACTCTGCTGTGAAGGAAGACATTAGAGAACTTGGCTCCTGTGTCACAATAAACATTTTAGCTTCTTAAGAAACCTCAGAAATGAACTAGACAGTACAAATTGAATGAGTTTATTCACCAGAAACTAGTAATTCCCCTAAAGTGCTTTTCTTGGATTGCTTTTTGTAGCATTAAGGAATTAGATTTGGTACTATAAGTCTAGTAAACTTTCAAAGTTAATCCAGTAATGAAATTATCGATACAGGAAGAGAATGAAAGGGACTAGATGATTCTTATTTATTTTTCATCTTTTAAAATAATGCAGGAAACACTGAAGTTGTGTTTTAGATGTTGTCTACATACAAAAGTAAAATAAATATATCCTTTTATTTCACCAGAGAGTATATTTAAGTAAATTAACATTGGTATGAAACTTTGATATTTTTTTCAATATAAAAATACTTGACAAAATGAACATACATATGTTTGTATATATGTTTTGATATATAAAACAAGAAGACATACACACACACACACACACACACATTTATGTGTTTATCCGAGAGGAAAAGCCAGCTACCAGAACTGCTGCTGGGACGTTTTAAAAAGAGTCTAGGATTTATGCCAACATTTAGTTTCCTGTGTCAGGATTAGGTGGGAGGGAACACTGGTCAAGTTGGAATTTGGAAATCTGTGCCATGAATCTCCCACCCAGGTCTGGATAGCTAGGAGTAAAACACTTTATGCTTCTTGCTGCCAGTTTCACTTTTTTTTTTTTTCCTTTAAATAGTCACAGAAATATCTCAGCCTGTGTTAGAAGACTGTCAGGGTGGTTGAAGCACTATTTGGACTAAAAGGAAGCAGAGAGCAGTGAGGAGCAGATGTTGAGGAGAGAGAATGCTTGATTGTCAACAGTTTATAGGACTAGCAATGAACCTGAGACCCAAGCCAGAAATGACACACCTAGAACATCACAAACTGCTACTACCAAACTGTACTACAATCAAGAGACTAGGAGGTAACCCAGATGGGACATTTTCCTATGAAAGGTGGCCTCTGTAGTCCTTACTATGCCTATAAGAGTATAATTTATCCAGAGATAAAAAGGGGTGTCTCGTCTTTGTGCTACGTTGGAATCCCAAGCCACAGAGCCTGAGTCAGGGATGATGTTTTATGGAGGAAGGAATGAGAGACCCAGGACGCAGCAGGGGAAGCATTTTAGGGAGGATGTGGTCTCAGGGTGAGTCTAATTTCTGCCTGATTCCATAACGAGCTCTAAAGTGTGAATTATAGAGGTGGTCCAGCTTTGCAGCAAGGGGCAGTCTCTCATATCCCTATGTCATTGGCTGCACACTGCTCTGGCTGGGGTGCAGGAGAGAGCAGTAGGGAAGGAGGCTTAATCTCTCCAGCAAGGAGGCTTCCACCTGCTGAGCAAAATTCTCCGAGAAGAGTGAAGCTATGAACTATTAGCAGCCCACACTCAGAAGGAGACCAGGGCAGGGTTCTAAACTCATACACAGCAGTTCTCCATTCATGCATCCTGGTATTTTTGGTGGAGTGAAAGATCATTATAAGTTGTTTTCCACTTTACTTCTTCCTACAAAATTATGAATTAGTGTCAGGAAATGTTATATCTTATCTCACACTTTCAAATTCTCCCTTTAAGCTTTTTTTTTTTTTTTTAAAGCATCCTAACTGTTTTCCCATGGTGTAGTAACCTTCAAGCCATGGAAAAAATTAAAACTTTCTCTACCATGTTTCTTTTATTCTGGAGACATGCTGGTCTTATATCTGAATACCTGTTTCTTCTCTTGCTGAGTTTTAGTGTTGTCCTGTGCTATTACTAGTTTCAAAAAGTGAATGGTTGCTGGTTCGATCCCCATATGGGCCACTGAGTTGTGCCCTCCACAACTAGATTGACACTACTACTTGACTTGGAGCTGATGGGTCCTGGAAAAACACACTGTTCCCCAATAAAATTAAAAAAAAAAAGAAAAAAAAAGAAAGTGAAGACCAGGGGATTTCCCAAACAAACATAAAGCATTTGGACACTTAGTGATTTGTCTGAGAATGGATTAGGAGAATCTGATCATCATCCCACTTGGGGTCTAATATTTTTACAGAACTTGATTGTAGAAGGCCATGAATAAAGACTGAAATTTTATACTCAAGGTCATAGTTTCTTCAGAATTTATTTAAATATAGGGCTTTTAAAGAGATAATTAAAGTGAAATCAGATCATAAGGGGCATTCCCTAATCCAATAGGACCACTGTCCTTAGAAGAAGAGGAAGAGACACCAGACACAGAAGAAAGGCCATGTGAGGACACGGTGAAAAGGTGGCCATCTGCAAGCCAAGGACAGAGGCCTTAGGAGAAACAAAGGCTGCTGACACCTTCATCTTGGACTTCTAGCCTCCAGGATTATGAGAAAATGCATTTCTGATGTTTAAGCCACCCACTCTGTTGTATTTCATTATGTAACCCTAGCAAAATAATATACGAAGGGTGTCAAAAAAATGTATACACATTTTAAGATAACCTCTCTTAAAATGTATATACATTTTTTTGGCAGCCCCGTGTATACGGTATATTGGACCACATGTAAATTATACATTTTTTTTTTAAAGATTTTTATTGGGGAATTGGGGGAAAGGGAACAGTGCTGGGGAATTGGGGGAAGGGGAACAGACAAGTTGTCTTTTTGTTCTTTAGTCTAGTTGTGGAGGACGTTGCTTCACTGGCCCAAGTTGGCACCATCATTACGCTATTCCCGGGCGAGGCAGATCAGTCGCCGGCTTCTGGACCGCCGCTCACTGCGGCTGCTGGCCACTCACTGGCTGCTGGCTACACACGGTAGCCCACTGCAGCAGGGGCTGCAGCCTATGCCGTCGCCAGCGACTCATAGCAGCCCAGATCCAGGTTGAGCTGTTGTTCAGCATCTTAGCTGTAGAGGGCAGTGTCACTGGCCCTCATATGTGGGATCCAAACCGGGGCCCCCTGGAGTCCCAAGACAGCTCTTAACCAATGTGCCACTCGGCCGGCCCTAAAGTATACTTTTCATAGAAGTAGGTTGTGGTCCAAGATGTTTAAAAATCTCTGAACTAGGCCTGGGTCTGGTCAGCCACAAAGTTGTATTTAACTCTAAACTTAGTAAGGATAATGACTTAATATCTGTCAAATTCCCTTTCTTATTTCTACCTTTAACTAAGGGTACTTACAGGACGTACCCATATGTTGGCTCTAATATGTTAGCTTTTCTCATGGATTTTATAGCTCATGATACCATATATCCAAAAGGCAAAAAGCCCCGAAGGGTAGGGTGGGCGTTGAAGGCATGTTATCTAGCTGTCTTGTGTTTTATATACTCATCTACTTAAAATTATCCTTTGTTTATGAATATAAAGCAATTCTTACTCATTGATGTAAGGTCTTACCAATGTCAACTGCCTAAGTGATTAGTTGTGGAGTTCTGCAACTGCCTCCCCTCACATACAGGGCAGCATCTTGAGACTTGAGGAACATAGTTGGTGATAGAGATTCTGACCCTTCCTGGATACAATGCAGAAAGAAAAGACTGCTCCATCAAAGGTCTCTTATGTGGAGAAAGAGATGTGTTAATTTAAACAAAAAGAAATCCTCTCCAAATGTATTTATGACCATACCTGGCATTGTTAATGGGCAGGTAAAGTAAATATCTATTGGAGATTTCACTTGTATTTCTACCGTTAATCAAGTCATAGGGAGAGCATTTTATTTCTAGAACTTTAAACAGTCTTGGTCTGCCTGGTGGGCTCCATTCTCCACTGCCCATTTCCTTTAATGAACTCCACATGTAAGATGCCCTCCTGGAAGGCACACGCTCTCTTTTCCAAAGGAGTGGCCTTTTTCTCCCCTCAAATTTGTGGGCAGTCATTGTTTTAGTCCTTTTGGAGTGCTCTCACAGAATAATATAGACTGGGTGGTTTACAAACAACAGAAATTTATTTCTTACAGTTCTGGAAGTTGGGAAGTCTAAGACCATGGCACCGGCAAATTCAGTCACTTGGTGAGAGCCCACTGGATGGTTTATAGGTGGCCAGTCTTGTTGCCATGTCTTCACGGAAGGGGAGAGGGAACTCTCCAGGGTCTCTTTTATAAGGGCATCAATCCCATTCAGGAGGGTTCCAATCACCTTCCAAAGGCCCCACCTCCAAATACCATCACATTAGGGACTGGGTTTCAGCATACAAATTTTGGGGGTGAAGGGACATGGACATTCAGTCCATAGCGGTCAGTTTGTGAAACAGCCCGACTCATCCTCACGCCTGTTTCCTCCGTCACCATTTCCAGGTTTGAGTTTCTCAGGCAAATAGGTCAACAAGGAAACAGCGGGTTTTAGGCATGGCTATTCTACTAATGAACCACCCTATCAATGTGTTGAGATATTTTTTTAAAGAATAATTTGATTATTTGAAACTTTTGTTGCGTTTTTCTCAACCTTTGAACTCTGGACAGGAGTAATGTGAGTTAATCTGTATAAGCTAAAATTCACTTGGTATGTTTACGTGAAAAAAACCCCATGTATTTCAATACCACTGTGAACAGGTGGGTGGGCAAAGATGTTCTCTTGACAGATTATATAATAATATTGAAAGACATAAAATTGTAGCCTTCCCTGGACCCAGCTTTTTCTTTTAAAACACTTACATCTTTGGATGATTTGGATGCATTTCTTCTGATATAGAGAAAATGCAGAAAAATGGTTAAGAAATATAGGTTTTGTTTTAACAAATTAGAAGTAAAAATTATTGACAGCAAACTAGCATCAGGAAGAATGACATTATACGTACTATAAATTTAAGTTTATTATTTTGGTATGTGTCCTGGTAGCTGCATAAAAAGATCAGTGGAGTTTGTCATTTAGAGTTTCATTTTTTCAATCTATTCAGTCTGGTAAACAACATTGTTTAAAAGTGGAAGTGCACTGCTTCTCTGGCCAGGCGTCCTCGTGAGAGTGACATCGTCTTTAAACCCTGCGTGGCAATCCCTGACGCACCGCCGTGATGCCCAGGGAAGACAGGGCGACCTGGAAGTCCAACTATTTCCTTAAGATCATCCAACTTCTGGATGATTATCCAAAATGCTTCATTGTGGGAGCAGACAACGTGGGCTCCAAGCAGATGCAGCAGATCCGCATGTCCCTGCGCGGGAAGGCGGTGGTGCTGATGGGCAAGAACACGATGATGCGCAAGGCCATCCGAGGGCATCTGGAAAACAACCCAGCTCTGGAGAAACTGTTGCCTCATATCCGGGGGAATGTAGGCTTTGTGTTCACCAAGGAGGACCTCACTGAGATCAGGGACATGCTGCTGGCCAATAAGGTGCCAGCTGCTGCCCGTGCTGGTGCCATTGCTCCTTGTGAAGTCACTGTGCCAGCCCAGAACACTGGTCTGGGGCCCGAGAAGACCTCCTTCTTCCAGGCTTTAGGCATCACCACGAAAATCTCCAGGGGCACCATTGAAATCCTGAGTGACGTGCAGCTGATTAAGACTGGAGACAAGGTGGGAGCCAGCGAAGCCACACTGCTGAACATGCTGAACATCTCCCCCTTCTCCTTTGGGCTGATCATCCAGCAGGTGTTGGACAATGGCAGCATCTACACCCCGGAAGTGCTTGACATCACAGAGGAAACTGCATTTTCCCTTCCTGGTGAGTGTCTGCAATGTTGCCAGCGTATGTCTGCAGATTGGTTACCCAACTGTTGCATCAGTACCCCATTCTATCATCAATGGGTACAAGCGCGTACTGGCTCTGTCTGTGGAGACTGATTACACCTTCCCACTTGCTGAAAAGGTCAAGGCCTTCTTGGCTGATCCCTCTGCATTTATGGCTGCTGCCCCTGTGGCCGCTGCCCCCACTGCTGCTCCTGCTGCTGCTGCGGCCCCAGCCAAGGTTGAAGCAAAGGAAGAGTCGGAGGAGTCGGACGAGGATATGGGATTTGGTCTCTTTGACTAATGCCCAAAAAGCAACCAGCACAGCCAACTTGATTTGTGAAACAAGGAAAATAAAAGGCTTACTTCTCTTAAAAAAAAAAAAAAAAAAAAGTGGAAGTGCACTGAGTTACATTTGAAATTTATGTTCTTAAGCTTTAATTGAGGATCTCTGAATTAAAAAAAAAACATATTCTAGGGTGTTGACCATATTGTCTATGAATTTTCAAAGTTCTATTTATTATTTGGGCATCATTATGAAAAATATTTTTAGAAATGAATTCTGGGAAGAGCTTTCTTTTCCCTAAGAAACTGAGAGTATTTTCTTTATGAAAGGAACATGAAAACCATGTGCCGTATATCTAGACTTAATTTCCCTTTTCCCTTTAATTGTTGGGAAGCCAAGAACCCAATTTGTAGTCCTAAGTTTTACCGTGTAGAGCCTTATGATATATTCATGTATTTACAAATATATTTACAAATATATTTACAAATATCATATATAATGGTATATTAATATAACATCACATATATTTAATGATATGTTTATATATCATTATATATTTAATATTTTCCTTCTATTTTGCTTTTCTGTCTAATTAGTATTTTTTGTCTTGATTTTAAATATATATATATATATATATATATATATTTTTTTTTAAATGTACATTTCACTGTTTACTGTATGTACTTTCTGGAGACAAACTATGTTAATTAAGGCATGGTGTAAATAATAATAATAATAAAAATAATATAACCTAGTGATAATTTATTTGGTAAGTACCTATTGAACCACTCTATATTCGTAGAACAGCTTTAGGTACAAAATGCCTGCAATAGGTAATTCCCACTTCCAGAATGTTATAATTTAGTAAGGGGAAATGGATATGAATATGATAAGTAACTATACAATCTGAATAAATGTAAAAATTAATGTGCAGGTAGTAAGTTGTACAGGTGATCAGAAGAAGGGTAGATAAATCTCTAAGATTATCTCCAAAATATGAAACTGAATTTAACACTCCTTTCTTGCCAATAGCAATAAGTAATAAACATTTATTCTCTCTTAACTTTTAACCTTGTTTGTATGTTTTCAGCTTTATTGCGTGTAGTTTTTATTTTTAAATGATGCAAATAACTTTTTGATGTGATTGATTAATAAAAATGATATTAGATTTTTAAAATATATACTGAATATTGTTTAATAATTATTAGTCATTCGCAAACCAATGCCATGGTTTCTGTTGTGTGCATGTACCCCTATTATTATCTATTAAATACCGATTTTAAAAATCAACTTATTTTTCACTCAAATTTGTTTAAAAAACATTGTTATACTACTGTTGAGGGAAATAGTATAATTGTAAAAAGTAGAATACCACTGTTTAAAATATAAAAGTTTTTTAAAACAAAAGAGAAACTGAATTATAAGTAATACTGAGTCCAATTAATTATAAAAAAATTTGAAAATATTGCTTAGTGAGGGCTCTTTATGTTTTTTTATAATGAAGGACTACTCAGGTTGATTAGTTTAAGATGAAAATAAGGCTTTAAAGCAAAAATGATTTGTCTGTTAGTTTTGATGGAATCCAGACACAATGGCACAAGTAATTAGAAAAAAACTGGAATTTTAACTGCTTTGTCTGTTAAGATTTAATGCTGAGAATAATTTTCCAAAGAAAATCAAGTGAATGACTTTCTAAAATAAATTGTGTGATGAAGTCATTTGATGTAACGCTTTTATCTGTTTCATTTCTGAATAGGTCAAATTTTGAAAAATAAATGAGAGTAATGGCAAGCACTTCCTTATTCATGAATTACTATCATCTGGTTTGGAAAATATTAATAGAGACCATATACAACATCTCTCAAATGCCTCTGCATAATGCTCATAACATATTTAGTGAATTCTTCAATGAGATCATTAATGAGTCATCTAGACACCAAGGATCCAAGCCAATAAAAACAGTGGTGTGTACTCCAGAGCTCAGCTTCTTGGTTGCCCCATCCACTTGCTCTTGCCCACGGAATGCTGCTGGAAGCCTCTCTGTGACAATAACTGCAAGTTGTACAAATGGGCAAATGTATCTGCACGACACGTGCATTAGTTAAGCCAGAGCCAGTCATACAAAGCACCTACAAGTGACAGCTTTCTCCAGAAAGACTGAATACTCTTGCGATTCAAACAGGTGAATGAAATACCTTACAGAAATGTCAATGAGTCTCAGTATAAAATCGTAGTTTGTGTTGACTGTTCTCTTAATGAAGCTGAGAAACAAGTCGGGGACTGAGTGCTCCATCCTTAATACGGCTGATGATTTTAGTAGATTCATTCAATCTTGTCTCTGGAACCTATGTGAGTTTGAGTCCTGGCTCTAGTCTATCTTATTAGCAGGATAAACTTGGGCAACTTAACATTCCTGTGTTTAAGTTATCTCATCTATAAAATAGTGATAATAATAGTATCTAGCCCAAAAAAGTTATTGGGAAGACTAGATATATTGGTAAACATTAGCTCTTAGGATAGTATTTGGCGTATAATAAGCATTGTATAAGTGTTTTTAGTTGTTTTTCAAAAATTTTTTTAAATGTCATGGGTTATGGACCAAAATGTGTGCCTCCCCACCAGTATCATATGTTGAGGCCCTAACTCCCGTTGTGACTAACTCCCGATTTGGAGAGTGAGCCTTTAGGAAGGTCAAGGCTAAATGAGGCTATAAGGATGGGGTCCTAACCCAACAGAGCTGGTGTTTTTATAAGAAGAGGAAAAGACACCAGAAATTTGTGCACATGGAGGACAAGGAGGAAAGACCATGTGAGGACACAGTGAGAAGGTGACTGTCTAAAAGCCAGGATAAGAGCTCTCACTAGAAACCAAATTTGCCAGCGTCTTCATTGTGGACTTCTAGCCTCCAGATCTGTGAGAAAATAAAATTATGTTTTTTAAGTCACCCAGTCTGCGGTATTTTTTTATGGAAGCCCTAGCAGGCTAACACACTGTGCTTGTTATTATTATTATTAGTTTTTAATAGCATGAGGGAGAGAACAGAGATGGTTCTGGGTGTAAATTAACCAGACCTCAGGAGAGAAGTACAATAAAATAAGGGCTAAAGAAAATTTACTTTCACAAGATAGAAAGATATTCATGTATGAAAATATTAATGTTTTTAGACATAAGAAAGAGGAAAAAGAGTACCCCTTTCATAGAAAGATGCACAGACAAGGAACAGGGGAGGGTGAACAGAGGAATTTCCCACATCTACTGGTCTCCAATACCTGTTCGTCGAACACAGGTATGGGGCCTGCTGCATTGCTCACTACGCTGCACCTGGCACATTGATTCTACTTTTTGAATCGTAAGTTGGGACACTTGTCCTGGTAATTATAAATCTATGCAAAGTAAGTTAAGCTGTATATATACTGAAGCTGGCCTTAAAATCTTCTCGTATGACTGTAGTGAGATAGCTTTAGCTACTCTATCAGGGCATCATAAACAGAGAAAGAATATTGGGTGGAGTGGTCATAGAGTTGAAGAGGAATCAGGGATTGGTAAAATGTAAATACCGAATACTAAAGTTATAATGAAATTATCATAATAGAAGAAAACAAAACTGTTCAACAATTTGCTAGCTTTTCTATGGCAGTGTCAGCAGGTGGCGACAGTGTGCTTCTAATAGGTGATGGCAGGCGCCCTAAAGGCGGAAGTTTGGTGGGCTGTGCAGACATGCTGCTCTCCTCATAGGGTTTCTAGGGATGAAGAAATGTGCAGTCTAATAAAAACCTGTGATACATATCTCATTTAGCTTATATGTATTAAACACATGCATATACAAATAATTTCTATTTGTAATTACAAACATAATCATGAATGATTTCTAAAGAAAGTGCCTAATAATAAAAAGATGTATTTGAAATTCATCAACATAAGTTGTAAAAAATTTCCAGCCCTCAGCTTTTCTAAATACCTTTTAAGTTCTAGACTGATCCATCTGCCAAAGGCCACAATATTCTGTAGATGGATGATTAGGAAAATTGGCAACGTGCCATAGAGTGATGTTTCTCAAACTTGAATGTGATGCGGGTCACGTAAGGATCCTTTAAAGGTGAATTGAATTCAGTATATCTGGGGGATAGGGACTGAGATTCTGGATTACTAGCAAGGTCCTTGTTGATGCTGAGGCTGCATGTCCTCATATTACACTTGGAATAGTAAGGCTATTGAGGCATTCACGTCAGACCTCTGTCTAGCGCTGACAATCTGAACTAACTGTGACCTTGGTGAGGTCATTTCATCACTTTGATTCTCTAGTAATGAAATAAACAGAAAAATAAAGTAATGTCTCTTTTGTTTCTTGTTGATAGCAACTATCTTAGAATTCTGTAAAATCCTGAATCATCTACCAAAGAAAACACTCTTTTCTTTGGTATTTCTTATTTTTAAAATAAAAGTTATATTTTATATGTATTCATACAATCAATTAAGCATATCAACTTGAACATTTTAGACAATGCTTGATACATAAAAACAGAATCATTGGCTAAATATGAAAAGTTTATCTAATTCAGGTTTTAGTTTTCTGGATTGACTTTTAAGCCCCCTCAAAAAGACCAATTAAAATATGGAGTAAGAGCAATGAAAGATATCTAAAATGAAGGCACTGACAGCAAATCTAAAAACTGGGTGGAAATACTTCACTGAAAGAAAGACTAAAAACATAATTCCAAATAATTTAATTATGTGATTATGATTTTAAAATAGTACCCCAAGAAGGAACAAGAAAACAATTGTTAGTCATTTAACTGTGTGATAATAATACATTACTATCCCACTGGGGGTACAGAGTTCTGTAAGGACAACCACGAGTGTCAGTAAGGTAGAGCTAGCCTGGGCCGATAATGGCTCTGCTCCTTAAATCAAGTCTTCCTGCAGTTTGATACCTGGTTTCTCGTTTGACCTGAGTGAAAGTGTCTTGACACATACTGCTTATCCATAATGTGTCTCAGCAGCAGGACCCCAACTAACAGCAGTTTTATTTGATGGGGCATTTGTTACCTTCGTAATTAATGCTTGAATGTTCAGCGACTGAGTAGTTTCAATAAAGGGCTTCTCAGGCTGGCAGGCAAAATGAAATAGGGTGCCTAATAAGCATGTGGACAGAAGTTATATTCAGTCCTTCAAGTCTTGTTTTCTCTTTTCTTAGTGGTAACTTTGGATGTTCACTGCCTAAGGTCTTACTCTAACTCCAAATTTTAATAACTGGGGTTTGGGCAAGCTACTCAACTTCTCTAAGCCACAGTTTTCTCATCTATAAAATGTGAGTATTAACAGAACCTAATTTTCTAGGGTTGTTGAGAAAAATTAAATGAGACATAATATTAATACCTGGAAACACAGTTCTGCTATGGTAAGCCGTCAGTGCATGTTGCTGTTATCATTACATTTGTCAGTATTATCAGCAGTCATTATTGTGGGATTGCAGAATTAATGCTAGCTTATTTATGAATTCTTAGATTGTGACTACTTTGAGGCGCCATAGAGACTCAGAATTCAACTTTAAACCACGGACTAGTCATGTAGTTTTACTGTTTTAGCCTTGTTTTAAAATAATATTTTTCTTTTGCTATCATTTTAATTTTTGGCAAAGATTTCATCCTTGCTTCACACGGGTCATGTTAACTGATTAATTACTCTAACTCCTCAGGTAGTTCTGTAAATATTTTTAATATTTTGGATTATTGTCATTACTAATACCTTCTGTGCTTTTTCTTACAAAAGTATTAACCATTTCTTACATTTTTCATATGGACCTTAAAAAAAATAACGAGCTAAATTTTTCTAAAGGTGAATGCTCTTAAAACTGAATCTGAATATTCAAGTGTGTATATTTAATTTCACATATGCTATATGCTTTGGTAGAGCTATCTTTTTTAAGACTAACAGTTCCGTAAAGTAGACAGGTAGATGTTATCATCTGATTTCCACAGATGAAGAATTAGATTTAAAATGTTAGTTCAGTTCTTTTTCGACACTCGTATAATTTGTAAGTGGCAGAGAGAGATTCCAAGGTCAGGCCTCATTACTCCACATCAAGTACTTTTTTCAAAACCACAGTCTTTGAACTTCACTCTGAGATCGGGGTATGTGCTGCAAGGGGATGTTGAGTTCAACTCTGCGAGTAGGTATATTCATCTGCTCATTTAAATAATTACAAGATATGAAAATTATAAATATGGGAAGTGCTATCAGTGGAAGGAGCAGACTGTTGGTACAGATGGTGAATTGGAGATGCAGACAGAGTGCTCAGAGAAAGACTTAATATGGAAAGACTTCACTTTCCATATTAGAAAACTGGGGTCCCGACAGAAAAAGACCAGCTAAGATTGTTTAGGTAGACGGAGGACAGGCCGACACCGGGACCTGTATCTCCCCACCTTAAGATTCAGGCTTTTTCACTTGACGCCTCTTGTAAATTACTATTTTCAGATAGCATAATAGGTTTTAAAATTCAGTAACAATGTTTTTTTCCTCAGATACATGTGGCATTATAAATATGCGTATTGAAAAAATCATTTTCTCCAAGGAAAAGTCATTAAGAGTAAATAAAATATTTAAGAATGTTATACTAAAGTGAATTTTTGTCATGTATTAGTATATATATTTATACCACTATACACATCTAGATATAGAGATAGAATAATAAGATGTTAACCATATAAAATTGAAGCCTCTTACCCAGCACCTACTATTAAAGTTCTGCATCAAAGATGATCTCAAGGTAGAAATCACTAGTTGTGCTCAAGACAACTAAGAAATGACCTTCAGGTAACAATGGCTTTGGAAAAGAATAATTAGAATAATACTGGATTTTTCAGAGACTTTATCTTTTACTGACATAAACTACAGCATGCATTGGCCCCCACATGGGACTATGAGTAAAATCTTATCCCTATCACTCCTGGAAACCACTAACTGAAGCATGTAGTCAACCAGGAAAGGCTCGTTACAGAAAATGGAAATATTAAGGGAGTGAATCCAATTCCACAACAACAGCATAAAATGGAGCACTTTCATGAGGATTCAGTCATATTAAGTTCTGCATGGTAGCATGTTGGTGTGGGAAGAACAAAACAGAGAATTAGATATACTGAGGCACTCAGCAGTCAAGCTCAGAGTTGGTCTGTGAACATGAGTCTCAAATTTAGGGCTGATAAATATGAAGTTTGGGCCCAATCCTGTCATCTCATAGACCTCTCAAATCCATGGGACTGAAGCAAGCACTCGTGTACATTCAAAATGCAAGGCTGTTATGGCTGATTTCTTGGGCCCTCTAAGGAGTAGATGTTCGTGGGTAGGTAGGTGACCACTCTGCATTCTGAAGTGTCCTTGAGGGGTTTGGTAGAGTCTGTGGAAAGAGGTACCAGAGTTAAGGAGAGCCTCCATTTATAGTACTAAGCCAGTCACTGCCAAATTTTCAATGTCAAGAATCCCTTTTTATTGATTTTCCTGGTGGTCTCTAAATATTTATTTATTATTTATTTATTTATTTATTTATTTATTTTTCATTGTACTTACTAAGTGTAAGTAATTAGCTCTCACATGTTGTTATTTAGATGCACAAAATCACTAATTAGACCTGGTTATCCTAAGATAACTAATGATGCCTCCCTGAGTTGTTGCCATTTCAGCCAAAGTACTAAAATAAAACTACACTAAAGCAAAACTTGCTGTTTTGATTAACCTGTGGGGTTTATTCTAAGAATAGCTTTAGTACTTTTAAAAATGTTGACTTGAGCACCTCATTGTTAATTGGAGCCTCTTTGGTTGGAAACTACTGGGTTAAATTTTATGTAGTTGTCTCTTTCTGTCTCTTTCTTTTTTTCCCTTTTAGGCCTTAAAAGCTAACACAAAAGTATCTAATGATCATATACTTACTTAACATATATTACATATGACCTAACTATAGCAATCAGAGTCCTAGCAGAAAACACAATGTCACTCCGATTGATCAGGTAAAGAAATCTTAACAAAGGGACGCCTTACAGAGATGT
Source organism: Hipposideros armiger (assembly GCF_001890085.2). Taxonomy (NCBI): domain Eukaryota; kingdom Metazoa; phylum Chordata; class Mammalia; order Chiroptera; family Hipposideridae; genus Hipposideros; species Hipposideros armiger. The sequence continues at coordinate 215,331 of NW_017732237.1, forward strand.
GGGCATGGTTAATGGAATCTGCAGGGAAGCTGAGGAGCCCAGAGACCAGCAATAGTTGGAAGCCATTATTGCTCTTAAGCATGAAGGTAGAAGCAGAAATAGTAACATGGAGCTCTGAAAAGCTTGGAACCTTAGAGGATCACTTAGCAGGGACTTTAATCCTGGAGAGGTGCTGAGACTTCAAAAAATGTGGTTGCCAAAGCAGGGAAGGAGTGAACAAAAGATTCCTGAACTCTCTCTTCTTTAGCCCTCCAATTCCATTTATTTTCGTGGGTTTTATATATCCTAACTGAAAGGTGACAGAATTCTAAAAAAATCTTGTTAAGTTTTTGCATAATTTAATTTAGTATATAGGGATGACATTGTTTTTTTTTTTGTTTGTTTTTGTTTTTGTTTTTTTTAAGCTGAGCCATCCTGCTACCTGTTGGCAGCTCAGCGGCTGCTCAGCTCGGGCTGGACTCAAACCGCTGTTGCTCAGAGCTCAAACTCTTGAGCGAGCTCTTAACCAACTGAGCCACTCAGCCGGCCCTAGGGATGACATTGTTAAACATTACTCAGCATGTACAGAAGTTTAGTTCCTGACTTGGTCATGGGTAATAAAATCTACTAAATTCTGAGGGCTGTGTCATGATGAATGCATGTTTGGTGTTGCCGTGAAAACCAGTGGGGAAACACTTTCCTGCATTTACAACTTCCCTGGAATTAGATCAAATATTCTGTTTACTAAAATAACACAATTTACTTATACTACTTTTGTTTTAGAGCAGCGGTTCTCAACCTTTCACAGGGGTCGCCTAAGACCATCGGAAAACACATATTTTCGATGGTCTTGGGAACCAAGACACCGCTCCTCTATCCATCTCCAGGCCCACATGCAGATACACCCACATACGAGTACCCAGCGACCCCTGTGAAAGGGTCTTTCGACCCTCAAAGGGGTCGCAACCCACAGGTTGAGAACCGCTGTTTTAGAGGAAAATAGCAGGATGGTTTCCAAAACTATTTTTACAGAGTTATCAGCTCTAGACTTGTATCCTTCTTCCCTAGAAATATGAAAGATGCAGGTATATGTAAGTAATCATAGATGTTTACATTCTAAATTCTATCCAGTGGGCCCTGTGAGAAGTAAGAAATGATTTTTAAAATCCTCAGCTTAATGACCACCTTCAGTTCTGTCTCATCAATGGTCCTTAAGTGTCTGATTCATGTCTCACACACTAGGTGGTAATTCAAGAGCTAAAGAGATATTTACTTATTATCATAGAATATATTATTCAGATCAACTCTTGCTAGTTTTATCTAAAATATGTGTATTATTTGCAGTTTCTCATTAAATTAGCTTTACTCTACTCAATTTTAGAGGTACCTACATAATGTAAAATAACACAGCTCTCTAATTATTCCACTAAGGAGCCAACTATGAACTTGATAGTTATTGGGTTTAAGGGCAAAGATTTCAAAGTTAGCATAGAATTAATCAATTCTTTGTTTTCACCTCAGTGTCAGAATGGGGAGCTAAGTAGAGTAGGGGTCATTGAAGGGCTTGGTAAGGGAAAATATTTAGCAAAAAGGACCCAAGGACACAAATGATTTTTTGGTTAAATTATACTTTTTTTTTCATCTTCATGTATTCTCCAAGTATTTTCTTAAAAATATATATAAACAAGAACTTCACAGGCTCACTGTTTGAACATAGCTCTGTTGGAGTCTCTAGTGGGCTATCTAGTGGAATGGAAAAAAGTTTTTCCTATCTTTATGTTGAGTGATTAGCTCAACTTCACCAGTCACCTAGCTCCATTTTAACCTGAAGACTGTATATTATAATCATGAATAGTTACTTAACACTTTCTTGAGTACATGATTAGTTTTAAAGGTTAAAAGAAAGCACAAAAATGGCTTTAAGAGGCAAACACATTAGCTTTATTAATTAATTTACTTTATTAATTACTACTTCTGTGACAAGCTACTTAATCTCTATGGGCCTTAGTATCTCATATGTAAATGGCAAATAAAATAATGTTCTGTGTTGTGAGAATTAAACAAGGCAGCAAGTGTAAATTGCCTAGAACGGTGACTGACACATAATGGGTATCTAATCACAATTAGTTCCAATTACTTCATTTTTCTGTTCACCTAATGTAATAGCAAATACCTCTGTAATCTAAAAAGCAATACTTTGAAGTAGGTGTATACTCGTGTATAAGAAGCCATCAAGAAAAATAATCTGTAAGATCTTGAAATTAGAATATATTCAGCAATAGCTCATCCTAGACTGGCGATAGAAGCTGGTAACCAGGAGACAATAGCGCCCAGATCACCAAGAAAGAGAAAAGTCCAGGCAATGTTTCTAATCATAAAGCACTAGAACTAGAAATGGCAGATAGTGTAATTTGTCATGGTGACAATCCAATATGTGGATAGGGAGAGGTGGTCTGAAGTGAGAAGATTCAGGAGATACACAACTGGAGACTTTCTTACCTTTGTATGTTTGATCAGAACCTTATAAATATTCTTGTCTACATTAACTCCACTCCTTGACCTTCACAAAGTTATTTTGTGATAGCCAAGAATATTGACTTAAAAATGTGCTGTTATTGCAACTGGAGACTAGCCAAAGGCATTTAATAAAGGATTGTCTGTTGTGAGAGAACTGCTGAGTTATTGTTTCCCACATGCTCGTACCTCTATAACAATAGTGAATATTCATCATTTTTATACATTTACTCAACAAATATTTATTGAAGAGCCACTAAATGCTAGGCACAGCATCAGGTTTTGGAGACACAAAGATTAAGAATAGCATCAAGTCTCTTTCCTCAAAGATCTCACAATCCAGTAGTGAAGACAGACTAGTACAACAAAACCAATGATAATTTACTATCTACATAATTTTTTGCATATACATAATACCTAAAATTTATTGAGCATTTACTCTGTATCAGATATTACTAACTGCTTTACAGCTATTGTCTCCATTTTTCAGGCGAGGAAAATGGGACAAAGACAAGCTAAGTGACTGACCCAAGACCATACATTCATGAAGAGGCCAAACCTAGATTTGAATTTTAGTCTTTCATGTTGTTTGACTCTAACAATGCTTATTTTTTTCTGCGATAACTGACATTAGACATTTTGGAGGGAGAACTATTGATTTTGAATTAAAAAAATAAATAGGTGGTTTTCAGGCAAATAAGAAGTGTCAGCACAATCCAATGCTTTCAACCAAAATTGGAAATATGCAAGAAAGAACAACGGACCTATTTTGAGGGGTGAAGGGGAAGGAGGTAAGAGGGTAAGAAAGGCAACGAGGCTTTAATTTTGAAAATACCTGCGAGGTCTTTGTCAGATATATAGGTGCAATATGCAGTCACATGTTTAAACTACAGTTCAGCAAGAGTTCTGTGATGGAGTCACATTTGCCAATTGCCATTTGGTAACTGTGAAAATTAAATTATGCTAATTTTCAACATAAACAGTTTAAAATTTTCTGAGATGAAACAATCACTATAATTTGTTGAGTTTTTCCTATGTGCCCAACATGGTATTAGACATTTGATGTGCCTATTCATGTTTAATCTTTGTGATCAATCTATGTAGTAGGTATTCCACACTTAAGGAAACTTCTTTGGTGCAGTTACAGATAAAATTTAAATGTTTAAGAGCCGATGTGCTTGACTAGAGAGAGAGAGATGATGGTGAAAGGGAAAGAGATAAATAAACAAACCCTGGGGGACTCTAAATACCGGAGGTCAAGCAAAAGAGACTGAGATGGAGTGACGAGAGAGAAGAATATCTAGGAGAGTGGGTGTAAAGGAAGTGGAAGAGTAGGGAGGACAGAGTTAACAATACCAAATACTACATAAAGGTGAAGTAATGCAAGCACCAAGGAGGCTATTTGCATTCGGCAGTTGGCAGGTAAGTGGGGACTCAGGCAGCATGAGGGGGCAAACATCAGACAACAGTAGATCAAGTAGTGAACAAAAGTAGAGACAGTATACTCAACTTGTTGAAGAAGTTTGGTTGAGAAAAATGAAAATGAGAAGAGTCCATGGGGTTATAAGTTCAAGGGAGAGATTGTTTTTTTGAAGTATGGGGAGGTCTGACCTGTTTATAGTGTGTGAGTCAGGAGCCAATGATGGAAGGGAAAGTGATAATTGGTGAAGAAATGTCGGAAGGGAGATGAGAAGGTGGAAGATTGCAGGGATTCACTGTGAAGAGACCGTGAAAAGGGCAGTGATCTCAAATTAAAACATGGGATTTTGCCTGAAGGTGGAAATGCTGTGCCTTTGAAGGGGAACTGGGAATAAAAACATTTTGACAGTGCCTCCCAAATCTGTGTGATGAAGGAGAGAAAGTGGCCTGTTTTGGAGAGAGTTTCAAGGAAATGAGGTCTTAGGAGAGGGATACATTTTTCTTTCTGAAGATGGGGGGCAGGCAAGGAAGTGGTTGAAGTATCAGAGAAGACTTAAGGCTGTGAGGCCATGAGTTTCTAAAGGAGTTGGGGTCCCAGAGGGAACAGTTTGAAGGAAAATGGGGATGGATTTACAAGGCGATGACAATGATTGTGCAATGCTGCATGTATAGAGCTGAGACAAATCAGTGTGCTGAAGTGTTTGCTGGACTCTCACCTTTGAACAAATTTATAGAGAGTTTTACGTTGCTATGGACCAAAGGGACATCTGGCCCCAGGATATCACTGTACAGGTGAGGTAACCACAGCCTTGGGAAGATATGTGCCTGCCTTCCTTCCTTCCTTCCTTCCTTCCTTCCTTCCTTCCTTCCTTCCTTCCTTCCTTCCTTCCTTTCTTCCTTCCTTTCTTCCTTCCTTCCCCATTATTCTTTATTGGTGTTGTTTCTTTCCAATTTAGTGTATTAATGAACATTTTTGAGGTACTTGATATCATTAAAAACCTTTCTCTATTGCTCTATTTTAGAAATACATTAAACAATGTGATTTCTCCTAAAAATATGAAAATATTTCCTCTAGGGTAAAGGAGAACATGGCTTCAAATCCTATGTTGCTTTGATTCTTTTTTTTTTAACAATGAACTTGACTCAGGCTATGTCTCTGAGCAGAAACTGAAAAAAGAAATGGAGCATATTTGAATTTGAACTCACAACATTTTACAGCTACCTTGACTTTTTTTATTGAGTATTGGGGGAAAAAAACTTACTTTAATTGAAAGAATGCTAAGAGGGCAACATACATGACAATAGCACCCGGGACACATTGGTGACTTGGTTTCAGCTACAGCATGTACCATTTAACTTTCTCTTTAATCATAAAGACTTTCTAATGCATATATTATCAATTACTTTTTCATTCTGATTCTTTCTCCCCTACCCACCCCCACCCCCATTTCACACAAAGCTTTTTGATCTTTGGCTGACTACACCACCCAGTGAAACAACAGAATATGTGGAATTAAGATATTTTATTTTTTGTTTGCAAAATCAGCACTACCTTAGTTGATACGGTCCTACTACCTTATTCTCCATAGACCTCTCAAGGAGAAACATAACTATTTCCTAACTAAAATGGCCAACAATTTCTTCTTCTGTTTTGTTCCTTGAATTGATTAGTTTTATTGAATTGACTGGTTTACCCATCAGTCAAGATTCTGTTTATAAAATAAGAATCAGCTCTACACAAACTAATTTATTTAGGGTGCAAAGTAACTTGTTTGAGAGAGAGATATTCTTGTTAAATAGCAGTTTCAAAAACCTCTTCCAAAACAGAGAGGCCTCTTTAGGGAAAAACAATGTCTAGAATAGAATTTTTATCTCTGTGTGTTGGGTTATAAAAATGGGAAAAAAAAGTTCATATAGTGTTTGTTGCATAACAAACGAGGCTTATGTAACCCAAATGTTCTCTGGCTGGATCAGTTTATGACTACCACACGTCATTATGAGTAACTCTAAATATCCAAATTACCAAAGCATCATCCTTATGTGCTTCAGTGACAGAAATGAGCATCTTTTAACATGTCCTCTAGCTATTTCTAAGGGCTCCGCAGAGAGCTGTCACATGAGTGCTCAGAAATAAGTCTCTCACATTACTGTGCCTAAGCCCCATACAGTGCTGGTTCTGCTGCTGATGGCTGTTGAGGTGTCATTGCTCTTTGGGCACAGCTGTCCTTTCTGATGACTGCCCTTATCACCGCCATTCTAACCTTAAAAAAGGGACCCAGCTCTCCCTTTGTGCTATAAATTGGAAACCTAGGAGAGATGAATTTCTAATTCTATACAGAAACACAAAGTCAAACCCCTAACTTTCAATGTGATTTCCCTGAATGTTCAAAATAATAGAAATGGTGTAAAATTTACAATGTACGCACTGTATATTCATATGCTGTTAGGCTATGAGCATGTTCCTATCTTCAAGGAAACCTTACTCAATTAACTGATACCTGGTTTTGTTCTTTGGCACTCCCATACACTTTAGATTAAATATATTATGGTTCTTAAAGCCTAGGTTTTTCATTCTTTCTCAGTATAGTACATGAGGACCATTGAAAGTCCAGATTAAATCATGTGGTGCCAAACTCCAGCCCCTTGGTAGGTAGAGCCTCTCCTATACCACGAAGTGAAGGGAAGACCTCTACCTCCCCTTGGCATCTTCCCCCATGTCTATGTTCCGTTTACCTTGAACAACTCTTGAAACAGATAATATCTAATTCTGCAAGAACCTACATTAATAGCCAAGCATAGAGAATTCAAACCATATGTAATAAAGAAGCATTTATTACATAAGGGAAATGGTCAACAGATAATCAGATCTGGCTACCCGTTACAAAGCATTACACTAATGTTAGAATGAAGTTGTCTCAAGTATTTCTATTTTTGAAAAGAGCTTTTGCTTGTGTTTGTTTGACTAAATAGACCAAATAAAAGTTTTTTTTTTCCAAGAAAAATTAATCTTCTGAGGGTGTAGTAAACAATTCACAGTTTTGCAATTTTAGGTGCATTCTCAGGCAGGACTCTCCACTAAACTTATTTTTTAAATTATATCAAATTTTGCCAATGTCATTGCATATTTTTATAAAGTCTGATGATATAAGGGATAAATCATATAAATGAAGTGCCAATACAATTAAAATAGTGGGGTTTTCTTAAAACATAAAATTACACACATAATGTGTTTTTAACATAAATTTAATCAAAAACCAGATAAGCAAAAATTAATTTAAAATATATTGTCAATATAACTACTCAGTTTTTACAAACTGAAGTATATCCTTTTAAGTATTTAATATAATCTAACATACTAAAAAAATTACTCTATTACTATGTAGATAAGCATATCGTTAGAGGGCAATATACATTTTTTTCTGCTCTTGATTCAGTGAGAAGGGGATTTCTCTAAGTGTCTCCTGCAGGGTCTAAAATTTTCAGTCATGTTAAATGTGAGGTCATGTTGAGACATTAATGAATAACCAGGTGGGACGACTAGAGTTTTGAAGACCTGACTTCACATTTCCAATCAGTATAATCTTGACTGTGTTTGACACCACCTGGTGATTGTTGTTGATCCAAGTTAAGTATTGGATTAGTCTTAGATTAAGTTTTACTCTGGGTTCTAAGGCTGGCAGGGACTTCTGGAACAGAAAGTTCCAGAAATCTCCTGGCTTGTTGGTGCCAATTTCAGCAATCTGAGGATATAGGCAGATTTGGTCGGGAGAATGATGACTGATGACAGAGGGTACACACTCCACCTCCCAGCTTCCTGAGGTGGGGTTGGCTACTGTTTCATTGCCATACCTCACCTTTGCCTCTACAACTTCCTTTCCTCTTCTGAAGTTCAGGGCTTTCCTCTGTTCCCACATAATAGCTGGAAGTCTGGGTCAGGAGAAAGGCCAATCATGATACATGTCAAACATGAATTTGCATTACAATAGGTGTGTTATCACAACATTTACTATGTCTGATTTGTAAATCTGAGAATAACCAGGTGTTCTTGCTCAGTGCTACCCTTCTTTCTTTTGGAGCCAATTTTCCTGAAGGGAGCATGGATCCTGCTACACCACCAGTACACCGTATAGGCTGGTCCCGGTTTAGATTGTCATGAATAGATGAGTAAGTCTTTCAGATTTAACACTCAGTATCTGCAATCTTATTGAAAAATAGACTTAAAGTCATATCCTTTAATATGGCTCTCCTGTCACGGAAAGGGATAGTTTGTTTTTGTTTTCTTTTTAGCTAAGCCATCCTGCCACCTGTTGGCAGCTCAGCGGCAGCTCAGCTCAGGCCGGGAATCGAACCGGCAACGCTGTTGCTCAGAGCTCCCACTCTTGAGCGAGCTCTTAACCAACTGAGCCACTCGGCCAGCCCATGGAAAGGGATAGTTTGATTTTCCAGTTTTCTTATTATTTCTCAAGTTATTTAGAACCCAGGAAAGGAGGAAGGATAATACAGCTATTTGTTGGACTATCCCTCAAGATGGTATTATATATAACACATAACGTTAGTGTATACGTAATGTCGGTTGTCTCTATTTGCCCCTCTATGTCTACTCCCCATCCTTCTCCATGTTGATCATCATTGGAACACCAATAAGCATGGGCTACATGCTACAGGTTCTGAGGTCTCTAGGTTTCCAGTTGAAATGTGTCAATAAAGACTACCAACAAGAGACTACAGACTAGGGGGAAGCAATGGAATAGATTTAGGGTGTTTATTCCATAGCTAACGTCTTTGAAGTGGTCTCCAACAGTTTGTGCCCCTTGATTGAAGGTCACTGCTCCTCTCACGGCATTAAACTCTACATGACTCTCTGTCCTTCTTGTTTCTAGTAACTATTGCCTTTCCTTTTCCTATTGAGTTTAGGATTGTGAGAGCTTGGTTATTAACTAGGATTATTCCACTATGCCTTGTAGTTGTCTGACAATCACACCTTACTTAGTAAAATGTTTTCTTTGTTAATAAACCCCTGTTGGATTATTTTGTTTTGCATGGATCATATTTATACACACACGCAGTATAAAAAACTTCATTCATTCATTCATTCATTCATTCATGTATTTACTCAAGAAACACTTTCTGAGTATCTTACATGTGTTTTGTACTAAAGATGCAAAGAAGTATGATTTCTGTCTTTGAGGAGATCACAGTCTAAAAATAAGAGAAAAGAGACAATTACAGTACAAGAAAATTAGTGCTCTAATAGTTGCAAAAAGAGGTGTGTGAACATAGGAAAATGGTACTGATTTGCTTGGAAATGTTGCCAAATGCTTCACAAAGGAGCATGGTTTGAGATAGGTCTTTCCCTTTGGAGAAGATGAAAACTAAATAAATAATCTTTATAAGAATAAACTATAATAGAAAAAGGCCAAGAAAATTCAATGTGTAGGAGCCACAGCAATCTTATTATGGAGTGAAATGGGACAGGAATTCAGTTGGAAAAGGTAAACTGGAGATGTATTTGAAGATCCTTAGGTCCATGATAAGGGATTTCAGGTTTGTTCTGTGGGCAATAGAAATCCATCAACAATTTGTGGTAAAAGTTGTTTTCTAATTGTCTACTGTGCTGATATCTAATTCAGGGCTGGCTTTGGCAGTCTACTGTTAAGAAATTAGAGAATCCTATTATAATGGCCCAGACATGAGATGAGCAAAGACTTCACAAAAGCAACATGAACTGGCTGTATGTAGTTTAAAATTGCACTTAACACATCACCAGATAAGGCTTCCAATCTCTTTACAGTTGTTTTCTTTGGGATAAGCCTCATTTCTCTTTCATTTCTATACTGGTTACAAATCTGTTCAAAGAGTTACACTGCGTTTAAAAAAAAATAAATGTTGAAAGTACAGTAGTAGTGTACAAAGAAGTAAAATAATAATACAATCATTAGGTAACTATTTAAAAAGACTTGTTCATTTTGATCATTCAAGTAAAGGTCAGATTCATTTTATTTACATGTGAAGTATTTATTTCAATGTAAATACTGATGGAAATTTTATATGATATTCTTAGATATCTTATTTTCTTATTCTCATCAAATTCTCCATGTTTGTACTTTTGCTCTAGTTCATACTGTTTACATTCTATACCTATTTGAGCACCACCAATGACAACTGTTACCCAGGGCATACGTCTTGAAAATAAGTCATGTGGAGCTGAATATCATTGATAAATGAGAGCCACATATCACCATTTACCATATAGTGAAATATGAAATTGACATATAATTTTTCAAAAGCAATTAGTTGTCTAAGTTGAAAAGAGGATTAAGCATAAAATATTTCTAATGCAAATTAAGGTAGATTAAACATACATTTAAAAGTTTAAACACAACACTTTCAAGCAAGCTAACAATACTGTGCTCTGTGGTAATGAATGTCATTCTGTTTCTACTGGTAATCAGGAAGTTCAGCATTACAGTGACAGCTACAGGTCTTAAATAATTACCTTGAAACATTAGATAATATGGTCTGCCAGCTGTTCAGCGTTTCTTTGCAAAGAAAGTAGGGTTAACCATGTCATTGAAGGTTTATTTAAACTACACCAAAATAACCAGAAATGTCAAGCATTCAGGAGAATATGAGCTTTCTACTCTGAAATCATGGATTTTTTTCAACTAAAATGACACCGTATTTTTATCATGACAAACCAATTGGATAGTTAAATATACTTGCTATGACGTGATTACTTTGATTTATCATGCCTTTTAATTAACTCAAATGATCACTTTCATGGATTTGACTGAGAATCATATTTTATAGAACCATCAAGAACGTCCTCTTCTGCCTCATATTTGCTAAAATTGATGAGATTTCAGCGCAGTTCAAAAAACATTTGCTGAACAACACTATGTTCTATTTACATGGTGGTACATATTTCTGCCTTATGAAGTGAATGAAATAGAAATATACACTAACAACCACAATCACTAGAGTACAGAGTGTGCTAATATCATAATGCCCAACCCAGAAGTAGTGAAGGGAAATGCATAACTCTCAGAGAAGGGGTAACATGTATTTTCGTATAAGTAGGTGTTTCTCATATATTAAGTAGATACAAGTTTGAAAGGCATCCTGAGCAGAAGGGGGGGAAACTGTAAAGGTGCAGGTAATCACAATGAATTGGTATCTTGAGGCATAAAACACAGAGGTTATAAAACTAGAAAGGGAGTCAAACACTAGCTCATAAATATTTTTGTTTGCTAAGGTTGGACTTACAGGTAACGGGAACGACTGTTTTCAACATAGGAGTAACTTGAACAGTTTTATTTTTAGAAAAACATAGCTCTGAAGGTAGATTAAAGAATGGATTAATGGTGAAACATACTCTATGAGACTAATTAGGAGGTTCTGGTAACATCCCAACATGTAGGCTATGTTGGTTTGCTGGGTGTGGAGATGAGAACAAATGCTATCTTGTGGATAACAGCTAGATTCTATGCTTGAGTTATTGATTGGATGGTCATGTCATACTCTGGGATAGGAAGTACAGGAAGTTTTCTTGAGATCAAAGAATAAGTACATTTTGGACACAATTGAATATAAAATTTCTCTGGGGGTATCCAGTAGGTAGTTTACTAAATGAACTCAAGCGAGAGGCAAAGCTTTTCTTCTATTAACATTTTTCAGACATCAGCATACAGATTAATGTTACAACCTTTAGAGCTAGTTCATATTTATTTGGAGATAATATTTTGAGTCTGAAGAAGAGTGTAATTGTTGAGAACTCTTACACTGAAAGAGTGGGAGGAGAAAGAGCACATAATCAAGGACCCAGTTATCCCACTTCTGGGTATTTATCTGAAGAAACCCAAAATGCTACTTCAAGGGATGTTTGCATTGCAGCATTGTTTACAATGGCCAAGATGTGGAGGCAGCCTGGATGTCCATCAGTGGAAAAATGGATAAAGAGGAGGTGGTGTCTATACATGCATACAATAGAATATTGCTTGGCTGTGGAAGGGACTGGGTTCTTGCCATCTGTGGCAGAATGGATGGACCTGGAGGGTGTTGTGCTGAATAGAGTACGTCAGATAGAGAAAGACAGATGCAGTGTGATTTTGCTTATATGTGGAATCTAAAGCACAAAATAAACAAGAGGAAACTTTGATGGTTGCCAGACAGAGGAGGATTGGGCAATGGGGGAGAAAGGGGGAAGGGATTAAGAAGTACCAATTAGTTGTTACAAAGTAGTCATGGGGATGTAGGGCATAGCACAAGGAATATAGTCAATAATTCTGGAATGGCTATGTATGGTGTCAGATGGGTACTAGATTTATTAGTGTGATAGATGGGAAGGTGTTTGAGGGGGCAGAATGAAAAAGATAAAGGCATTAACAAGTACAAATTGATAGTTACAAAATAATCATGGGGATGTAAAGTAAAGCATAGGGAACATAGTCAATAACATGGTAATAACGATGTGTGGTGCCTGGTGATTACTAGACTAGTCAGGGGGATCACTTAAGTTGTATAAATGTCTAGCCACTATGCCGTACATCTGAAATTAATATGAAGTAATACTGAATGTCAAAATAAATAAATAAAGTACAAAACATTTCAATTAATAAAAACATGGAAAAAAAGAACCAATATAAACAATGCACAATAATAGAATAAAGATAGGGATAGAATAGAATAGTAATTATCGAATAGGCCGTAGAATAGAGATCAGGATTAACAACATAACACTCGTATGTAAAGCCCAGTATAAAGAAAAAAATGTCAAGTCTATTGATAAATTATTAAAAATTTCAAATCAGGGGCAATAGAACATTAAACCAAGCAAGGGATCCTTGTAAGAATAAAGCCCCATATGACTGCACAGGTTGCATGACCATGAAACCTGCCTTATGGTCATATTTCAGACACTGAATGAGGAGTTGGATGATGTGACTTTTAACTTCTCTTCCCTGATCTTGTTGAAATGCTATAAATGTTGAAGCTAAAAGGAACCTTAGAACACACATCATCGAATTTACCAAGTATTTAGATGGAGGCTAATAGTTCAGGGCCATACCTCTAGGATCTAGCAAACAATTTACTAAAGCAGGGCAATACTAACACAGGAACTTGGGTCCCCAGAGTCCCAGTTAGGTATTCTTTCTACTGTATCAGGCTGACTTTATAAAGGAGGAAAAATATTGCTCAGTTTTAGTCCTTTAAGCAAAAATCACAAATGAGGGGACAGGAGGGGAGAAGAGTTGATACATAGGATAATAAGGTATGCAAATGTGCTTTGTTTACCCAAAATATAATTTTACATTTGTTAAAGAAAATATGTAATAGTCAGAATATTTTATGTTAAAAATGTGTATTTCCGTTTTCTTTTGAAAAATCAGGGTACATTCCTTCTCACACCTGTGGTTGCTGATAGCCTGACCCTGGGAAGCTCTCAACTCCCCCACCTGTCACCAACCAAAAGATCAACGCTCTCCATTATATCACAGTCTCCATTCTCACCCACTGTTTTTATCAAGCTTATTTTCTCCTCTATATTATCTGCCTTGACCCTGTTTCAATTAGAGCTTTTGATCTGCCTTAAAGATGAAATCTTCAGTGGCCCCTTATCTGAGATTGTATCTTTTCTTCAGAAATAGAAAGTAAGCAGTTGCATATGGGCGTAGGACTGGAAAATAAAATGTTGCTTCTGATGGAATAGTTATATATAATTAGATGTAGGTATATTCATGTAATTTTGCAGTGTTCTGATTAATATACTTTTATAAAATCAGGATGCTACATCTCCTGACCATTTCAACTGAACTTTGCATGGTGGCTATGCTATTTTTAAGGTATAAAATCACTCACCTGATTTTTCTTTCAGTGGGATTACTTGAGTAGTTGTTTTCTGGTTAATGACTGTAACTGGAAAGTTAGGCCTAAATAATTTAAAAATCCGTAAAGTCCCTTTGGCCTTTCTCTCTACACCCATTCCCTGTTGAGAATGAAAATGTGGAAATACCTAATTGAATGTCTGAGCATACTCTTGTTTATACTGATGCACAAGTCCCTAAGGTCTGTCTCTCACATTGTCCTGCAAGCAGCACATATTTAGCAGAGGTATTTCGCGACTCCCAGCTGTAATGAACCATCCAGAGAAATTTAATTTTTAATTAAGTGAAGCAGAGCAGTATTTCCTTTTTCTCTAGAGATGATTAATCAGAACTTTGTTATTTGTGTTGCAAAAGGAGTATAAATGAAAGATGCCTTTAATTAGACAAAGGGGGATTTACTTTCACAGTCTTACATGTAGCCAGAGCAAAAGCAGATGCCTGGAAACCAAGGTACAGGGTGCTTGAAATATCCCACAGCAAGTGGTGGAAGGTTTCAGCCTATGGAAAGTGAACACATTAACTGTGTGTTCACCGAAGTCTTTATCTCATAATATTTTTTTTCCCCCTCAGTTTGCTCCCACTGAGTTTTGGGGATGAAATTTAAGTCAAGTACTTTTGTTATTGTATTAGTTAGAGAGGACTGACATAACAAAATATCACAGACTGGGTGGCTTAAACAAGAGAAATTTATTTTCTCACAGTTCTGAAGGCTAGTAATCCAAGATCCAGTTCTAGAAGGGTAGTTTTCTGGTAAGGACCCTCACCCTGGCTTGAAATAGCTACCTTCGGGCAGTGTCCTCACATGGTGGTATGAAAGCAGAGCAAGCTCTCCAGTGTCTCCTCTTATAAAAGCACTAATCCCATAGGATCAGGGCCCCAACCTTATTGACCTCATTTAAACTTAGTTACTTCCTAAAGGCCCTATCTCCAAATACAGCCACATTGGGGTTAGGGCTTCAGCATATGAATTTTGGGTTCATACAATTCAATCCATAGCATTTACATAAGGCCTGTTACTCCCTCTCAGCCACTGTCTTTATCTTTTAGGTGGAGGCTTGGGGAGGCCGATGGGAGCTTCCAGGTTAATATCCTTTGCTTTCGGCAGCACAAATGGTTAAGTAAAGGAGTAGAGAACAGGGCTGCTGCTTTCCTGGTCCAGATATCACAATTTTTTTTTTCCCATCTACGTCTCTATCCATGTCTTCCTCTAGCTTTTCCTATCCCAAGAAGCAGGGCTGTCATAATTTCAATAAATATGCCCTATCTGATAATATAGGGAAGCTGTAAATACTGAGTAATAAACTGAACACATGGCCGCCCCATGGCCCTTCCTCTGGCCAGGGCTGTTTCAATCCTGAATGTGAAGCTCAAAACAAAAGGTAATCTGAACTATAAATGCCCTTTTATTTATTTATTTATTTATTTTTATTTTATTTATTTATTTTTTTATTGTTAGTTTCAGGTATACAGAACAATGCAATAGTTATCCTTTTCACCCTCACAAAGTAACAACCCCCTTCCCCCCATGTATTGCCCTCCCACCCCTGATATCATGCTTATCTATTACAATTCCATTGATTCCATTCCCACTCTCTACTCCATGTCCTGTGACTATATGTATATATAATTATAGTTGACATACAATATTATTCAACATCAGCTTCAGAAGTACAGTGCGGTGGTCAGGCCTCTACACCAACTATGAAGTGGTCATAAAATAGCTTTCAAATCCCCTTTCTGTGCCATAAATATACTGTATTTCCCCATGTATAAGACACTCTTTTTCGAAAAAGTTGGGGTCTAGAAACTGGGTGCTTCCTATACAGTGGTTGCAGATTTTTTTTACTTGCATTTCCCACTTTTTTCTTGCTTGTTTTTGTGCTCATATAACCACTGTATAAGATGCACCCAGTTTTTAGACCCCAAATTTTTCGAAAAAGGGTGCGTCTTATACCTGGGGAAATATGCTACCTATTCAAGCAGATTTTTTAGTATTTAATAAAGTTTTTAAAGGAAGGAAAGAGGCAGGAACATTATCCACAGACACACATGGACCCCTCTGCACTAAGTGTTCATGCATGAGCTCTTTGAATCCTCACAAAACTCTCAAGAGTTGGTTCTTTTTACTCATACTATTTTAGTGGAGAAGGCTGAAGTTCATATACAAGTGACTTCCTCAAGTTCACAAACTTTTAAGTTAACAAAGATAGGATACAAATTCAGCTTTGCTGGACACCATTCTGGAGGAAGACTCATAAGAGGATCTGGAGTCATTGTTGCTTCACTGTGCTTTCATAGCGCCAAGAATAATGAAATAAAGACCTGTCTAAATCAATGATATGATTCCTTCTCTGTGTGGATGGAGTTTCCCCTTTGCCTCTGCTGCCTTGAAGCTCTAAAATGAATGAAAATTCTAATCACAGCAAGGAAGTTGATCTATTGACACACTTTTTTTTTTTTTAAGCTGAGCCATCCTGCCACCTGTTGGCAGCTCAGTGGCTGCTCAGCTCAAGCCAGGAATCGAACCACTGTTGCTCAGAGCTCAAACTCTTGAGCAAGCCCTTAAACAACTGAGCCACTCAGCCGGCCCATATTGACACACTTTCATTTCTGATGTTATGGTTACTTATATTATTCTATTTAAAAATACCTGTTTTTGAAGTATTTTATAAAAATTCTCCTAGAAGAGAATTAAGATATTAAGTATAAGCTGCTAATATTCTGCCTTAATTATTTTAGAAAAACATTCATTTTATGAAACTCCAAAAAAATTTCTGAGTTAAGACTCAGAAAATAGGTTTCTAGTAAGACGAGCCAAAGAAATTAATATTTTAAAATTATACATCTATTTGGAGAAATTAAAAAAATTATATATACATATTTATGTATCAATTTTAGAAAAGTACATTTCAATTTTTGGAAGAGTCATGTATAGATACTTTCATATATGACTTATTTATTTCATTTGTTCAATAAATATTTATTGAGTGCCATTTGGGCTAAATGACGGAGATGCAATGTTGATTGAGTTCTCATGGAGTTTATAGTACAGTCAGAATGGCAAACACTAGTCAAATAGTCACACAAACATGTAAAATAACTGACAGATGTGAAAAGGGACAGAACCATATGTTATGACGTATATGATAGAGATATTTGACCAAGTCAAGAAGGCTGAAAAGGCTTCAGTTGGTGTCTAAAAAATTAGTAGTGTTAATAAAGCCAAGAAAAGAGATGGAAGCACATGATAGGAAGAGTTCCTATCATTGTAAAGACTCTCTTACTGGAAGGTGTATGGTATCTTTACCCGTACAGAATCTTGAAGTCGTGGGAGGCAGGTGACATGACCATATGTAGGTTTTGAGAAGACCATTCTGGCTGTAATGGACGGGATTGAAAGGAGACCACTGCAGCAGTCCAGGTGAAAGTTCAAGTTAACGTAGCTGGAGATTCCTGCATATGACAAAGGCGCCTACAATATGGCTTTCATAAATAGGCTCT
Organism: Hipposideros armiger; assembly: GCF_001890085.2. NCBI lineage: Eukaryota > Metazoa > Chordata > Mammalia > Chiroptera > Hipposideridae > Hipposideros > Hipposideros armiger. The sequence goes on from NW_017732237.1 coordinate 232,628, forward strand.
TGAAAAGTGTCAGAAAGATGCAAGCATTTTAAGGGTCAGAAATTTTTTTATGACTTTCTAATGTATTTCCAATTTTTACTTTTGAAGCAGTTTCTGACTTGCAAAGAAAAAAAGAGAAGTTCCAAATACTCTCCTCTTATATTTTATACACAGATTTCCTGCGTGTTCTCATCTTGCATAACCACAGCAGAATGATCAAACCCAGGAAATTAATATTGATACAATACTATTAACTAATTGGTATATCTTACTCAAATCGGGTCAGTTGTCTCACGAGTTGTCCTTTATCTGACTCTGAAATGGATCCAGAATCACATGTTACATTTAGTTGCCATGTCACCTTAGTCTCTTTTAATCTGAAACGGTTTCTCACCTTTCTTTATCTTTCATGACCTGGACACTTTTGAAGAGCAGTGGACAGTTATTTTGCAGAATGGCCCTCAATTTGAGATTGTCTGATGTTTCCTCTTGGTTAAATAAATTTAAGTTATATAGTTCTGGCAAAAATACACAGAAGTGATATTGTGTCCTTTTTAGAGCATCATTTCAGTAGGTGCATGGTGGCAATTTTCCTGTGCTGGTGATGTTAAGATTTGATCACTTGGGTAAGGTGGGGTCTGCCAGGTTTCTCCACTGTAGAGTTACTGTTACTCTTTTTCTCTTGGTAATTAATAACTACTGTGAGGGGATATTCTTAGAGACTATGTAAATAGTGTGTGTCTCATCATGCTTTTCGTCACACATTTTAGCATCTATTGATAGTCTTGATTAAAACAATTATTAATGTGGTATTTGCTAAATGGTGAATTTTCTGTCTTATTATTTCTTCAAAATTTATTTATTGGAATTTTCTGATAAGGAGGTACTTTTCCTCTTTGCTCATTTCTATTTGTATTCAGTTGTTTCTTCACACAAGCATAAACTCATGGACACATGATTTATTCTATGGGTTCTTCTGTATTGCTGTCATTTTATTTTGTCCCTCAAATTGTTCCAGATTTGACCACTGAGAACCTCTTCAGGTTGGCTCCTTTGGACATGTCTTTATCATTATAATGTATATATTTCCACTAGATTATCTGAGGTTATCTTGTACTTTCTCTGTCCTTGCCCTGTAATACCATTTCTCTAAGGAATAGGTCCAAAGGATTTCTAACATGTTGATCCTCAAAAGCAGATCTAAATATAAGAAAAATTCTCACACTAGCCATACACTGACCTAAATATAGGAGTCATTCTTAATGATCAGGCCATCCAAGATTAATTACAGCAGAAAAGCTAAACTCTCAAGAATGCCAAATTTTATCACCAATATATAAAATAAATACCTGTGATAAAGGACTAGTTAAAATTTAATTCAATTTAGGCAGTAAGGATGAGGTGGGGAGCCAGACAGAACACATGTGAGGGTAGCTTATGCCTAGAGCCCAATGCCTCAAACTCAAATATATATGTATCTAGAGAGATTCCTCAATACTATTTCCCCATAGATTAATCCCACCCAGAATAACCTGCCCAGACTGTTGGGTCTGTCTTATCCTGAAACTGTCAGATCTGAGTTAGTTGTAAAGCATTACATAACAGGAGAACCAAAGGAATCAGTCTGTGAAAACCAATTCCCTGAACCTAGGGATGAGGATGTGGAGTCCAGGGACTGATTCTTGGCCATATCATTGCGCTGGCCTTTTCAGCATTTGAACAAATTAAATATTTGAGTTAGCCCACATTAGAAGGTCCCTGTGATAACACAACTCCTCTCTGGAACTTGGCATACAGTAAGCACTTGGGCCAGTATGAACTAGGAGAAAATTGCTAAAATGTGTAGCAGGAAGAGCAGGAGAACAGGACCACTGAGCTTCAGGGTATGTATGACACACACACACACACACACACACACACACACACAGTACATCCATAGACATGCATATCAATTAATTTTTGACAAATGTGAGTCAGGAGAGAGTTAAGGAAAACAATGGTTATCATTTTTTTAATAGAAATGATTTTCTCATCTGTTTTAAGACATAATTAGTATGTAGAGAACATATTAAAAGAATCAGGAAGAGCTATGATATAGCATACAGCCAGCTCCAATGTTCTTTAGATGCTATAAGCTCACATTCCTATTTGTCACACACCAGTGTGTAGGCTTAAGAAGACTCAACAAAATTGTCATTGTGAAGCCTCCAGTCTCCTACACAAAAGAGCTTGTCCTTTAGTTTTTAGAGGCAATTTATGAAATAATTTGTTCAGTTAACAACATATCAATCTTTAAGACACAGTTATAATTCTCTGTGTGCTAAGTATGCTGCTTCAGAGTTTAGAGATAATTTAACTAAATCAACATAGCAGGTATATTTTCTAAAATAGGAAAAGAAATAATTACAACTATGTTGGAAACCATTTTCTAAGAGGACTGGGGATGGGGAATAAGGACAGGACTTGCCATTGAAAACAATATTTAAATGATAAGAAAACTATTTATATACATAATGAGTTATGAGATGATGGTACAAGGCATTTGAGTTTATCTTAGAAAATACTTATTGAGTATTTGGCTTATTTTCCTGTTATTTATATCCAAGTCTCTCTTATCTTTAAGTCTCTATTATTCATGTGCAGGTTATAAAACCTGGTCTATCTTATATCTGCCATTGTATTTCAATGTTACCTTGTTATTAATTTAATGAATGACTGGAGAATAAAGCAAAAACCTTAAAAATAATCCCAAGCAAAAGATAATATGGAACAAAAATTGTAGAAATTGTATATAAAACTGATTTTATTTTTATCTTTATTTTTTTTTATTGTTAGTTTCAGGTATACAGAACAATGCAGTAGTTATTCTTTTCACCCTTCACACAGAAACATCCTCCCTCTCCCATCTACTTACCTCCCACCCCCGATATCATGCTTATCTATTACAATTCCGTTGACTCCATTCCCACACTCTACTCCATGTCCCATGACTATATGTATATATAATTACAGTTGACATACAATATTATTCAACATCAGCTTCAGATATACAGTGTGGTGGTCAGGCCTCTACACCGACTATGAGGTGGTCTCCCTAACAAGACACGAGTCCATTTGGCCTCCTAAAAAATATTTATAGCATTATGATTATATTCCTCAGACTGTCTTTTCTATCCCTGAGGCCATATTGTAGTTACCAATTTGTATTGTCTCGTCCCTTCCCCTTCTCCCTCATCCCCACCCACTTCCAGCTAGCAACCCTCAGTTTTTCCTCTGTGTCTCTGAGACTGCTTCTGTTTACATTTCGCATTTATTCAGTTTTTTTAGAATCCACGTATAAGTGAGATCCTATGGTATTTGTTTTTCTCTGACTGACTTATTTCACTTAGCATAATGTTCTCTAGGTCCATCCATATCGTTGCAAATGGTACGATTTCCTTCTTCTTTATAGCTGAGTAATACTCCACTGTGTAAATGTACCACAGTTTCTTAATCCAGTCATCTACCGATGGGCATTTCGGTTGTTTCCAAGTCTTAGATATTGTGAATTGTGCCGCAATGAACATAGGGGTGCATATATTTTTTCGGATTAATGTCTTGGGTTTTTCTGGATAAATACCTAAGAGTGGAATTGCTGGGTCATACGGTAGTTCCATTTCCAGTTTTTTGAGATACCTCCATACTGATTTCCATAGTGGCTGTACCAGTCTGCAATTCCACCAGCAGTGCACCAGAGTTCCCTTTTTCCCACAGCCTCGCCAGCATTTGTTGTTTGTTGACTTATTGATGATAGCCATTCTGACCGGAGTGAGGTGGTATCTCATTGTGGTTTTTATTTGCATTTCCTTAATGATTAGTGAGGTTGAACATTTTTTCATATGCCTATTGGCCATCTGTATGTCCTCTTTAGGGAAATGTCTCTTCATATCCTCTGCCCATTTTTTAATTGGGTTTTTTGGGTTTTTTTGGTGTTGAGTGTCATGAGCATTTTATATATTTTGGATATTAACCCCTTATCAGATATCTCATTGAAAAATATCTTCTCCCATTCAATAGGCTTCTTTTTGTTTTATTGATGGTTTCTTTTGTTGTGAAAAAACTTTTAAGTTTGATGTAGTCCCATATGTAAAACTGATTTTAAAAGACTATAGTAGGCCTCTTTTGTTTTTGATATTCTCACCTTTGCTTTCTGATTATTAACACTGTGAAGTGAGTATAAGTCATGATTTTATGCTTTACTTTCATAGCATTTTACCCATTTAAAGAAATTAATATTGGCATTGAGTTTATGAGGTAACACTTTCATGTAATAATTGCATGATGGGATGGAAGAGGAAATACTTTATTTGTTGAAAGTATGAAATGTGCAGGAATAAAAGGTTAGGTTGAAATTTAAAAATGGCAAAAAACTGGTTTTCCTTTCTTATTTTTCTTTCACTTTTTTCTCCTTAATTTACAGTGTAATCTGAGTTTTAGGGAAAATAATATTAATAATTCATTTTGAATGCTAGTCAAGGAAAAAGTTATATCAACTTCCATTTGAGGACTTTGAATGACATATGTAGTTCAGTTGCCTGAACATCTAAATTGATTCTGCAATATAATTGCAGGAAGATCACAAATGAGGAAAATGATTTATGTTTCTATATGCAATTTTTTCTAGTCCACGTCCATCATCTCAATGAGATGGAAACATCTGAAAAGTTGGCATCTGTAGACCAAGCATTGAATAGATGTTGACACTTTTCTATTGTGTATGACTTAAGTGCCTTTGGTAGGCATATTTTTTTTCTCTGTAGTACCTCTTTTCCTAGTACAGTAGGGAGAGCCAACTTTCCTGAATACTCATGGTCCTGGGAAAATAGAGATATTGATAAATGCATAATCATAAATTAGAATGACTGAAAATTTCCAGTCATAGTCCACTACAAACATGAATATTTATTTCCATAGGTAATAAATATTCTCCCTATAAATTCATAAGTTGGCATCTGATTTAGAAATCAGTATGTATTAATTTTTTTAGCTTGAGCCTGTTCTCTGGGTGAACTAGCTCAAATCAGATTTGCAGATCTGCAAAATTGGGAATCAGCTTGGAATATCTTCCCTTGGTGATTTATGGAAGAAATGTGTGGATAATACCTTTATATATCACTCAAGAAAAGCAAATACAGATATCAAGTAACTGGAAGCCAGGGTATTCAGGTAATGAAATAGAACTAGAAGACAATAAGAAAATGCAAATCCTCTTAATTCAGAAATGAATCCAGATGCTTACTTCTCAGTGTTACAATGTATCCTGGAGAAATTCTCAAGGTTACTACTTGATGAAAACAGGTTGTCTCAAGTGTTATTTATTGACACAGAACAAGTTTGTGGTTTCAGAGCATAAGAGCTATAAAAAAAATACTCATTGCTATTTTAACAGCTGCCAAAAAAGAAAAAAATGTATTTGTGAATGCACATGATGAGATACTCTGGAGGCTGCCAAAACTAAGTGGTCACATAGACGGTCAAGGGTTAGATTCCAAAAAAATGCAGAGACCTATGGGAACATGGTTATTGTTGGCTAATACTCTTAGGCTGGACTTACAACATCTATTCAGAAATAGTGCTATTCCTCCTATGTATACCTTCTCTGAACTTTTCTCCTCCTGCACCTTCTAACGGAAGGAGGGCCTTTGCTCCATCATACGATGTGAGAAATAAATGTAATGTCTCATGTGACCATGCTGGCATTTGATATTGCTGAGTAAATGCTAGTTTTTTCCTTTTAATATTGTCCTTGCTTCTATGTGAGGGACCTGTACATAGTGAGGATTATGCTTTGGGGGTTGTGCCTTTCTCATTTCTTTGGAAAGGAAACACATTAATATATTAGAATCAACGACACACTAAGGCATATTAAATGACAGTGTGTGATGCCTGGCAATATATGACAATGTGTGTCATCTCTGTGCCTGGAATGCCTTTTTGGACATGTAAAACATCTTTTGCCTTTTACTCTTGACTTCTCTTTTCACCCAGGAAAGTACATGAGTGAGAATCATCTCTTTTCCTCTGTGTAGCTATTTTCCCATCAGATGTGAAGGAAAACGGGGGGAAAAATGCCATTATCTAGATTCGATGTGATTCAGAGTAGCCTTGTTGCTGTGACTAGTTATAAAGTAACTATATATAGTTATTTTTATATATATTTGAAACTGGCAGAGACGTTTATTGAAAAATGCTCATAGTCTTGTCAAAGTGTGGAAAAACTAAAAAGAACAGCAGAATCATTCCTGGGTGGAATCCGTGACTCATGTATTCCATGTAGCTATGTGACATTGATTTGTGATCTTAGGTTTGCTGTATTTGGAAGGTAAATACGCCTCAGTGAACAATTATTGTTTTATCTGAAAAATGGGAGTAATAGCCACTTTCCTGATGTAGGAAGTAAATGTGACATCTCATGGAACTATCTGGTGTGTGATATTGTGTATAATAGTAGCTATTAGTTATTGCAGTAAGTAATCTATGGCTACAAAGTCAGAAAATGTGTAGCAGGTAGCCAGATATATCAGACTGAGTTTTTATTCTTTGTTATGAGAAAGAAAAAGCACAGATTTTTTTCCCCCAGTGTCAAAGATTTACATGCCTCTATACTATGTGTCATTTCAGAAAGAGAATAAAAGATTGCAAGTATTAATACATATTGTGTGAAATAACTCCATGATATGACATCATAAAGCTTTTTCACACAATATATATTAATACCTTCAAAGCTTTAAGATGACATACTGTTTGTCTTTAAATATTGCCCAAGTTTGGGTTTCTGAAAGGAATGTTTAAAATCCAATTTTTAGTGATAGAAAAATGAATGCATGCAGAAACTCTGCAACAAATTTATCAGTTCCATAAATAATTATTTATAGATTTATATTGTGACTTAGGAAAATATGCATATGGTTATGGTTTACTTAGAAAGAGAATGCAGTAAAATATTTTGTAGTTCTATTTTTCAAAATATCATAAATTGTTGGAAAACATGATTATTAGTCATATACCAACACTTTTCAGAATATTAGCATCCAAATGAAAATGTTCAGATCTTATTAAAATATTCCAATTTTAAGACCTAAACCTTTATATGAAAATTCATCATGTGTACCATTCACTCTTTCCACATACATATTTATTGGGTTCTTGAACTCTTTACAATGGAGAGAAAATGAGTTTCCAAGTTCACAGTTGTGGTTTACGTAGATTGCAAATCATCTCTCCTCTAAAAACAGTTAGAAGGGAGGCTTGTTAGACAGGGTTACTTAAAGGACAACATGTGTTGAGGTCCCTCATGATGTGCCCTGTCCAGCTCCCCCACCTCACCTTATGTCACTTTTGCCCTTGTCCTCTATGGTCCAGATACAGTGTGTCTTCCACATAGCCTTATTATATCTCTATTTAGATCTGAGAATATCCTTGCTCTATTACACAGTAATAGTTCTTTTAGTCTTTACATAGTAACTTGAGGAAGTGCCTTCACCAAGGCCTTTGTATGCTCTCCTATGCATCTGTCATATTATGATGTAGCATTTTCAGCATTTATGGGGTCCCCATATCATGAGTTTCACCTGCCTGACATTATAAACATTCTAACTAAGAATCCTTTGCATTAAGTAGCAGATGCCCAGGACCCACTAAGCAGACTCACTCTCAATAAGCTTCAAAAACTCTGAGCGGTGCCTCCCTTTTTGTTGTCAGGGAAGGCAATAGAGGTGTCTTCCACAGTGGAAGTGGTGGTAGTTTTCTAGTGGTTAAAATTCAAGTTCTTCATACCAAGCTGACATTGGTGGGCAGCAGAAGTGATTTACCTTGGCCGTGGTGGGTCAGCAGAAGTATCAGCCACTGCTTCTTCATCGGGACTGTTCTGTTGTGTGGTTTGGGGTTTGGTTCTGGAATGCTTCGTCTGAGAACCTGATTCACCATTCCTCCCAACAATTTTGTAAACTCCCTGATGTATTTTCAATATTTTCTGGTAACCAGCTAGAGTCAGCTTCTGTTGCTTAACACAGTCTCTAATTACTTTATATATTGATTTGGTTTTTATGTTTCTTCAAAGGGAATGCAAGCTTTCTGAGGGCAGAAGTAGTTTCTTCCTCTGCACCACTGTATCCACGGCAGCAAGAACAGTTCTTGACATTTAATGGTCAATGTTTTTGAAGCAATATATGACTATATGAAAGCTTTCATTTTCTCAGCTTCTATTGTTTGCTCCATGAATGAACCAGTAAATTAAAGTACCTCCTTCTGACTCAGTCTGATTTCTCAGACTAAGCAGAGCCAAGGCAAAAGGCTTATGGTTTTTACTTGATGAGGACTTGTCCCCAGGAGCAGAAGTGAGGGGCAAAGGGAGTTAAGGTGGTCCGGAGGAAGAGTGGATGTGAGGATGTGCTCTTGAGCCGACTACCACTCTAGGAATCTGACTATCTGATATTGTCAGACCATTTCATGAGAAACCATAGACTTATATCTCCTCAGGACAGTCCACTGGGAGGGTGAAAGGGGCAAAAATGTATCCACTAGCTTTTAACTTCCCCTAGGAAAGGCATATTTTATAAAGTGTTAAATTCCCCTTTGTTCTTGATTCATCTGTAGGTGTTTAGAGCATCCTAAGCCCTCAACTGGGGAGCACCAGGGCAGGACACAAGGGGCACATGGAACCAGCAAACAGAAACGTGTACTCAGGTGATGCCTGAGGGAAGGGGCTTCAGCTCACATACAACTCCTGGCTGTAGTGGAAGCTCAAATGAGGGAAAGATAAAATCTGGGAGGATTTCCTTATGAGGTGTCTAACACATTTTTACTAACACACTTCTTATTTCTCAAACTGTACATTGGGGAAATGGTTGTATTGAAACCATGTTCTGACCATGTGTGAAGGACATCCATTATGTTTTCTTATATCTTTGTGTGTGTGTGTGTGTGTGTGTGTGTGTGTGTGTGTGTGTGTGTGTGAGAATTAACTCTCCATCCAAAAGGACATGGAAATGGCTTCCGACAATTTGTATACTAGACCTCGCCCCTGGCCTCTTAGTATTAATCCAGGAATGAGTACCTGAACTTTCCATCTAGGGCAATTATTAGAGTCTCATTTTGGTGGTTTGGAATTGGGAGTGGAGGAGAGAGGATTCAGTTTATTCCTAATTGCCACATCTGTAACATTTAAAGACAAAAGCTCACAAGTAAGTATGCTTATTAAACAAAATTCTAGGCAGGGACATTTTATTCTGCAAAGTTAAAATAACAGCTTAGAGGAAGCACCTGGGATTATAAAAATAGAAAGCAACTGCAGTGGGAGCAACAATAAACATATTAGCATTCCATTAAGTTAATATTCTTGCACCTTTTCCCCCTGGAGACTTAAAGGCTTCAGAGCTTAAATGGTTTTCATATCCGCTTCCTTATATTTTCCTTCCTTAGGCTCTTAGTTATCTTTAGAGGTGCTCTCCTTTTAAATGCTCCTGTTTTTAGCATCATTTATGCTCTCTACTGTATATTTTTATTGACCTGGGATAAGGCTGACCCTATGTCATTCCCTTCTGTGCTGGTGCATACTATTCCTAGTATCTGCATACTTTCTTTTTGGACTAAGAAGCATGACGGGATGTAAGGGAGGGTCGCATGAAAAAGGTTTCTCCTAGTTCACACATTTTCCTAGTGTAACAAAATTTACCTTAAACTGTGCTTGTTAAATACAGTTTGTGGGCAGAGATATTTTTTGCCCTGCAATTCAAAATCATAGGCATCTTAGTGGAAGTGCTTATGATTATATAAGTTCATTTTACTAAGCCTAAGTTCAAATATTCAAATTTGTTTTAGAAAATATAGTTCAGTACCTTTAACACTTTTCCAAAGAACTAAGTGCTTCCAAAAGATTTCTCCCCAGGTGGGAGGAAAAAACATTTGTTAATACTAGTAATAGTTATACCTATTTCCAAAATGTTTTACCAATTATTAGGGTGATGCTAGTCTGAATGAGGATATACATAGAATAAAGCAATACTTTTTTTTTTTCCAGGCAGGTGTGACAATTTGACAGTATGACTTATAGATTACAAACATGAGTTTGGATTTGGACAATCCTAAATTTAAATCCTGGTTTTAACTTACTAACATTGTGACTTTGAACTCCAGTTTCTCACCTTTAAAATGGGTAGATACCTACCCTTGCATAGTAGTTGTACAGAGTATATGAGATAATAGAAGTCTTAACATATAAAGTTCTCAGATAAGGTTGTCAAGGAGAGGCATGGTAGCTTAGTGATTAAGATCAGAGGCTTTGTATTTCAATAAACCTGCCATCTACTACTCATGTGACCTTGGACAAGGTCAATTGGTTCTCTGAGATTCAGTGCCTCAATTGTGAAATGGTGGCTATGATATGTATTTCACAGTTTTTTTCTTGAGTAAAACTTATATGATGTATGTAAATTACTTAGCACAGTACCTGACACATGGCAAGCACTTAATATATGCTAGCTACAAGAGACTCACTTCATCAAGAAAGGATGACACTGATTATATTGAGGCTTCTTGAAAATTTTATTATATGATCCAGAGCTTATAATTGAATTTCATTGTCTAAATGTAATTAGGAGGCATTTTCAATGTACATCATCAGATATAATTGATAAAATATATTTTTAAACATAGTACCCATATTTTCATAATTAACATATTTGGTAATGGTACCTACAAAACTGCATTTTTTTTCCATTGGACTATTTACATGTAGACACTATGTTATAACTTCCTTTTAAAAAGCCTTTTTTAAAAAAACAAAAAAAGAAAATCATAACATTTCTTTTATAAATTGTTTATTTCAAACCACATGCATAGCCATACTTAATAGTATTCTTCCTGTTTATATTTTTATCTTATTTTTCACATATCTGCCTGGTGTTTATTAATTCTACTAAAGGTGAACCAATAGTCATTGTACTTTAAATAACAAAAGAGAAACCTTTTTTAAAAAACCAACATAAATCTAGAGGTGGCAATATATTTTGGAAAGTGAAAATCTAGTATTACTCTCTTTTAGAATTTAATGTAGCTCAGTATTTTATCTGGGTGATTTATTTTGGCAGCTTCTTTTTCCCTATGCTATAGAAACAACTCTGGGAGAAAAGCACTGATTGAGTAATTATAGCCCCTACTTGTAGACAAGTATAGTTTTTCACTACTTTGGGGACCCAGAGTACCATATATTCATTCTTAATCACAAAAGGCCTGTTTTTACACTAGGGCAGGAAATACGGAGTTTCTAAAAAATATGTCTACTTCTCAAATGACCCCAGGCAGGCCATGATATTACTTTTCTTTAGAAGCTGCAATTTCAAACACTTAACAAGCAGTGTATAACTATGTAAAAATGCTACAACTATGAATGCCTGTTCTTGATTAAAATGACTACCTAATATCAAAGATGTGTGCTTTTGTCTTTGTGTTCCTAGAATCCAGCACAGATTAGGAGTTTAGAAAATTAATAGATGAGAGAATATTTGTGTTTGTAAATTGAGGGAAGTTTGTCACTATTAATGAATATTTGTCCTATAGGATGAGATCATTTTGCACTGTTTTTACAAATATTTTCATTAACAGTAAGGAAATTCTATAGTAAGCGGTTTGTTTTATGTGAGAAAAATGTGTGTGTGTGTGTGTGTGTGTATGTGTCTTGTCTTGTGTACATATTATTGGGGACTTATTATGCCCAGGAGTTCTGATAAATTCCTTATGTATATTTTCTCTTTGAGCCTTCACAGTAACCCTCTGAGATAAATGCTATTCCTCTCTCCATTTTATAGGTAAAGCAACTGTGTCACAAAGAGGTTAACTCAACCAAAGTCACACAATTTGTAAGTGGAAGAGTTAACATTTTAATTCAGTGAACCAAACTTCACGAGTCCTGTTCATAACAACAATACTAGAATCTTCAGAAACATGTTTTCTGTAATAGTGCTAGTTCAGGTCTGTGGGCAGATCATCTTCATAAGAGTATAATAAAATAAAGTTAAATAAAATAAACATTTATTAAGCAATTAAATATGAAAGGCTCATATTACTACAGCAACTGTAATATTTGATAGAATTGCATAGAGAATATCATGGAATTTTAATCATAACTGTTCCATTAAGAGAGCTTTCCCTGGTAGTTTCTGAATCCTAGTTTGGAAGTTGTTTTCAAACTAGAAGTCACTTTTTTCCAAACTGAAGTTGGGTGATGTAAAGTCCATTTTTTCGTACCATAGAGAAATTCTGCCAGATGTTGTAATGAACAGAGAGAGAAAGACAGGGAAGTGAGTAGTTACGTGGGTTCAAGTAGTCAATTGTGACAAACTTGTCTCAGAACAAATGTTGGATATTTCAACATTGCAAAATAGAAACAAATAGGACCAAGTTTTAGAAATAAAGTAGATGAAGATGCTGCATTTGATGATTGAACTTTAGCACAATTGGGAGGCTGACACTGTTATTCCTAGAATTACAAACTTTGACACAGAAAAATGCCTGCTGGTGTAGTGATGGCATAGAACAAGGTAAGCGTGGGTTACAGAAAGATCAGTTTCAAACACAGAGTCTAGATGACAACAGCAGATGAACCAGGGTGAACTGGGACAGATAGAGTGTCATTCATCTCTTAATGTGGAGGAATTGATTAGAAGGTCAGACCACATTTTACTTAGAATGAGAAAGAAAAGCAGTACTGGACATCATCAGCTGGGCCTTAGTGTTCTTGTGTTGAATGTAAACAATTTATAGAAGATCAATATCAGACAAGGCCACTCCATGATCAATGATAAATCAAGATGAAAGCAAGAGAGCTCAATAATCATGTCTGAACATGTAAAAACATGGATATTGTTCACACCACAAAAAATGACACAAACTGGCTAAGAGTGACTGCTGCTTCTTTATGAATTACATCTTCAGCCTCAACCTAGTCTTCTCTCCTTCAAGATAAGGTGTATTAAGATTCTCAGTTACTGAACTGCCCCCACTTCCTGGCAGTATTCAATTCAGAACAACACGTAGTTTCCTTAAGGCCTCCTGCCAAATCCTAAGTTCAAATCCTATGAGTCTGTTCTAACACCCTCTACTGCTGCACGGTTCCCTGGTGGGTGTTGTCCTGAGCTGCTTTGTGAAACTAAAGCCAACTTGTTCAACCAGAAGTGTTTTCCTGGTGGTTGACTTTAAAGTATTGGCAATAGCTTGCTGTATAGACAATTATGCTGAAGTTAACTTTGTGGATGCGTTGTTTAAAACTTTGCTACGGCAAACAACATTATATAACTTGAACTAGCTTAAGCAAAAAGAGGTTTAAAAAAAATCTGAACACATGAGTGACTCAAAATATACAAAAACCAAAACGGAGATTGGCCTGAGGCAACACCTGGAAAGATAACTTTGAAGTCCTCAGGATTTAGGAAGTATTATCTCTCTCCCTCTCTGTCCCCTATTTCTCTCTGAGTATTTATTTTATCTCACCTCACTGTTTCCTTTTTCCTGCAGAAGAACTTTCTCTGGAATAATATGGCTTCCCTCAGCTACTAAAAGTACATGTTACATTTCAGTCACACACACAGGCTTATTCCAAGGTGTGCACGGAACATAGTCACACAGAGATACATAATGGCTATCTATCAGTCTCCTGTCCCTGTTCTAAGTAGAAAGAGTAGGACTGGTGCAATTTGAGTCACAAATCTTATGGTTGAATCAGCTTAAAAATATGACTCAACTCTGAATCATACTAATGATGGCTCATGGGCTAGGAAGATACAGTAAAAAGTGTTCATTACATGTAATTTTTATTCCATAATATTGTTTTAGCCTGAAATAATTATTTTGTTGTCTTTTTGATGCCTAAACAATAGACCAAATAAATGTATACTTTTAGAGAATAATTTGATGATTGAGATAATAGCAAATAATAACTATGGCCAACGTTCTAGTGCCTCCAATGAGCAGAACATGTTAAGGTATTCTAGACTAATTTAGCTTTTCCTCAGAGTACACTGTACATTACATATGCACAAGGTCTTCCATCATTTTATAGGAAACAATAGTAAGATAATGTTTAAATCACTATTATGACTAAATTAAACAATTTTAGTATTTTTTTTTAGTAAGTATTGAATTACTGTCAATTAGCTGTCTCGCTAATCCCTAATTCTTGCCCAAGTATCTCATGCTCACCATATGACTGACTTTAGGATATAACTTATTCACCAAAATAAAAATATTATGCAAACTCCACCAATGTAGATAATTATAAAAATATGAAATGATGTACATATATATGTAAAGCAAGGGATTTTTATTGGGTAAAATTAAGTGACTTCAGGTTGTTCAACAACATCCTCATTTACTAAACCTCATTTACTAGGTTCCATAAAATTAAAAATGTTATACACAAAACTCATAGGTTTATGAAAATTGCTTAGTAGTTTTTTACTGATAAGTAAGTATATGTGTGCTATTTTAATCAAGCATTTAATGATTTTGACCATGTAGATATTTTGGCCCATTGATATTATCAGGAATTGTTAACATGGCTAACATCAGTAAATAGCATTTTGAATGAATCCTAAATTTTTTGAGAGATATTTTGATATGCTTACATATTAAAGTATGTTATTCAGTAATCTATCTCTGAAAAATGATGTAGTCTCTACAATAGATTTATACTCATGTTAAAATAGATTAGCACCCTTGAAGAACGTTTCCGAAAATATTCCACTAAACACCATCCATCCCATCAGTATGCAATATGCTCTGGGAAAAAAGGTTTCTGTGCAACAATTGGAGTAAGTAATTCTATATATTATTTTCTCTCTGATATTCACAATGCATTAAAAATGTATTAAAAACCTGTGGCCAAGGGATTGGTTCAACTTTGTTTAACTTGGTATTTTAAAAACCCTTATATACATGGAGCTCCTTATTTGTAAAATATCTTTTCTTAGAAAATATTTGAAAATGTTGTCGTAGGGAAAATCAATTTGTTACTTGCTGATTTTTCTTCTAATAATCATAAAATTGCTTGTATTAGGATATATAATGTCTACATTCAAATTTGAAGGAGGAAATTAAGGTGGTTAATGAGATAATGCATAGAACAACATTTTATGTGGACATAGCTAATTGGAAAAAAAAATTTTTTGTGACGCTAAAATCCCAGAGGGTTTCCTTCTTTCAATTCAGGGAAAAAAATTCAGTTCAATAGCATTTATTGATTACCCACTTTGGGGAAAGCATAATTCTGAGCACTCTTTGGGGTAAAAAAATAATCAGACACTAATATTTATCAAACAGAATTTCACCATCTAGCAGAGAATCTCACATACACACACACATTACTCTAAGATAAATTGTGAAAATGCTAGAATGAGGAATAAACAAAATATTTAAGTTAGAAAGCAGAGGGAGCAGGAGATGCAGTCTTCCTGAAGTGGATACAAGAAAGCTTTACAGATTTGAGATCTGAAATGGATTTAGAATGATGGAGATATAACTTAAGAGGCCTGCTCATGGATAAACATTTTGAATAGAGAGAATTTGAATGTGGTCAGACAGATAGGAAATATTACTTGTCTTTCAGAGAGTTGTGAATCCAGATTGCACAGTGTTTAAGGGATGTGATAAGATATGCAATACTATTAGAAAAATAGTGATTGAAATATTGAAAGACTCTACAATTCTAGGCAAAAGAATTTGGGCATGGACTTTATACTATAAGCAATTGAATGTTGAGTAGTCAATAGAATATTTAGATCAAGAGATTATCTCTTTGAGGAAAAAATGAATTATTTTATGTAGATAATTCAGGTGGTAAGAGTTAGGGTAATTTAAAGGAGATAAAACCTGGAGACAGAGAGACCCACTTAGAGGCCACTTCAATAATTCAGAAAAGGATTGATGAAGGCCTGACTTAGAGCAGTGCAAGAGAACATGGAACTGGGGCACATACAGGAAACGATTCAGAGACAGAACAGTGTAAATGATTGAAGGACAATGTGGGAGAGTGTGAGGGTTTGAGAAAACACCGAGATCAATGTGAAACCCTGGATCATCAGGGAGAATATAATGGATTTGGTGTGGCAGCCAGGTGAACCTTCCTCCCCCACTTCTAAATCTGTGCTCTCTGACAATAAAACTACCTTCAGACATATTAACTCCATATCATATTAACTCCAGGGTCTTCGAGCATCTGAATTTATCTTTGGAAACTCTGAAGTTTTGGGTCTAAATGACTGAAGGGAAGAGAATACTATCAACTAAAACAGTCAGAACAAGAGTGAAGAGAAAAAGAGCTTCTATTTATCTTTGACTAGGTTCCTACTGTGAGAAGAAAATTACATTAGGGATAAGAAAGCAAAAATGCATATGACATATCCCTGAACGCTTAAAGTTCTACAGTCTAGGGAAATAGGAAATAATCTAAAGAATTAGTAATTAAGGCATATAGGTTCAGTTCAAAAGGAGTGTCTTAGAGAATAAATTTTCCAAAAGTTCAGAGGAAATATCAAAGAGAGGTAGGTTTTAAAAAAATAAGTTAATGAGATGAAAATGGATCTTCTAAACATGGGCAGAATTTAGATAAACAAAGAGTAGGGGAAAATTCTAGGTAAGGAAGGCAGTGTGAGTAAAGACCAGGACCCGTTGTGTATGTGTAAGCTCATTTATACATTGACCGTCTCATCATTTAATAAGTGCTGAGTGCCTACCAACTCCAGGCAAAATCTATAGAGAATGTTCAGAAATAATACAGTCACATGAGCTTGATTGCAATGATAATTTATATCCTACTAACACCGGCTGGAACACTGTGGGAGGTGTTTTCCCCTACTTCATTGATTGAATCTTTATACTATTCCTTTACAGATAAGGAATTAGTAGTTCAGAGAGACTGAGGAACTTGGTAAAGATTACATATCATGACTTTTCAGGAAACAAAATCACATTAATCACATATTCTGACTTCAAACAGCTCTACATGTCCTTTGTGCAGTAACTTTTGATGTATGGACCCTATTAGTTTTAAATTTGGAAATTAAGTACAGAGCAAGATTGAGAAAGATCTTGAGGTTAAGGGACTTATTTTATCCTGAGACAGACAGGGGGCATACTTGTTCTATATTTACCAGTCCCAAACAGGGCTATATCTGACTTTCATGGGCTCTAGGCACTTTTGCACTTGTGGTGCTTTCTTCCGTTAAAAAAAAAATGTATTTTATGATTGTATTGGTATAAAGATGAATATATGTGTTACTAAAGCCTAAAAAATTCAGTATTACATGTTGCTTTGACATCTGGTGAAACCAGAGGGCCTTGAATGGCTTACTGTAGTTCTCTTCTCTGCTTTGTTCCCACAGATAAGGGCTGCTAGCCCTGAGTAGTGGATGTCAGTTCCCAGACAGCCTGTGGAATTATTTAAACCAGCCAATGACAAAGATCCAATTTGATCTTTTTTTCTTCTTCTTCTTATAGAAGTCCTTTTAACATTTACTATAATAATGGTTTGGTAGTGATGAACTTCTTTAGCATTTTCTTGTCTGGGAAGCTCTTTAACTGTTCTTCCATTATAAATGATAGCTTTGCTGGGTAGAGTTATCTTGATGGTAGGTTCTTGCTTTTCATCACTTTGAATATTTCATGCCAATCCCTTCTGGCCTGCAACATCTCATTGAGAAATCAGCTGATATTCTTGTGGGGACTCCCTTGAGGTAACTAACTGCTTTTCTCTTGCTGTTTTTAAGATTTTCTTTTTGTCTTTAAAATTTGACATTTTAATTATGATGTGTCTTGGTGTTGGCCTCTTTAGGTTCATCTTGCTTGGGACTCTGTATTTCCTGCATTTGTATGCCTATATCCTTCACCAGGTTAGGGAAGTTTTCCATAACTATTTCTTTAAATAGGTTTTCAACTCCTTGCTCTCTCTCTTCTCCTTCTGGTACCCCTCTGATGCAGATATTTGTATGCTTGATGTTACCCCAGAGGCCATTTAAACTCCCTTCATTTTTGTTTTTTTTTGCTATTCTGATTGGGTGTTTTCTTGTACCTTATATTCTAAATTGCTGATTCAATCCTTTGCTTCACCTAATCTACTGTTGATTTCCTCTAATATATTCTTCATTTCAGTTATTGTATTCTTTATTACTGACTGGTTCTTTTTTATATTTTCTATCTCCATTTTTATGTTTCCTATCTCTTTGTTGAAGTTCTCACTGATATCATTTATCATCCTTATAACCAGTGTTTTGAACCCTACATCTGGTAGATTGCTTGTCTCCATTTTGTTTAGTTCTTTTTCTGGAGCTTTGTTCTGTTCTTTCATTTGGAACATGTTTCTTTGTCTTCCCATTTTGAGTGCCTCCCTGTGTTTATTTATATGTATTAAGTAAGGCTGTTATGTCTCCTGGTCTTAGGAGAGTGGCTTTATGTAGTAAGTGTTCTGTGAAACCCAGTGGTGCAGTGTCCCTTGTCACCTGAGCTGGGTTCTCCAGGTGTGTCCCTTGTGGGCATTGTATGTGCCCTCCTGTTATAGTTGAATCCTGGTTGCTGTTTGCATATTATTGTCAGGGATTGATCCACTGGCTGATTTGTTGTGACAACTGGCTGTGACTACAGTGGAGAAGCTGTTATGCAGAGCCTGATCCTATGGAGCAGGATTCACTTTAGTGGTACTCTGACCCTTGTCTAGTCTTCCCTTTGGGTATATTGTCCTCAGAGGTGGCTGGGTGGTGCTTGTTTCAGTTCAAAGCTGACCACCAGTATGTAGGCCCTGGGTCCTCCTGGGAGTGGCCCTACCACAGGTCATGTTCAGCTGCAGCTTGTGCTCTGCCTAGGACCACCTGCAATTAGCCACACAGCTATCTGTGTGATGGCCACCACCTACACTGAGCCTGGAGGTGCCTCAAGAAGCCAAGCCACAAACTGAGGCAGACTGTCACTAATTCCAGAATTTGGGATGCTCAGTAAGAGGTACAGGGCTTGCTGAGGTCCAGTGCTATTTGTTTGTGAACCTTTGAGAGATTTTAGGAAAGTCCACAGCACAGGCCATTTGTAGGGAAAAGCCTCTGGAAGTGGCTTGGGTGGGCCTGCAAGTTGGGTGGTGTGGGGTCTCACTGAATCACCAAGGCAAGGTGAATGCTGTTATCCATGTCGATGAAGACTCAGATATGGTGTCCACCTGAGTCTGCACGCCTGGTCAGAGGAGGGCTCGACAAAGGAATGGTGGCTTCTGCCAGCCCTTCTATCTAGAAGAAAGCTGTCCTTCCAGCCCTCACCTTGAAGCCAGACAATTTAGTTTCCCCTGTAGGTCCCTGGTATCTTTCAAGCTGCTGTCCCAGTGCTGGAGCTCAGAGTGAGTGATTCTGTCAGTGAGTAAGTCCATATATAGGAGCGTACGTAAGAGGAGCACCTGGGGCTGCAGCTGTCCTCTATCTCACTCAACCATAATCTCTGGTGATTTTCAAAGTCCAAAGTTGTGGGGACTTCTCTATCCAGCACTGAAACCCTGAGCTGGGGAGCCTAGTGTGGGGCTGGGGCCCTTTGCTCCTCTGAGGAGACCTCTGCAGCTGATCGATCCCTCCTGATTTTTATCCACCATATGCAGGTGTAAGATCAGCCTGTTCCGTGTCTCCACCCCTCTTACCAGTCTCAAGGTGGTTCCTCTGTATGTTTTTAGTTGTAGGACTTCTATTCAGCTAGACATTAGGTGATTCTCAATGATGGTTTTTCTGCAGATTAGTTATAATTTTGATATGGTCATGAAGGGATGCAAGCACAGCATTTAACTACTCCACCATCTTGATCAGAAATCTCCCTATTTTTTTCTGATTAAACTTAATATAATTAGATATATGATTACCTTTAAAAAGTAATTTCCAAATGGTTTTAAATTATATACTTAAATTGAATCTGAATGCATAGGCAGGATAAAAACAGACAATATGCTTTAAATCATTTTGTGAGTGATAAAACACTACCAGAGTGCAATGTATCATTCTTACCTGGGTCAGTGATATTTAAACTATGCTCAAAAAAACCATTGACATTCCTCCAGGATATCTTCGAGCTTTTTGGAATGCAGGTATTGAGACTAGGTATGAGGGGTCAGATCAATAGGATTCTGTTCCACCTTTTGCCCTTAGTTTTCTCTCACTTCTAAGTAACCAGGGCATCTCCACTTATCCATATTGACCAATCATAAAAGATTATGTTAGAAGCTAGGGTTGTGCTGTGCAAAATATTTCAAAATTATTAACATTTTTTATCTTCTACTTTCTACATCTAGCAGGTATTTTCTACAATGAGAAACTAAAAAAATAAGCCAAATTTAAATTCAATAAAACAAATCCATGTGAAGAAAAACCAGTTAATAACAACTAGGTAATAATGACATACTATTAAGACAAAAAGATAATGAGGTAGAAATTCTAATTTTTGTTTAACTTGTTTGAAGATAACCATAGGGATCTTGAGAAATTTCTACAACATTTTGAATTTTAAATTTTGCAGCGCATTATTTACTTCAAATACACACAGGCATATGTTCAAATATGTCTGTCAGCAATATGTTCCAGGGTTACCTTCCCTTGTTAACAATATCCTTTCTAATGGCTAGCCTAACTCCCCTATGTACGCTCTTCAATCTCTTTCCTCTTATTTTGCTCTAAATGAATACAGAGAACAACTGGTTGTCATTCTGCTTATAATAGCTCTTCTTATTATGAAAGAATAATTCCCCTTATAGTTGTCTCCTTTCCAAAGTGAAATCCAAGTTTTCTGAGCCTTTCCACATAATTATTTACTAATTCTTTCAGCATCCTTTAGATTCCTCTGAACCCTATCCATGCTCTATATGCTTTTTAAGAAGTGGCTTGATAGTGCCTCTACCAAAGACATTAGTATTTTTTTAAGGAAAATATCATTACACAAAGCAATGTTTTGTTATTATATCCATAAAAGTAGCTTGTTTTGTGTTTTTTAAATACTAATATTATGAATGTTATACTTGTTAAAAACTTTCTGAAAGTTAGAATTATATCCTAAATAAACATATTCACCAAAAACCCTTCCATGATTATATGCTGTAATCAAACTGATACAAAAGTAATAAAAGTGCAATAACAAAATGCTCAGAGCCAATAGGGAACAAAAGAGAGCAGAACCAACAAAACTAAGCTGATCTTTTTCTAGATGCACTGTTTATAGAATAATTGGTATTCCAAGGGCTGTAAATATTTTGATGTGGGTTGTGGCTTTAAATGACCCATCACAATATGTGTGACTCCCACAGCCTGATATAGGTGCCTCAAAAAAGTTGTGGGCTAATTTATCGCTTAAAAATTCAAATTATGTTTTCAATGCACTTATGAGGTTATATTATACTTTGCTAGTGATTCTTAACTCTGGCATTGCTGAGCTTTAAAATGTCTGAAAATTCCAGAAAGGCTCATGAATTCTACTACAAACTGGGTTTCTCCAAGAAACACAAACTTAGAGTTACACAGCATTTGCCGAAAACACTCTTTTATGTTCCCTCTGTTCAAATTGCATAAACTGGACTGTATCCTTCTCAAATATAC
This sequence comes from Hipposideros armiger, assembly GCF_001890085.2. NCBI lineage: Eukaryota > Metazoa > Chordata > Mammalia > Chiroptera > Hipposideridae > Hipposideros > Hipposideros armiger. The sequence continues at coordinate 254,236 of NW_017732237.1, forward strand.
TTCTAAATTATTTTATAATTTAGAAATTATAATTTCATAAGACTTGCCTTCAGTATGATCCATAGTAAGACTATATTCTATGTAGTGAATTTGACATTTTCTTTCTCTATTCTTCCCATTTTCAGAAGTGATTCTTTTGTGCAAGGTAGCTTATGCTTCCAATGGCTAAAGCAAAGCAGCTATGGGCACTCAAGTTTATGTCTGCTGATGAAGCTATAAATTCACTGCAAATTCACCCTACTGACTTCTGTCACTGCCAAAAATGCCATTGTCTGAAGCAACTGGTACCAAGAGAATCAAACCAGACATTTCTGTTTTTTTTTTTTTATTTCTGTCACTATGCAGTCAACATCCATTCAGGAGTTTACTGGATCAGTTCTTTTCAGTTTTATTCACTCCTTTATTGTAGACTTCTTTTACTAGGGCTCAGTATAACACCTATGGGAGTTGGGCAAGCAGATAATGTGGTTGACAGACGTTTGACTGTATTAAGGACAAACCGGTATGTCTTGACACCTTTCTCCTGGGGTGCGTTCTACCCAACAAGCATAGAGAGCTACTTTAAACAAATAGAGCCCCAGCTGGCCCAATTCCTCCAGTTTTCTGTTCATAGACATTTCCCAATCGTAGGGTGATACAGCTTAAGCTCAGGTTGGAATTCCCACTATAGTATTCCAATTAAATAACTAGTAATGCAATTAGTCCATGCAAATGTCTACGCTAATTCCAAAGAATCCTTTCCTAAGTGGCATTCCAATAGGCTTGGCTTCCAGGAGAAACAGTTGCCTAAAATCCCTGGCATCAAAGGAGCCACATGAGTCAGGCTTAACACTCAGTTATATTATTTAGCCTTTTCTGTGGGAACAAATAATACTAACCCCACCATTTCCTGCAAAACAGGGATCTCCCCACACTATATCTCAGTGTATCCCACTAGCACTCAGACCCAGGTGCTGCTGGTCTCATGCCTTATTCCCTTGTACCCCCTGAATTCACCTGCAGCTATGGTTCACAATTCCAGGCCCAAAGAGAACTACCACCTGAAATGCACTGAGAGAGCTTGCTCCACCACATGCATTTGCTACTCAGAAATGGGGGTGAGGTGGGAGTTAACGCCACTCAACTCTCAACTAAGAGGGGCTTGGAGTTGGTAGATAAATGTCCCAGGCTCCATGCCCTGTGGTAGGACAGCTCTGAGCTACATTTCATATGGCTTCCTAGAGGGTCCCACTGGGATTCAGCACTGGTTTCCCAAAGCAGTCAAATTATTTATTAATGGACATTTTATTGGCTTTACTCTCCTGTTTCACTTGCCCAATGTCCTCATTTGTGGTTTCTTCTACAAGAAGACAAGGCAAGTCCTTGTCTCAAAGTCTGCTTTTGCAAGAACACAAGATAACCTGTGCTCACTTCCAAGCATTATGTGCTCAGATTTTTGGTAACCATTTTATTTTATTTTATTTTATTATTTTATTTTATTTTAATGTCAATGTGACACTAATAACCCATTAAAGCAAAATTACTTGCATTTCCTTTTGAAGAATTTGAAGAATACATCTATCATCTATTTTATATATCTTTCTCCTATCTACCTAATCCATTCACCATACTAATCTATTCCTAGTATTTTCTTAACATCCATTCTATGCCAAGCATTAGTTTTGGCATTGGAAGTACTGAAAGGCGGTAATGTTCCCTGACCTCGTCAATTTGGAGTATAATGGGTGAGATGAACATTTTGCAAAAACTTACACAAATAGTTACTCATAATCATAAGAAGCACTACAAAGGAACAGTACAGATCACATTAAAAACATAAATATCAAGACACCTAAACATGTCTTGGGTAGCAGTGGGTGGAGGTTAGAAAAGTTTTTCCAGGAAGTCATGCTTAAGTTACTTTCTGAAACAAAAGCAGCCTGAAGCAGAGGGCGGTGTGGATCACAAACTCCCCTTTACTCTGCTAGGATTTTAGATGGTACCTGACTTAGATGAAATATAGTGATTGTCTCCTCTGTTTTGCTTCAAAATAATTTTAGATTTTTCTAGTGCAACATTTAAATGACCTGACTGAGCCACGGTGCAGAGACAATTTCAATTACATTAATTCTAATTACTTACAGTACATTTAGATTGCACAGTATAAAACTGAGTTGCTCCTCGCTCTAATTCTTTGTGCAGCAGTTCCAAAATCGGTTTTTATTTCTGCATGTAAATGCTACAGTCCTTGCGTCTCAAGTGTAATTCCATTTTCATTTGTTTCTAAGGCATATAAATTGACTTAAAATTATTTTCCCTTTCTTGAAATTTCATTTGCTCATTAAAGTTAAGCCACTGCATAAAATTTTCCCAAACGATACTATGCTATGTCAGAATATGATGGGTCCAAAAAAGGGACAGTTTCCAAGAAGGAAAAAGAATAAAAAGAGGGTTGAAAAGTTGTAATAACTACTTACATATTAAATGTTTCAAGGACTTTTTTTTTTTTTGCAAAACTGTGTTAATAATTTGTGGCAGTTTACTAGTGAAAAAATGTAAATAAGGATAATTTTAAGTCCTATTTTTTTTTCTTTTCCCCTTCATTTATCTTTAAGAAATTTATAGAGTCAGTGGAAAAAAAAAGTTTTCAAATAATATCTTTTGAGTGAGGACATGATCATGTATTTGATGAAATAATTCTTTTTTTTTTTTTTTAGCTGAGCCATCCTGCTACCTGTTGGCAGCTCAGCGGCTGCTCAGCTTGGGCTGGACTCGAACCACTGTTGCTCAGAGCTCAAACTCTTGAGCGAGCTCTTAACCAACTGAGCCACTCGGCCGGCCCCCTGATGAAATAATTCTTGATTGTTGGTTGTACTTTCAGGTCTTTCATAGGACGCTTCATTACTAACTTTCTCCCTAACCAAACAACAGGCCACAAATTCCCTAAAATATTACATTTCTCTGCCTATCACTTCTAAGACAGTTTCTCGTATTAATTTATCCAAAGCTGTTCACTTTTATTTACTTCATACCTAATGCCCTTTGCCCATCTTCTTTGGACCTCATATTTCTTACTCAGCCTTTGCTTTCCTTTCTTTCCTTGGGACTTTCAAATTGGTCTCCCTTTTTTTCACACCCATATTGGGCCACTTCTCTTTCTAGAAATCTAGCTCTGGTAAGAGCCCTAGCTACATGCTAACTTAAAAGGACATTTTGGATAGTTATTGCCTTAGAATAAAAATCTATCCAGAGTACTGGGTAAATCTTTATCTATGTTGTAAGAAAAGCAAAGTCATAATAAATGGTACAAGATAAAAATAATAAGGATGAAAAAGCACAGAAGCTTTCATCAAATGTACTTCTGTAAATAAATTTGGTGGAAGGGCTTTTACACACCTATTTATACTCACACAAAAGATAATGAAGTGTGAAATTTCCTAGTGAGATACTGGAGTGGAATAAGCACTTATATACAGAATTTCCAAACAACCACTGAATCTTTCATTTTAGCAGTGTGACAGTAAGTTCTAATTCTTCTTAGTCTTTAAATGCTATTCAAACATAGTTTTTATTTTTAGTCGAGCATAAGAAATGGTTCTGGAATAGTCCTCCTTACTTTCCTTTTGTTCCCCTTTGTTTTGAATATTTTATTCCCAGCTAGCTATTGGCTTTGCATGCATTGGAAATTATAAGTTAAAATCCAGGGCAAGACTGATTACTCATTTTATGATTTGGAGAGTTTTAAGAGTAATTTTAATATTTGCTTAAAACATGTCTAAGACTGATAACCCAAATTAGCTATCATTATTTTTAAAAATTATAATTGATTCTGTAATAATCAATTAAATAATAAGAATTATGGTAAACTTATCAACACTATAAGGATATACCACCATCTTTTTAAAATATCAGATAATAGATAAGAATTTTAAATTTTGAAGTGAAGATTAGATAGCTGGCCATATAGACCAGCAGATAGAAACAGATCTTTAAAAAGAAGTAAGGATCAAGACACATGAAAAGACAAGACATAGGCTGGGAACAAGAAATTTGCAAAAGACAAAAAAAAAGTTATTTTGCATAACTTTTCTTTGATAAAGAAAAGTTATGCAAAATAAACAAAGAACTCTTAAAACTCAACATTAAGAAAACAAACAACCCACTTTAAAAATGGCAAAAGATCTGAACAGATACCTTATCAAAAAAGATATATAGATGGCAAATAAGCATATGAAAAGATGTTCCACACTCTAAGTCATTAGGGAATTTGGCCAAAATCCGAAACACTGATAACACCAAATTCGAGATGTGCATCAACTCTTACTCATTGCTGATGGGAATGCAAAATCATACAGCCACTTTGGAAGACAGTTTGGCACTTTGTTTTACAACTACACGTAAAAATACTGTTACCATATGATCCAGCAATCACACTCCTGGGTATTTACCCAAATGAGGTGAATACTTATGTTTATGCTAAATCTTGTCCCTGGATGTTTATAGCAGCTTTATTCATAATTGCCAAAACTTGGAAGAAACCAAGATGTCCAAGTAGGTGAATAAACAAATTAACTGTGGTACATCCACATAACTGAATATTATTCAGCACTAAAACGAAATGGGCTTTCAAGATATGGAGCAACCTTAAACGTAGGATACTATGTGAAAGAAGCCAAACTGAACAAAAGTGCACACTGTGTAATTCCAACTATATGACATTCTGGAAAAGGCAACAGTATGGAGACAGTAAGATCAGTGGTTGTCCTGGGTTAGGGGGCAAGGAGGGGCGAGTAAGCCGAACACAGAGGATCTTTGGGGCTGTGAAACTATCCTGAATGGTATTATAATGGTGGCTACATGTCATTATGCATTTATCCAAACTCATAGAATGACACCATCAAGAGTGAATCCTCATGTGAACTTTGAACTTTGGGTGACGATGATGTTAAGTGTAGGTTCATCAATTGTAACAAATTACCATGCTGGAGGGGGATGTTGACAGTGGGGGAAGGCTGTGCATGTGTGGGGCCAGGGTATATGGAAACTCTGTGTACTACTTAATTTTGTTGTGAACCTAAAACTGCTTTAAAATAAAGACTGCCAAGAAAAAAAAGAGAGAAATTCAATAAAAAGAAAGGTACAGATAAAAGACATTACTTTCTATTTTTAAGCTCTCTAAAAGATAATTAACTATCTAGAGCAAATACAGTAGCATTATCTTCTAGTTTATAATATATGTATATAATATTATAATATTATATTATTATTGATATATTATATGATAATTATATATTTTTATGTATTATGTGATCATAATATGTATATTATTATATAGTATATATAGTATTTATAGATATTAAATATGTACTATATATATATAATATATAATATATAATATATATTTTATATATATATATATATATATATATATATATATATATATATATACACCAGATATATATATATCTGGTAATAACCCAAAAGATGGGAGGAGGGGGAGGGAATTGGAAGTACAGACTCTCAAAATTCCCTCCCATTAACTTGCACAGAGAATACAACCCACAAGTTTCTGGCCCACAATCCACAATCAATGGATGGCCAATAATAGAACTGGTCCTGCAATTGTGTTTAACTGATCTGTCTGGTGTTGGTTCACACAGTGTTTTAAAAATTGAGTCAGTTGACAATATCATTTAAAAATTGCTATCAAGATAAATATCTGGCTAGTTTGCATAAATTCCTGTCTCTTGATTTTCCTTGAAAAAGAACTGGCTCCACTTAGCCTGAATTTCTGCATGGCAGCAGTCAGCTTGAGCCAGGCAACCACCGCATCCTCGCACTGGCTCAGGAGCTCTCCAGTTTTTCTTTACCTTCTCCATTTCCTATTTCATTCCTGACACTGAACATCAGTTCCCATTTATCATCATGTTCCAATACTGCTTGTTTCCTTAAGGTGTCTGAGGTCAGCAGTCATTTGATTTGTGATCAATATTCTAAATGCTTAAGGAGAAAGAGAAAATATAGTAGCTACTCTAGAGATATATACCCCCTTAGAGTCAAATTTCATGTAATAATTGTGACTATACTTGGACAAATATCCAGCAGATACAGTCAAATTACCTTTGGTATTTTCTTTTTCCAGTGTAGGATTTGTTTTTCTTCCCTATAGTTATGGCAACTTGATTTTCCTTGGGAAACCCTGCCCGTCCCACCTGTTTTGCCCAATTGCTTGTTTTGCTAGTGCATCTATTAATCAAATTATCCACCCCTCCAGACCAATGAGACTGGTAATTTGAAGCCTGAGAGAAGTGAAACAAGGATGGAGGATTCATCCTGGTTATGTGATCATAAAGGAATTGGTCGTTTGTTCTCACTCTGGCTCCTGTCTTTCCTGATAGCAGTGATTGTAGCTCTTATGTATTTTTATCTGTAAGCTACACCATATTATTCCAATAAAATTTGATTTTCTTTAGATTATTTAGAGTCAGCAAATAGTGCACACAATGAAGCAGCTCTAAGACAGGGCTTGATTAAATGTTACATAAGGTTCTATCTTCTACCCCAAACACTGCCTAGGATATGTGTATGGGGATAGGGATGGATGGTTGGGCACAGTTCTCTGTTACCATGTATATCTTCAAACAATTTATTGTGTATCTCCAGGATCAGGAATTATTTCTTCTATCATACTATTTTCTAATTTCTCTTCTTTGCATCTTTTTCCCTTCTCTTCCCTTATGCCTTTTGCATTATTCATGTTTTCTTTATTTTGATTTTTCTCTTCTACTGATTTGGCTATTATATATTCTCCTATTATTTAACTGATTTACCTTAAAATTTTAATATGATATATTTGTTTGGAACAGTCTAAAGTTTAAATAGTTTAAAGGTGATCAGTATCTTTACTGTTCTGTAGAAAAATACAAAAACCTTAGAATGCACAACACTGGTTATTATCTTTCATCTCATGGGCTATAGTTGCTTAATAATTTAGTTCTACCTGGTACCTGTAATCCCCAAATTAGATATTACTATTATTATTTTATATAATCATTGTTTACATATTATCTTCCTTACAATGTTTCCTGCAATTAACTCCTCTCTTCTAGGTTCATGTTTCTTCTTTCCAAAGTGTATAGCCCTTATTTCTTTGTAAACAGGAAGTAAAGCAGGAAGCTATTAGTGGTAAACTCAGTGTTTGATTATTTGAATTTATTTTGTCCCCATTCCTAAATGATATTTCAGATGAATATAGAATAATATGTTGCAGCTCTATTCTCTAAACTCTACAGATATTCTTTGAATGAAAAAAGTCTGCTGTTTTATTATTGTCCTTTTGTAGTAATATTAATTTTTGCCTTTAAATTTTTTCCCGTAATTTTAAATTCTATGGTTACACTATAATGGGTATATAGAGGTGTGGATTTATTTTTATTTACACACTATGAGAATTTAGATTAAGAAAAATATGCCTTTCATCAATTCTAGAAATTTCTCAGGCATTATTTATAAGAATATTATCTCTTCTCTATTCTGTTCTCATCCTCTGTAATAAATTTGATTTGTGTTAGTCTTGATTCCTTCACTTCATTTTTGGGAGGTACATTTTAAATAATCTCTCTCAGGTTACTAATTCTCTCATTGGCTGATCATTTCATCCAATGATGCATCTCTTTCATCTTTCCATAATTATATTTTTCATTTTTGGATATTCTACTTGGTTCTTTTTCTTACCTAGTTATTCTTTTTACATTGTAACTTAATTCTCTTAATTCTTTTTTGTGTGTTTTACTTATCTTTTTCATCGTTTTAAACATACTTATTTTATCATTTATATTTAACAGTTGTATTAGCTGATGTTTCTGCTTTTTTTGCCTGCTGACTCTCCTGTCATCAGAGGGCTTTATTTGTGTAGCCTATACTGAGAGATAATTTATAAAGAAAGGATCTTAATGGCCAGAAACTGTGTGGGTATCATTAAAAAGCACTTTATTTTAATTTCTAGATTCTCAGAAAACACAGGTGGTTGACATTCAGCTCTGATAACATGTGACTTTAGCCCATGATTATAAATCCTTACAGGAGACTAATTTTTCCACGCAGAGCCCAGGTGTCTAGATACAAATCTCACAATTTCCTTCCTGTGCTGGTGCACACTGCTTTCAAGTTGATCCTTTCACTGAGGATGCCGTCTTTTGAATGTCCTGACTTTGTGTGAGATATTAGTTCCAAGTTTTCATTTTGCACAGGTTGTCACCTACCCTCCTTTGAACATGAAAACCCAAGACTCCAGGTTATTGATAGCAACAGTTTCCCTAAGGCAGCTGAGTGTCAGTTTTTGTGCTTACCGCTCTGGTTTTCAATGACCTCTTTGCTTGAGGACCCCAATGATTTCATTTAAATTTTGCTAGTACAGCTTTGAATTTAAAAGTACATATGTTATCTTTCACCCAGCATTTCTATTTGTTTTGTGGAAAAGGGTTTTCAGGGTATCTAATCTATAATATGACAGGAAATGAAAGTTTCCCTCCTCAAAAGAGGCTTGCATTATTCATTTATGTATTCCAAAAGCTTTTACTGTGTACAATTTGACAGGCAATATTACTTTACATTTTTTTAATATAGTGGGGTATAAATCCATAGAAAAATAATAAATGACTGAAGTGACAGTGCCAATCACTACTGCTAAAGTGTCCTTGATTTTTAATTTTATTCCAAAGTATTTCGTACTTCAAATAAACTCAGAAAATTGCACTTTGGTATGTGCATTTCCATCACCATTTCATAGCCCAACATTATTTATTTCATCCTGACCACATTTCATTTCACCCTGACTTTTACTCTCTGACCTTTTATTTAAATGTGAATAAGTAAATGTTTATACAAACAACACATTTTATGTGTGGTATATCTTTTAATAGCAACATTCAATTCAGTGTCAAAAACCATAGGGGATCATGCTCTTTTCTATCTGACTATGAGTAGAGTTATATATTTGGATTTGTGATCTTCCGTGTTCTTACGTGCCCAAAGATGATTTCAAATAAAAGAAATGATTGGAGCTATGAACCCTAGAAAGTCAATATGGAGGTGAATCAAAGGCTGTAGTCCTCCTAATCTCTATTAGTCTTCTCTGCCCCCACCATTCTAGGCTCTCCATAAACATATGATCTGAATAAAAATAAGACACTTGTTATGGAATCATAGACGAAGATGAGACCTCTGGAGCACTGCTTCTTAACATTTAATGGAAATATGAACCCATTGTGAATCTTGTTAAAATGTAGATTCTAATTCAGTAGAGCTGGGGTGAAGCTTGAGATTTTGCATTTCTACCAAAACTGTTTGCTGCTGCCACTTCTTATCAGCAAGACCTTTGAGTTGCAAGACCTAGGTACCTTCCAACTAGGTCATGTTCTCATATGTACTTGTAAAGTAGAAATATTGAAGTTGAAACAAAAACAAAAGCAGAACTGGATGGAATTGCGCATTGTATATTCGAACACAGAGAAGAGAGTTATAATTTAGTCAATAATTATAACAAAATAAATATTTACGATTTTCTTTCTTTTTTTAAGTTAAAGCTTATGGGGGTGACACTTGTTAGCAAAGTTACATAGATATTTACCGTTTTCATGTAGAAATCACCAATGTATGAAAACAGAAGATTATGCTTGTCTTCAATGAATTTTCTTTCTATTAAAAATTTGTATTGATTATGTTTAACTATAAATCTAATTAATTACACAAAATTCAAACAATGTAGATACTTATATAATAAAAATATATTTATAATAAACATACTACCTATATAATATAAAGTGATAGTTTCTCACTCTCCCAATTCGTTCCCAGAAGTAATCACTATTAAGTTTGTTTGTTGTAGACGCTCCAACATATTTTTGTTCCCCTTTAAACACATATCCATGCACTCAACTTTTGTTGCTTTGTAAAAAATAAAAAATAAAAAGGTTTTTACTCTGTATTCTGTTCTGCAACTTGTTTTTTTGACTTAATATTTTGTGACAGACCTTCTATATTTTTAGCAGTTGTTTGGATATGCTGTTGCATAATATTTAACCATTTTTAATTTAACAGATGTTTAGGCTAATTCCAACTTTTGCCTTTAATTAAATAGCCTATAAACTAAGAAAGATAATCTACCAAGCAATTATAACCCAGTAAAAATGATCTAGATGGAATGTGTATACCTCTCCCATTTGTTACAACTTTGCCTTCTATGTAGATTAAATCCCAAAGACTTCTGAGCCCTGGTCCTTCAACCATAGCAATCACTTCCCAGCTGCAGGATAATCCCCAGGCTACCCATTTTGGGTTCTATGGGGGGGAATGATATTTCTATAGATTTTGATTCTGACTGCTAATAAGAATACTCCTCAAAAACAGGTTTGAAAAGAGCAAGTGAACTGGGGAGGGGGGTTTAAAATGAAGTATGGTGTCAAAAGTATGCTCTAGGTGCACAGCCCAGCCATGTATTTTAAAGCCACACTAATATTAACATGTTCAAATACCTTTGTTTGGTATGGATAAATAGTCTATGGTTTGCAGAAAAGAGATTAGATGTTTATTCTGGTTTATAAAAAGTCATTTTAGAGGTACAAATTGGATATGGGCCTTGAGAGTTATGAGACTTTCTAACTCATAAAATAAACATTGCTAGTTTCCATATATTTAAAGGAATCAGTCTATAGTGCCTTAAGTCTAGACTTTAAAGGGAGATAAATCATTTCCTCTAATGTATATTTAATAAGCAAAACTGTCTATATAAAATTATGTATAGAAATTGCATGGTCTACCAAATATTCTCTGACCTAAAAGGAGATTATTAGAGAAAGTTCTTGCAATATTTTGAGAAAAAAATCAGCTGTTTCTAGTTTTTATTTATTGGTACACTACTGTTGGTGACAGGTATAATAAAAAAAATCTATTTTCTATTGTGTTCTCAATGGCCATTGCAAACTTGTTCTACTGACCTTGAAACAATAAGCCTACTTATGAAGCAGTAGATGACTTTATTTACTATGTTAGTAAGAATATAAAAGTCTTCTGAAATACATTATCTCCAGTTTGTTCTCTCACCCTTAAAATATGTCTGTAGCTTTATTAATCATCCATCTCTCAAGTTTACAGAAAAATTGTCCCTTTTCAGAACCAAGCTCTTGCCTCTGCCCTCAATTTTATGGTATAATTTTTATAATTTCTTTATATTTTTTTCCTCATTAGTTTAAGGTCCTAGAAGACAAAAGCAATAATTTTCCTATATTTGTATTTCTTTAGTATGTCAATCCTGACTTCTAAGGTATCCAGAGTCAAATTTGATGTACAACAGTGATTCCCATTCTAGAATGCTTTCTTGCATATATCTCCTAAATCTTTTTGGCTTCATAAAGTTCTTTAAATGTTTTTCTCACTATTTTGCTTAACAGCTCTTTAAATATTTTTGGAGGTGGGTTTGATATAAAACTAATAAAATGCGTGATTAATAAGTATTAAAGATATCAGAAATCTTATTGGTTTACATTTTGTGAAGTAAAAAATATGTAGAGAAAAGAATGCTTCTATTTTTAGCATAGCATACTTTTATTAGATTGAAGTTTAGACTCAAATTTAATTCTACTTTTCCTTTACTTTGTTTAATAGTTAAAAAATATGTTTATTTACATGATATTTGGTCTTTACAACAATCTAATGTTGTACTTCTTTTTTAAAAAGGGGTACTTTTACTGCATTGTCTTATATTTTTCAATTGATATGGTCTCATCTACAAAATTATAGTTGGGGAAAACATTGGGACTCAATGGCTGGGCCATGACATACTTCGGTATTACTATTTTGAAACCTTCAAAACCTCTAGATAAGCCTCTGGTGCCCAACCTGAAATGTGACAGGAAGCTCTGAGATACATTCAGAGCTTCCCAACCCTGACCCAGGATTGTAGTGAGAGGTAAGATTATTAGTCTCATTATGGTGAGATCTCACCAATACAGAGGAAATACAACCTTGAAATACATTGGAAGTAAATAGGCCACCATAATTATGCATCTTGTTTAAATAAATTAAAAAAATTGTTTGTTCAGTCTCTGCTTTAAATGAAGAAAATTGCCAGAATAAGTCTTAATGGAGAGGAGGAGAACTGTAAATGAGCGTTCAGAAGGTTGAAGCTCCAGAAATTGGTGTTTTAATGACACACATTAGTCATTGTTCCTTTCAAAGAAAAAGAAAAAAAGGCCATCTTTTTAATAAAACCCTTAGTGAAAGTGCAGTGCCAAATATCTTGTCAGTTTCAGTAGCAGTTGGACCTAAGACCTGGCTTGTAATGGTTCAGCAAGCCAACCTTTTGCAAAGAGAGGCTACACCGCACTAAAAGGAGAGGAAGGACTCATTTAGTAATACACTTAAAAGATTGTTGAATATAAATGGAGGAAAAATTGTGCTTGAGGAGCATGCAGTAAAAACACAAGGGGAATGTGGAGAGCTCTCGGCAAACAGTGATGCTGTTCACGTTTGTGGAGTTCCCAGATGCGGGCGGTCCCAGCACCCTGTGATTTGCAGTGAAGTGGGTTTCTTTAGCTGAGGTAGACTCAAAAGGAGCTGAGAGAGAGAGGCTGTCTGCTGATGTCATTCCCCACAGCTCCATACCAAATCCTTCATTAAAGAGGAAATGGGGGTGTTTCTCCTGTGACTACCACAGGTGCCGTGATTCATATTTAAATGGTTGTAGTAAAACTCTCAGGTTAGTTATTGGATTATTTTAATCAATTTTTCTAGTTTACCTGAATAATTCATGTCTAACCCTTTCACTACAAGGTGTTTTATTACACAGTCATTTCACTTCTTTTATTTCTGGATAATGATTTTAATTCTATATTTTATCTTTACAGACACAAACATAAAGGATACATATAAATCTGATTATTAATTGATCATGTAAAAATTTATCAACAGACACTTGAATGAATAGAGGAATGAAAGATTTGTTTTCATATATATTTCATTATGACATAAACTGAAATATGGAATTTCAGTTTGTTGGAAACGTTCCTGAATTTCGAAGTAATGTAGAGCTTGTTGTACTTGTTGAAGTTTTTGAGGAATTATCTTGTGATTGACTTTAAACAAAAAGTTATTTTGACAGAAAATGGATGTGCTCATTCTTCAAATACTACATTGGAAATGAATGATTATGAGATAATTCTTTCTTTAATACATAAACTATAAAAACATATTTGAAATGTAAGCTTAATGCCTATTTGATTTATTGAATAATGATTATTTTTAGAGTGATTTGATGAAGTAAATCAAATAAAGAGATAAGATGATTCCATAAAAAAGAGAAAATATCAATAGATCTTTGAAAATCTATAACAATACCATAATAAACTTTCTATTCTGTAGCTCTTTGATGCCAAACACAGTGGAAAGTGAGTTTATATTTAATCCTTTATTTTTGATTCATTTACATTTTCTATGGTAAATTTACATAATAAATTCTAGTATGTAAAAATATATGACCCATTAACTATTAGACTGCTTTGTAAAAAGATGTTTTGAATAAAATTTACAACTTATGATTTAAGACACTCCCATTTTATGATGTATAATCAAAGACTAAAATTTTGAAGTATCTTGTAAAACATTATGAAATTATAGATCAGGGTCTGCTTAGTCTAAAATTTATCATAAATGTTTATACTTTTAAAAATCTACATGAGGTGGAGTTATCTCTATTTTATTTTAGTCATAAAATAGAATTACCTCTAATTATGCATATTTTACCAAAGTATTATTTTTGCCAAAGATATCAACAGTAGGATGGCTTTTCAGGATATTTTTTAATATCTTAGTAAAACAAAAAACAAAAACAAACAAAAACAAACAAAAACTAACACTGCACTAGAAGAACTAACTGTACCTAAAGGATATTTCAGGTTGAAATATTTGAAAAGTATATTTCAAGCAACAATAGAAAACCTTCTCATATCAAGAATGCCACTCCTCTTAGATGATTTTGCTGATTCAACTCCCATAGCTGGGGCAGAATTGATTCCTTTCTTTTTAGATGACAAAGTGTACATTGTGTAATGGAAGGTTGTTAAAAATTGCTTACATTCGGATCTATTGGGTTGTTTTATGATGGTATTCGAGGCTTTGAAACCAAAATCACAGAATGAAAAAGATTAACAGTGGACTATAACTGCAGATTACATTGTCTTTCTTTTTGGATGAGATACTCGTGTTCAAGAAGAACAGGGTGGCTTGGTAAAATATAAAGAACTGATAGCAGTTTGTTTAAGTTAACAGATCCTCACCTAAACTATTTAAACACTGTTGTATAAAGGTACCTAGACTAATTTTTGTCACATATCATTTTGCAAGATTGGGTTACTTGGTAAAACTTAAACTTTTGATGACAGCCTTAACTTGATCTTAAATTTTTAGGAGGAAAGTAAAATATTAAAGGCTTTTAATCTGGGAAGGACAGATTTTTTTTGTTTTAGAACACTCACTGACAGTGGTCTAGAGGATTGGCAAAGTCAGATTGGGTTTAGAGAAACCAGTTAGACACTTTTACAGTATTCAGGTAAGAGAGCTGAAAAATAAAACATCATTGGTTATGGATTTAGGGTAAAGGGTATTAAATTATGAAGCCCTAAGGAGGGACATTTATAAAATTGTCTGTTCAAAGAGTCAAAGTCATGAAATTCAAGGAAAAACTGAGGCCTGTACCAGATTGAAGGAGACTAAAGAGACATAATACACACATGTAACACTGATCCTGTGCAAGTTGGTTGCTTTTGCTATAAAAGATGTTATTGGGACCATTGGTGACCCTTGAAAGCATGTGAGGACTAGAAGGCAGTGACATATCAATATTAATTTCCTGATTTAGATGGTTGTGTTATAGTTGTGTAGAAAAAATATCTTTTTTTAGGAAATGCACACTGAAGTATTAGGGGGCATTGGAGCATTATATAAGCAACTTAATCTCAGATGATTCAAGAAATAAATTGTACTAGATTTACAATTTTCTGTAAGTTTGAGATTGTTTACAAATTATTAAGTTATTTGATTTTGCAATTACAGTGTGTGTGTGTGTGTATATATATATATATATATATATATATATATATATATATATGGTATAACATTGTTGTAAAAACAATGTTCTTACTTAAGCCCATGTAATGTACTTGAAATGTACTTGGAACTAGTTGTGTTACATACATCATTCATAATTATGTTTTTAAAAAGGCTTTGGTAGTCAACTAATGGAAATTTAAGCTGGGGCTGTTGAAATTTACATGTGTTCTTTATTTATCTGATTAGAGTCTCTGAGCAACCCTATGGGATCTGATTAAGTCTTGGACTCCATCTGAAATTTCACCCTTTCTTAGCTTGTTCCCCGTTTTTCTCCTGCTCCCCATACTCCATGACTGGCTTCTATGGAGTGAACTTCCTAACAAGATGTTTGAGGAACTGAGTCCCAGCAAGCACACTGCAGGAAGCAGACCACCACAAGCCAATTGTTTTGCTATTAAAAATTCATGTTCCTCCCTCATGAAAGATATACTCATCCCTTCTGCACACCTCTCAAAGGTCTCATTTGTTTATGGCATCTGACTCAGACCCAAGTCCCATACCTGAGTCTCTAAATCAGATGGAGCTTCTAGAGTGTTTGCTGTGACTTGGCTCCTCAAGCCCAGGTCCTGGATTTGAAAAGACCAGGAAATTGCTGGGACAGTGATCTGCCTCACAGTCACCCAACATACAGTGTTTAGAGAGGCACAAAACAAGCACAATAAACACCGCCTTTCAGAAGGAGTGGAGAGGGGCCGCAAAGCAGCAGTGCTGTGGCATGGGCAGCTGGGTGATGGAAGTGTTTATCCTGAGTGGGAGTGCACCATCTAAGAATTTAGGAACAATGATATAAATGCCTACTTCTCAGAATGCTCTTTGTCACCAGGCACAGGCCAGTGTAAATGGAGTCTGTGATAAATACTCTTTCCAATTGAGACAGATCGCTCCACCTTTCCATCTTCGTACACCATGGTACAGCAGCCATGCATCCATAGCAACTGTAAAATCCAGTGGGCACATGCCACTAGTCCCTTGACTAGGTCTGTCCTGGGGATTGGTTCTTTGTGGCTGCCAGGGTGTGTTTCTCTCCACTGCAGGCAGTGCATCACACTGGTTAAGATTAAAACCTCCATGATTTGCTGAGTGACCCTGAGCAGGTGACTATGCTCTCTGAGCTTTCATGGCTTCATCTGTAAAATGGGGATTTTCTTATAGTACTTACTATGAGACTAAAGTGTTGTGATGCTTAAGTGAGATATTACATATAAAACCACTAATATTTTACCTATATATGAGATATTACATATAAAATGAGATATTTAAGTACATTACTTATAAAAATCTTAAGCAGTGTCTGGTGTAGTAAATCCTCAATAGATGTCTGCTACCATTGTTATTTTACATGTGACTCCACTCCATAAAATGTAATATGAAGACTAAAATGATGTTGGGCCCAGCAAAGCACTGTATGCTGCTCAAGTAATATATGAAAAAAATTGTTCTTTCCTTGTATGCTCATTTATAAGAAAATAATTTGAAATTGTTAGTACATTTTGCAATTGGGAAGAAATACTTAGAGATGGGGGTGACATAATACTGAAGATCAGATCTGAGTATAAATATTAAAATAAAACTGAAACATGAATTGATTGGGAATATATATGGCACCAAATCAGTGTAAAGAGGTATAATTAAGTTTTCCAACGATTTCAAACCTGCTCGGGGCAGCAGGAGGGATTTTGCAATGGTATCTTTTGTTGTGAAAAGGGCACAGAATGTAAAATCAGATGTCATGGCTCCCTCATTGCTGGGAGGATAGTATCCAATTATCCTTGTCCATTACTAGGAGACTGAGGTAAAATGTTATGCAGGGGCTGCTTGCGAAGCCCAAAGTGACAGTCCTGTCAGAGTCATATCCTACTTACCCTTCCGGCAAGCACTGAAATATTCGAAGAATCAAGAAGAGTTGAATTTTTTTGGAAGACTTGATAAAAGTGATGATATATTGGAGGGGAAACAATGGATACACTAGATGTCAGGACCATTCTTTGCGTTACAACATCTGTTAAAACATGCTATCTGCCCCCCGCTTCATGTTCTTGGAATCTGTCTTTTCATAACGTCTCATGAATCCTTACTCAAACTTAGAGTCAGATCTTTCCAAGTTTTTAAGCCAATCTGCAAAAGAACAAGGTGGAAATCACTGTAAAAATAACGTTTTCTAAATAATGGATGAGGACTTGAAATTAAGTCACATACTCAGGTCTATCAGCATATGGCCCGATGCTTGTTCTTGGGTTACTGGGTTTAGATGCTGAATCTCCTCTGTGTCTAACCAAAGATTCCATAATTCACTGTGTGACCTCAACTATCCTCTTCCTCAATTAGCAGAACCCTTTTCCTAGGTGCTTGCTGTGTTAGGCTAGTTGCTCCTCCTCATACGGAAATAGCACCTTTACTAAGTGACAGAATGCACCTAGTGTTTTTTGTTGAGACCCATGTGCACCTGGCTAACAGTAGCTGAAGCGTGAGACCCTTTAAGACATGAGATCTTTTCTTCACGGTTCAGCCTTTTGGGGCCTGCTACATTACATTGTCCAGAATGATTGTCACAATTCTCTATTCTGAATTCCTGGCTACCCTATCTTATCAGCTGATTTCTTCTGTCAATTTCTAAAACAAATCCACAGTATCTCTTGGGTACTGCTTTTACATTATCTAGATGCTCCTTTTTGGAATCAAGACAATTGCCTTTGATAATTCTTTGTCTCACCCTGTCAAATTGTCTTCACTCTGTATCCCGATCCAGTACAGAAACCAAGTAAACCTTATACATTAGCTATTCAACTTGGGACACGTGTGATTTCATATTTCATGTGCTATTTAGCTTTGTTGAGTGAAAAGCCTTAGTGATCAATCAACAGTTTTTTTTTTGCTTTTTAATTCAAATATCCCTGTAGATTTCACTGCATTTATTGATTAGTTTAACTGAGCAAGGTATGTTCTGTATGAAATAATTAACTCTTTATAGAAATTCTTTTTAAATATGGGATTAGTCAACAATGCTACTCAGGGAAAAAGAAAACAAGTATGGATAATTGAAACCCACCCAGAGATAATCCACACACTCTACCTTTGGTAAATAGCATTTTTTTTCCCTGAGTACTGAACGTCCAGAGTGACTAATGCATAATTAAGTGGGGTGATAGAATTTTTTTTCATCTTGTCTTTCCCATTATTTGATAAAAGGAATAATGAATACAAAAATCACCAGCAGAAGGGGAGAGAAAAGAAGTGTTCCTAGATAAGTAAGCATTGACCGTGTCTTGTTTCTACCATGATTGCCCTGAGGTGGCTGATGAAGGGACCTCATTTACCAGACTCTCTCACTAGAAGTGCCTCAGGATCCTGCCCTATGGCTTGAAGTAGGGGCAATCCTTTAGCTGTTGCAACAGGAAAGCCAGACATACTCTTCTAATCCAATGGCTCCCACAGTTGGGCCCTGCATGCAGACAGAGACTGATGTCTTTTTTGGACTGAAGATCTGTGGGACAGATCCATGAACAGGGATGACAGCCTGTTTTTTTTTTCAAAAAGCTCAAAGTAATGTTTCCAGTCACACATATTTTTCCAGAACCTTGCCACTTTCTATCAAGAGGTAGAGCCTGTTTTCTCTCCCTTTGAACCTGGACGGACTATGACTGCTCTGACCAACAGAGTACAGCAGAAGTGATGCTGTGAATCATATGATACACATCAGTTTGGCTCTCTCTTTATGTGACACTCACCTGTGGGACCCAGCCTTCATATTGTGAGGAAGCCCAGGCAACATGAGGGTACCACAGAAAGGTGGTCAGGCCAGCAGCCCCAGCTAACGTCTCTGCCTGTTGCCAGCAGCCAGCTTTTGACTGAGCCTTTGTAATACAACTCCAGGCTCCAGCTTTGAGACAGCAGCAGGTTTCAGACATTGTAGAGCAGAGATGAACTATTCCTGCTGTGTCCTGTCAGTATTCCTAACTCACAGAACCCATGAGCGTAATAAATGGTTGTTTTATGCGCTGAGTTTTGGAATAATTTGTTTCGCAGTCTCAATAGCTGGAACAACAGGTATTAACTTACTGCTCTTAAAGTAATCTACTTTGTCTCAGCATATGTCCCTGTATTATGTGTAATATGAATGTAGAAATGAAACAAGCAGAAAACAAACCATAATTTCCTCTTTTCTAAGTGGAAAGCCAGATATTACTTTCAGAAGTTCAGTTAAGGATTCTGTATTTTATGTCACAATTTGAAAGTTCTTACCTATTCTGTAATTGAAAAATTTAGTTTCATAAAGCCCCCATATTTCTTCTGCAAGGCAAATCCAAAAGACAAATTATTAGCCAAAGGTAAAAACATATGCAACTCACTTCGCATGAGGTTAATTTCTTTGATTTATAGTACTCCTATAAGTCAATAAGAAACAACATGCAATAGAAAAATTGGCAACAAAAATATCCAGGAAACTCATAGAAAAGGAAATACAAATGGTTCTTAAATGTGAAAAGAGACCTAAGCTCACTCATAATAAAAGAAATGCAAATTAATCTGAGATACTGGGATTTTTTTCCCCCCTTATCAGATTAGTCAAGATCAAAAATTTGGTAACATATTGGTGAATGTGTGAGGAAACAGGCATTCTTACACTTTGCAGGGCAGTTCTGATAAGAAGAATTCATACATACATGCATACATACATACATGATGCATATATAAGGTTATTCATTGTAACATTTGAGAACAACCAAAGTATTCTTCAGTTGGGGTTTGGTTATATAAATGGTGGACTATCCCTATGATAGAATGGTATGTATCCAAATTTAAAAGCAAATGAGAAAGTTCTTTATGTACTGATTGAGTGATACACAAAATATCAAAATTAAGTGGATAAACAAGCTGCAAAACCATGTTTGGGTTTTTACAAAGCCTGTGTAAAATTTTTAAAAATTAAATATATGCATGTACTTATATAGGCATATATACTTGTTCATATATTCATGAACTATCACTGGAAGGAAATACAGTAACTGTTAACATTGGTTGCCTCTGAAGAGGGGAGCTGAATAACTGAAAGAAAAGGTAGAAGAGAGAATTCCACTGTTGTATCTCTTTGTAACCTTTTAATATATGAATATATTATCTATTTTAACATAAAATATTAAAAAACAATAATTCCAACTACATTCTAATAATTTACTTTATGTATTTGTATCTTCTGCCAGAGTAGGAACATGTAGGCTTTATTCCTTTAATATCTCTGGTGCTTGCCGACATCAGTGCTTAGTATGGGCAGGCATTCATGCAGGAGTGCAAGGTGGCCTCTGGTAACAGGTGACATAGCCACAATCTTTTTTTTTTTTAAATTGGGGAATTGGGGGATGGGAACAGCAGTGGGCAATTGGGGGAAGGGGAAAAGACAAGTTGCTGTCCTTTTATTCTTCAGTCTAGTTGTGGAGGACGTTGCTTCACTGGCCCAAGTTGGCACCATCATTGCACTCTTCCCAGGTGAGGCAGATCAGTTGCCAGCCCCTGGACGGCCACTCACGGTGGCTGCTGGCTACTCACGCTGGCTGCTGGCTACACATGGTAGCCTATGGCAACCCACTGAATCAGGGGCTGCAGCCTACGCTGTTACCGGTGACTCACAGCAGCCCAGCTCCAGGTTGAGCTGTTGTTCAGCATCTTAGCTGTGGAGGGCAGTGTCACTGGCCCTCATATATGGGATCCAAACCAGGGCCCTCTGGCATCCCAAACCAGCTCTTAACCAACGTGCCACTCAGCTGGCCCTAGCCACAATCTTTTGAGCTAAAGTGATGCAAGGGACTCAAAGGTGAAATTCCACATGGCAGCTTTTGGGAAGGCTTCTGTGGAGACCTGCTGTTTAAGTTGGTCTTCCATGCAAAGGAAGAAAAGATACATATAGGATATGGGATGGGGGAGGAGACCATGAAAAGCACAAGGATAAAGGATGTCTTCTGGATCTGAGTAGACTAAGGTGACTAAAGCAGGCTTTTTAGAAGGGGAAAGAAGATGCAGTGAAAAGATCAAGGATCAAGGGTCATCTTCATTTTGTGAGCCTGAAGAAGGAATATCAGTGGTTTACCTAGTTAGTGTAAAGGCCCTGTGAGTCAAAACAAAGCTTGATGTGTTTTAAATGACTGGTGATTAATTCAATCAGGTGGGTGCTTCCTACTATAATTCTTTGTTTTTTGGACAGTTTCTGTCTTTTAATTGGAATTTTTGACTATTTACTTTTTTTTTATTAGTTTCAGGTGTACAAAATGATGTGATAGTTATACTTTTCACCCCTCACAAAGTGACAACCCGTCTCCTCCAATCCACCTCCCCATATCACGCATATCTATTACAATTCCATTGACTCCACTCCCACACTATACTCCACATCCTGTGACTATATATATATACACACATATATATATATACATATATATATATGTATATATATATATTCAATTATAGTTGACATACAATATTATTCAACATCAGCTTCAGGTATATAGTGCAGTGGTCAAGCCTCTACACCATCCATGAAGTGGTTTCCCTTACAAGATGTGTCCATCTGACACCCTACAAAATATTTGCAACATCATTAATTATATTCCTTGAACTGTCTTTCATATCTCTGTGGCAATACTGTAGTTACCAATTTATGCTGTCTAATCTCTTCCCCTTCTCCCTCATCCCCACCCCCTCTCAACTAGCAGCCATCAGTTTTTCCTCTATATATCTGAGACTATTTCTTTTTACTTTGCTCATTTATTCAGTTCTTTAGCTCCCATATATAAGTGAGGCATATGATATTTGTATTTCTCTGACTGACTTATTTCACTTAGCATAATGTTCTCTAGGTCCATCCATATCACTGCAAATTGTATGATTTCCTTCTTCTTTATAGCGGAGTAATACTCCATTGTGTAAAGGTACCACAGTTTCTTAATCCAAACGTCTACTGATGGGCATTTCGGTTGTTTCCAAGTCTTGGCTATTGTAAATAGCACTGCAATGAACATAGGGGTGCATATATTTTTTAGAATTAGTGTCTTGGGTTTCTCTGGATAAATACCTAAGAGTGGAATTGCTGGGTCATACGGTAGTTCCATTTCCAGTTTTTTGAGATACCTCCATACTGATTTCCATAGTGGCTGCACCAATCTGCAGTCCCACCAACAGTGCACCAGGGTTCCCTTTTCCCCACAACCTCACCAATATTTGTTGTTTGTTGATTTATTGTTGATAGCCATTCTGACCAGAGTAAGGTAGTATCTTATTTTGGATTTTATTTGCATTTCTCTAATGATTAGTGAGGTTGAACATTTTTTCATATGCCTGTTGGCCATCTGTATGTCCTCTTTAGAGAAATGTCTCTTCATATCCTCTGCCCATTTTTTAATTGGGTTGTTCGCTTTTTTGGTGTTGAGTTGCATGAGTGTTTTATAAATTTTGGATATTAACCCCTTATCAGATATATCATTGACAAATATGTTTTCCCATTCAATAGGCTTGTTTTATTGATGGTTTCCTTTACTATGAAAAAACTTTTGTTTGATATAATCCCATATGTTTATTTTTTCTTTTATATCCCTTGCCTGAGAGGATATGTGAGTAAAAATATCAGTCAGTGTAATGTCTGCAAATTTACTTCCTATGTTTTCTTCTAGGAGTTTTATGGTTTCAGGTCTTACATTTAAGCCTTAATCCATTTTGAATTTGTTTTCGTATTTGGCGTAAGTAGGTGTTCCATTTTCATTTTTTTGCATGTGTCAGTCCAATTTTTCCAGCACCATTTATTAAATAGGCTATCTTTACTCCAATGTAAATTTTTGTTTCTATTGTCATCGATTAAATGACCATATATGGATGGGTTTATTTCTGGGCTCTCTATTCTGTTCCATTGATCTATGTGTCTGTTTTTATGCCAGTACCATACTGTTTTGATTACTATAGGCTTGCAGTATGATTTGATGTTGGGTAGCGTGATACCTCCCACTCCTACTATAATTCTTTATCACTTCACTAACCAAGCCACCACATGTATGTGTCTTGCATGGCAGATGCTAGCTCCTTGGAACAGGGAAACATAATTTACGGAAACAATTTTTAATGTTACATTGCAGATTTAAAAGCCATTCTGTTGGCCTCTGAATAGAGAAAATGGATGTATTCATCTGATATTTTTAAATAGACAAATTCAGTTTATATTTACATTTTTAAAGCATACCTCTCTATATACATACAAATTAGCATTTAATATTATTAACATAATATTAACATCTAGTGTTTCTATAGTGCAGACAATCCCCTACCTTGCAGTTGTCACCCAAAAGTTTGTGTTTCTTATTTTCCCAAAAAAATAGTGTTGTAAATGATACTCAGATTATCAGGCCCATTTACAGGAATTAATTTAAACACCATGTACCTGAAGTTTTATATGGAGAGTATTCTTTTAACTCTATATCACTATTATGCACCACTTTGTGTGTATGTTTGAAAAAATACATTGCAACAACAGGAACTAATTTCTTCTGGATTATAACAGAGATAAAAGTATCAGCTTCTGAGCATGACAGGTTCTTAATCCTATTGTTTCTTCCTCTCGACTGTGCACAGTGAAGATTATAGTTTAGGGACATTATACTCCATGTTCAAAAGTGAATACAAAAAGGCAACTGAATGTGGTTGTTGACACTGGAAAGACTAGAGTGAGACTCTAACATCTGCCAATGATTTGCTATGTCACTTGATAAGTTAGTCAACTTCCTTCTATGTCAGGTGTATCATTTGTAAAATAGGAATCAATCTACTTAACTTCTCTGGTCTTTGTGAGCATGAAATGCTACAAGGTTCACCTAACATAAAGGCACAATAGTATAGTGTTAAGACATGGGTGAGGGCCGGCTGAGTGGCTCAGTTGGTTAAGAGCTCGCTCAAGAGTTTGAGCTCTGAGCAACAGCAGTTCGAGTCAGCCCGAGCTGAGCAGCCAT